>NC_135234.1:555173616-555476007 GCF_051348905.1 Ranitomeya variabilis
CCATGCATTTTCAAGCCTGGACTAACTACCAAACGTCCCTCAAGGTTGTAGCACCCTCGGCCAATGAAGCTAGTCAGCAACGCAACATCCCTTCCGTCACTGTAAGGCCACCATTTTCCGCACCACCGGCAGTATCTGTGCAGGTTTCTTTGCCAGCCAAAAGCAGTCAGGGTCAGGGAATCACCAGTTTTGTAGGAGGAAATATTGCATCTAGGGCACCGGCGGAAACAATACCGTCTCCAACCGTCTCTCAGTCTGCCATGTACACCGGCACACCCGAAAGTTCCACGATCTCCAGCTCTCCAGTCCAGCTCACCCTACATGAGACTCTGGTTAGAAAAAGGAAGTACTTATCCTCGCATCCGCGTACACAGTGTTTTAACGCCCACATAGCTAGACTAATCTCGTTAGAGATGATGCCCTACCGGTTAGTTGAAAGCGAAGCTTTCAAAGCCCTGATGGAGTACGCTGAACCACGATACGAGCTACCCAGTTGACACTTTTTTTCCAGAAAAGCCATCCCAGCCCTGCACCAGCATGTTAAACAGCGCATCGTCCATGCACTCAGGCAATCTGTGAGTACAAAGGTGCACCTGACTACAGATGCATGGACCAGTAGGCATGGCCAGGGACGTTATGTGTCCATCACGGCACACTGGGTGAATGTGGTGGATGCAGGGTCCACAGGCGACATCAATTTAGGGACAGTTGTGCCTAGCCCACGGTCTAGGAAACAGTTGGCTGTAGGCGTTCGCACCCCCTCCTCCTCCTCCTCCTCGTCCTCCTGCAGAAGCTACAGCTCTTCCACAGAACGCAGTCTGCCAACCACTCCATCGGCAGATGACACTGTTGCACACCAGTTGTCCCATTATGGGCCAGCTACTGCCAAGCGTCAGCAGGCTGTATTGGCTATGAAGTGCTTGGGCGACAACAGACACACCGCGGAAGTTCTGTCCGAGTTCTTGCAACAAGAAACGCAGTCGTGGCTGGGCACAGTAGATCTTGAGGCAGGCAAGGTAGTGAGTGATAACGGAAGGAATTTCATGGCTGCCATCTCCCTTTCCCAACTGAAACACATTCCTTGCCTGGCTCACACCTTAAACCTGGTGGTGCAGTGCTTATTGAAAACTTATCCTGGGTTCTCCGACCTGCTCCTCAAAGTGCGTGCACTTTGCTCACATATCCGACGTTCGCCTGTACACGCCAGCCGTATGCAGACCTATCAGCGGTCTTTGAACCTTCCCCAGCATCGCCTAATCATAGACGTTGCAACAAGGTGGAACTCAACACTGCACATGCTTCAGAGACTGTGCGAACAGAGGCGTGCTGTTATTTATTTGTGGGAGGATACACGGGCAGGCAGTAGGATGGCAGACATGGAGTTGTCAGGTGTGCAGTGGTCTAAGATACAAGACATGTGTCAAGTCCTTCAGTGTTTTGAGGAATGCACACGGCTGGTTAGTGCAGACAACGCCGTAATAAGCATGAGCATCCCCCTAATGCGTCTGCTGATGCAAAGTTTGACGCACATAAAGGAGCAGGCGTCTGCACCAGAGGAAGAGGAAAGCCTTGATGACAGTCAGCCATTGTCTGGTCAGGGCAGTGTACAGGACGAGGTAGCGGGCGAAGAGGAGGTGGAGGACGAGGAGGATGATGGGGATGAGTATATTTTTAATGCCGAACCTTTCCCGGGGGCACAGGAAATTGGTTGCGTGTCACGGCCGGGTTCTGGTTTTTTGAGGGACACAAGTGACGTAGATTTGCCTGCAACTGCCCCTCAACCAATCACAACCGGAGATTTGACAACTGGAACTTTGGCCCACATGGCGGATTATGCCTTACGTATCCTAAAAAGGGACACACGCATTACGAAAATGATGAACGATGACGATTACTGGTTGGCCTGCCTCCTTGATCCACGCTATAAAGGCAAATTGCAAAATATTATGCCACATGAGAACTTGGAACTAATATTAGCAACCAAACAATCAACTCTTGTTGACCGTTTGATTCAGGCATTCCCAGCACACAGCGCACGTGATCGTTCTCACACGAGCTCCAGGGGGCAGCAGACTAGGAGTGTTAGGGGTGCACACATCAGAAGTGGCGTTGGACAGAGGGGTTTTCTGACCAGGTTGTGGAGTGATTTTGCTATGACCGCAGACAGGACAGGTACTGCTGCATCAATTGAAAGTGACAGGAGACAACATTTGTCCAGTATGGTTACTAACTATTTTTCATCCCTTATCGATGTTCTCCCTCAACCGTCATTCCCATTTGATTACTGGGCCTCCAAATTAGACACCTGGCCAGAATTGGCAGAATATGCATTGCAGGAGCTTGCTTGCCCGGCAGCAAGTGTCCTATCAGAAAGAGTATTCAGTGCTGCAGGTTCAATATTAACCGAAAAAAGGACTCGTCTGGCTACCCAAAATGTTGACGATCTAACATTCATTAAAATGAACCACAACTGGATTTCGAAATCTTTTGCCCCACCTTGCCCGGCCGACACCTAGCTTTCCTATGAAAAGCTCTTGCCTGTGAATTACTTTTCTAATGTCTAATTTGCTGCAGCTGATTGTACAGCATACGACATGTTTACACCTCCCTAAATGGCAAAACTCCCCACACGGGGCCGTGGTATCGCGACTTGGCGCAAGCACCCGTGAGACTGCTGTTTGTCTGAAGAGGTGGGTGTGCTCGCTTTTGGTTGACGGCATTGCTACTGGGTCCCTCATAGTACAATGTAGTGTCTCTGGCGGTGGTGGTGCGCACCCAACGTCAGACACACCGTTGTAACATGAGGGGCCCTGGGGCGGTCCCGCCGGCCTCAAGAGAGTTCCCCCCTACCCCAGCTCAAAATGTGCTCTACCACGTGCAAAATTATGTCGCACAGCTCCACCAATCTTTAGTCTATTCGCTGACATCATTCAATGTCTGGCACTGACAATACAAATTTGTAGACATCTATGATGCAACTTAAAGTAGTCTGTGTCTGTGTCCTATATTGGCACCATTAAATAGTTACTGCCAAATTACTATGTCAGAAACTCAGCAGATGAGCCCACCCCTGTACCTAAGTATGCCACCTTTTTTTTTGTTTTGGTTGTTTTGTGAGACATTAACATCTATTTATATTTTGGGAGTACTGGGACAGACACTCCTTGCACTACTCCTCCACTCACCACCAAGCTGCCCGTGTATCCATGTAACCGCTGTAAAACTGCCATGAGCCTATTGTTTGTTATTTTAGGCCTTTGAAGCCTGTCTGCGGTCCCTCCTTCCACTAGTCCTCCACTGACCAGACCACTGCTGCCCGTGTACCCCTGGAACCAATTATAAAGTGCCTACAGCCAGCCCATTTTTTTATGTTAGGCCTTTGAAGTCTGTCTGCGGTCCCTCCTTCCACTAGTCCTCCACTGACCAGACCACTGCTGCCCGTGTACCCCTGGAACCAATTATAAAGTGCCTACAGCCAGCCCATTTTTTTATGTTAGGCCTTTGAAGCCTGTCTGCGGTCCCTCCTTCCACTAGTCCTCCACTGACCAGACCACTGCTGCCCGTGTACCCCTGGAACCAATTATAAAGTGCCTACAGCCAGCCCATTTTTTTATGTTAGGCCTTTGAAGCCTGTCTGCGGTCCCTCCTTCCACTAGTCCTCCACTGGCCAGACCACTGCTGCCCGTGTACCCCTGGAACCAATTATAAAGTGCCTACAGCCAGCCCATTTTTTTATGTTAGGCCTTTGAAGCCTGTCTGCGGTCCCTCCTTCCACTAGTCCTCCACTGGCCAGACCACTGCTGCCCGTGTACCCCTGGAACCAATTATAAAGTGCCTACAGCCAGCCCATTTTTTTATGTTAGGCCTTTGAAGCCTGTCTGCGGTCCCTCCTTCCACTAGTCCTCCACTGACCAGACCACTGCTGCCCGTGTACCCCTGGAACCAATTATAAAGTGCCTACAGCCAGCCCATTTTTTTATGTTAGGCCTTTGAAGCCTGTCTGCGGTCCCTCCTTCCACTAGTCCTCCACTGGCCAGACCACTGCTGCCCGTGTACCCCTGGAACCAATTATAAAGTGCCTACAGCCAGCCCATTTTTTTATGTTAGGCCTTTGAAGCCTGTCTGCGGTCCCTCCTTCCACTAGTCCTCCACTGACCAGACCACTGCTGCCCGTGTACCCCTGGAACCAATTATAAAGTGCCTACAGCCAGCCCATTTTTTTATGTTAGGCCTTTGAAGCCTGTCTGCGGTCCCTCCTTCCACTAGTCCTCCACTGGCCAGACCACTGCTGCCCGTGTACCCCTGGAACCAATTATAAAGTGCCTACAGCCAGCCCATTTTTTTATGTTAGGCCTTTGAAGTCTGTCTGCGGTCCCTCCTTCCACTAGTCCTCCACTGACCAGACCACTGCTGCCCGTGTACCCCTGGAACCAATTATAAAGTGCCTACAGCCAGCCCATTTTTTTATGTTAGGCCTTTGAAGCCTGTCTGCGGTCCCTCCTTCCACTAGTCCTCCACTGACCAGACCACTGCTGCCCGTGTACCCCTGGAACCAATTATAAAGTGCCTACAGCCAGCCCATTTTTTTATGTTAGGCCTTTGAAGCCTGTCTGCGGTCCCTCCTTCCACTAGTCCTCCACTGATCAGACCACTGCTGCCCGTGTACCCCTGGAACCAATTATAAAGTGCCTACAGCCAGCCCATTTTTTTATGTTAGGCCTTTGAAGCCTGTCTGCGGTCCCTCCTTCCACTAGTCCTCCACTGGCCAGACCACTGCTGCCCGTGTACCCCTGGAACCAATTATAAAGTGCCTACAGCCAGCCCATTTTTTTATTTTAGGCCTTTGAAGCCTGTCTGCGGTCCATCCTTCCACTAGTCCTCCACTGGCCAGACCACTGCTGCCCGTGTACCCCTGGAACCAATTATAAAGTGCCTACAGCCAGACCATTTTCTTATGTTAGGCCTTTGAAGCCTGTCTGCGGTCCCTACTTTAAATACTCCTCCACTCACCACCAAGCTGCCTGCCCGTGTATCCATGTAACCGCTGTAAAACTGCCATGAGCCTATTGTTTGTTATGTTAGGCCTTTGATAGCCTGTCTGCGGTCCCTACTTTAAATACTCCTCCACTCACCACCAAGCTGCCTACCCGTCTATCCATGTAACCGCTGTAAAACTGCCATGAGCCTATTGTTTGTTATGTTAGGCCTTTGATAGCCTGTCTGCGGTCCTTACTTTAATTACTCCTCCACTCACCACCTAGCTGCCTGTGTATCCATGTAACCGATGTAAAACTGCCATGACTGCCTACTGTTTGTTATTTTAGGCCTTTGATAGCCTGTCTGCGGCCCCTACTTGCAATACTCCTCCACTGACCACAATGCTGCCTGGAGTGCCTGCCTGTGTATCCATGTAACCGATGTAAAACTGCCATGACTGCCTACTGTTTGTTATTTTAGGCCTTTGATAGCCTGTCTGCGGCCCCTACTTGCAATACTCCTCCACTGACCACAATGCTGCCTGGAGTGCCTGCCTGTGTATCCATGTAACCGATGTAAAACTGCCATGACTGCCTACTGTTTGTTATTTTAGGTCTTTGATAGCCTGTCTGCGGCCCCTACTTGCAATACTCCTCCACTGACCACAATGCTGCCTGGAGTGCCTGCCTGTGTATCCATGTAACCGATGTAAAACTGCCATGAGTGCCTACTGTTTGGTATGTTAGGCCTTTGATAGCCTGTCTGCAGCCCCTACTTGCAATACTCCTCCACTGACCACACCAATGCTGCCCGTGTACCCCTGGAACCTATTTAAAAGTTCATAGAGCCTAGTTATATATTTTATTTACTATTAATAAGGCCATGATGGACTATGCTGTACCACGCTACAAGCTAACCAGTCGACACTTCTTTTGCGAGAAAAGCCATCCCAACCCTCCACCAGCATGTAGAAGACCGCATTGTCCATGCACTCTGGCAATCTGTGAGTACAAAGGTGCACCTGACAACAGACGCATGGACCTGTAGGCATGGCCACGGAAGATTACGTGTCCATTACGGCGCAATGGGTTAATGTGGTGGATGCATGGTCCACAGGGGACAGCCTACTAAGTCTGTCTGCAGTCCCTAATTCAAATTGTCCTCCACTGTCTAAATTGGAGCTTCCACCTTCTGGCTTTCGACCTATAGTATCAGAAATTAAACTGCATTTGGCCTTCAACTTTGGTTAGGGCCTACTAACGGCTTCTGCCCCTCCCTGGTGTTGCCCTCAACTAAATAAAGCTGAGCTTCAACCTTCCGGCTCTCATTAAGTGGTTTTTAAAAAAAAAAATGGTGGTTAGGGCCTACTAACGGCTTCTGCCCCTCCCTGGTGTTGCCCTCAACTAAATAAAGCTGAGCTTCAACCTTCTGCTCCAAATTACCATTTTAAAAAATGCAATAGGCTTTTCCGGCCTACTAAAGGTGTCTGTCTGTGTGCCCCTGCCTGGTGTTGTCCTCAACTAAATAAAGCTGCGCTTCAACCTTCTGCTCCAAATTACCATTTTAAAAAATGCAATAGGCTTTTCCGGCCTACTAAAGGTGTCTGTCTGTGTGCCCCTGCCTGGTGTTGTCCTCAACTAAATAAAGCTGAGCTTCAACCTTCTGCTCCAAATTACCATTTTAAAAAATGCAATAGGCTTTTCCGGCCTACTAAAGGTGTCTGTCTGTGTTCCCCTGCCTGGTGTTGTCCTCAACTAAATAAAGCTGAGCTTCAACCTTCCGGCTCTCATTAAGTGGTTTTAAAAAAAAAAATGGTGGTTAGGGCCTACTACCGGCTTCTGCCCCTCCCTGGTGTTGCCCTCAACTAAATAAAGCTGAGCTTCAACCTTCTGCTCCAAATTACCATTTTAAAAAATGCAATAGGCTTTTCCGGCCTACTAAAGGTGTCTGTCTGTGTGCCCCTGCCTGGTGTTGTCCTCAACTAAATAAAGCTGAGCTTCAACCTTCTGCTCCAAATTACCATTTTAAAAAATGCAATAGGCTTTCCAGGCCTACTAAAGGTGTCTGTCTGTGTTCCCCTGCCTGGTGTTGTCCTCAACTAAATAAAGCTGAGCTTCAACCTTCTGCTCCAAATTACCATTTTAAAAAATGCAATAGGCTTTTCCGGCCTACTAAAGGTGTCTGTCTGTGTGCCCCTGCCTGGTGTTGCCCTCAACTAAATAAAGCTGAGCTTCAACCTTCTGCTCCAAATTACCATTTTAAAAAATGCAATAGGCTTTTCCGGCCTACTAAAGGTGTCTGTCTGTGTGCCCCTGCCTGGTGTTGCCCTCAACTAAATAAAGCTGAGCTTCAACCTTCTGCTCCAAATTACCATTTTAAAAAATGCAATAGGCTTTTCCGGCCTACTAAAGGTGTCTGTCTGTGTTCCCCTGCCTGGTGTTGTCCTCAACTAAATAAAGCTGAGCTTCAACCTTCTGCTCCAAATTACCATTTTAAAAAATGCAATAGGCTTTTCCGGCCTACTAAAGGTGTCTGTCTGTGTGCCCCTGCCTGGTGTTGCCCTCAACTAAATAAAGCTGAGCTTCAACCTTCTGCTCCAAATTACCATTTTAAAAAATGCAATAGGCTTTTCCGGCCTACTAAAGGTGTCTGTCTGTGTGCCCCTGCCTGGTGTTGTCCTCAACTAAATAAAGCTGAGCTTCAACCTTCCGGCTCTCATTAAGTGGTTTTAAAAAAAAAAAATGGTGGTTAGGGCCTACTAACGGCTTCTGCCCCTCCCTGGTGTTGCCCTCAACTAAATAAAGCTGAGCTTCAACCTTCTGCTCCAAATTACCATTTTAAAAAATGCAATAGGCTTTTCCGGCCTACAAAAGGTGTCTGTCTGTGTGCCCCTGCCTGGTGTTGCCCTCAACTAAATAAAGCTGAGCTTCAACCTTCTGCTCCAAATTACCATTTTAAAAAATGCAATAGGCTTTTCCGGCCTACTAAAGGTGTCTGTCTGTGTGCCCCTGCCTGGTGTTGTCCTCAACTAAATAAAGCTGAGCTTCAACCTTCCGGCTCTCATTAAGTGGTTTTAAAAAAAAAAATGGTGGTTAGGGCCTACTAACGGCTTCTGCCCCTCCCTGGTGTTGCCCTCAACTAAATAAAGCTGAGCTTCAACCTTCTGCTCCAAATTACCATTTTAAAAAATGCAATAGGCTTTTCCGGCCTACTAAAGGTGTCTGTCTGTGTGCCCCTGCCTGGTGTTGTCCTCAACTAAATAAAGCTGAGCTTCAACCTTCTGCTCCAAATTACCATTTTAAAAAATGCAATAGGCTTTTCAGGCCTACTAAAGGTGTCTGTCTGTGTTCCCCTGCCTGGTGTTGTCCTCAACTAAATAAAGTTGAGCTTCAACCTTCTGCTCCAAATTACCATTTTAAAAAATGCAATAGGCTTTTCCGGCCTACTAAAGGTGTCTGTCTGTGTGCCCCTGCCTGGTGTTGCCCTCAACTAAATAAAGCTGAGCTTCAACCTTCTGCTCCAAATTACCATTTTAAAAAATGCAATAGGCTTTTCCGGCCTACTAAAGGTGTCTGTCTGTGTGCCCCTGCCTGGTGTTGCCCTCAACTAAATAAAGCTGAGCTTCAACCTTCTGCTCCAAATTACCATTTTAAAAAATGCAATAGGCTTTTCCGGCCTACTAAAGGTGTCTGTCTGTGTTCCCCTGCCTGGTGTTGTCCTCAACTAAATAAAGCTGAGCTTCAACCTTCTGCTCCAAATTACCATTTTAAAAAATGCAATAGGCTTTTCCGGCCTACTAAAGGTGTCTGTCTGTGTGCCCCTGCCTGGTGTTGCCCTCAACTAAATAAAGCTGAGCTTCAACCTTCTGCTCCAAATTACCATTTTAAAAAATGCAATAGGCTTTTCCGGCCTACTAAAGGTGTCTGTCTGTGTGCCCCTGCCTGGTGTTGTCCTCAACTAAATAAAGCTGAGCTTCAACCTTCCGGCTCTCATTAAGTGGTTTTAAAAAAAAAAAATGGTGGTTAGGGCCTACTAACGGCTTCTGCCCCTCCCTGGTGTTGCCCTCAACTAAATAAAGCTGAGCTTCAACCTTCTGCTCCAAATTACCATTTTAAAAAATGCAATAGGCTTTTCCGGCCTACTAAAGGTGTCTGTCTGTGTGCCCCTGCCTGGTGTTGTCCTCAACTAAATAAAGCTGAGCTTCAACCTTCTGCTCTAAATTACCATTTTAAAAAATGCAATAGGCTTTTCAGGCCTACTAAAGGTGTCTGTCTGTGTTCCCCTGCCTGGTGTTGTCCTCAACTAAATAAAGCTGAGCTTCAACCTTCTGCTCCAAATTACCATTTTAAAAAATGCAATAGGCTTTTCCGGCCTACTAAAGGTGTCTGTCTGTGTGCCCCTGCCTGGTGTTGCCCTCAACTAAATAAAGCTGAGCTTCAACCTTCTGCTCCAAATTACCATTTTAAAAAATGCAATAGGCTTTTCCGGCCTACTAAAGGTGTCTGTCTGTGTGCCCCTGCCTGGTGTTGCCCTCAACTAAATAAAGCTGAGCTTCAACCTTCT
Organism: Ranitomeya variabilis; assembly: GCF_051348905.1. Lineage (NCBI taxonomy): Eukaryota > Metazoa > Chordata > Amphibia > Anura > Dendrobatidae > Ranitomeya > Ranitomeya variabilis. The sequence goes on from NC_135234.1 coordinate 555,183,157, forward strand.
GCTCCAAATTACCATTTTAAAAAATGCAATAGGCTTTTCCGGCCTACTAAAGGTGTCTGTCTGTGTTCCCCTGCCTGGTGTTGTCCTCAACTAAATAAAGCTGAGCTTCAACCTTCTGCTCCAAATTACCATTTTAAAAAATGCAATAGGCTTTTCCGGCCTACTAAAGGTGTCTGTCTGTGTGCCCCTGCCTGGTGTTGCCCTCAACTAAATAAAGCTGAGCTTCAACCTTCTGCTCCAAATTACCATTTTAAAAAATGCAATAGGCTTTTCCGGCCTACTAAAGGTGTCTGTCTGTGTGCCCCTGCCTGGTGTTGTCCTCAACTAAATAAAGCTGAGCTTCAACCTTCCGGCTCTCATTAAGTGGTTTTAAAAAAAAAAAATGGTGGTTAGGGCCTACTAACGGCTTCTGCCCCTCCCTGGTGTTGCCCTCAACTAAATAAAGCTGAGCTTCAACCTTCTGCTCCAAATTACCATTTTAAAAAATGCAATAGGCTTTTCCGGCCTACTAAAGGTGTCTGTCTGTGTGCCCCTGCCTGGTGTTGTCCTCAACTAAATAAAGCTGAGCTTCAACCTTCTGCTCCAAATTACCATTTTAAAAAATGCAATAGGCTTTTCAGGCCTACTAAAGGTGTCTGTCTGTGTGCCCCTGCCTGGTGTTGTCCTCAACTAAATAAAGCTGAGCTTCAACCTTCTGCTCCAAATTACCATTTTAAAAAATGCAATAGGCTTTTCCGGCCTACTAAAGGTGTCTGTCTGTGTGCCCCTGCCTGGTGTTGCCCTCAACTAAATAAAGCTGAGCTTCAACCTTCTGCTCCAAATTACCATTTTAAAAAATGCAATAGGCTTTTCCGGCCTACTAAAGGTGTCTGTCTGTGTGCCCCTGCCTGGTGTTGCCCTCAACTAAATAAAGCTGAGCTTCAACCTTCTGCTCCAAATTACCATTTTAAAAAATGCAATAGGCTTTTCCGGCCTACTAAAGGTGTCTGTCTGTGTTCCCCTGCCTGGTGTTGTCCTCAACTAAATAAAGCTGAGCTTCAACCTTCTGCTCCAAATTACCATTTTAAAAAATGCAATAGGCTTTTCCGGCCTACTAAAGGTGTCTGTCTGTGTGCCCCTGCCTGGTGTTGCCCTCAACTAAATAAAGCTGAGCTTCAACCTTCTGCTCCAAATTACCATTTTAAAAAATGCAATAGGCTTTTCCGGCCTACTAAAGGTGTCTGTCTGTGTGCCCCTGCCTGGTGTTGTCCTCAACTAAATAAAGCTGAGCTTCAACCTTCCGGCTCTCATTAAGTGGTTTTAAAAAAAAAAAATGGTGGTTAGGGCCTACTAACGGCTTCTGCCCCTCCCTGGTGTTGCCCTCAACTAAATAAAGCTGAGCTTCAACCTTCTGCTCCAAATTACCATTTTAAAAAATGCAATAGGCTTTTCCGGCCTACAAAAGGTGTCTGTCTGTGTGCCCCTGCCTGGTGTTGCCCTCAACTAAATAAAGCTGAGCTTCAACCTTCTGCTCCAAATTACCATTTTAAAAAATGCAATAGGCTTTTCCGGCCTACTAAAGGTGTCTGTCTGTGTGCCCCTGCCTGGTGTTGTCCTCAACTAAATAAAGCTGAGCTTCAACCTTCCGGCTCTCATTAAGTGGTTTTAAAAAAAAAAATGGTGGTTAGGGCCTACTAATGGCTTCTGCCCCTCCCTGGTGTTGCCCTCAACTAAATAAAGCTGAGCTTCAACCTTCTGCTCCAAATTACCATTTTAAAAAATGCAATAGGCTTTTCCGGCCTACTAAAGGTGTCTGTCTGTGTGCCCCTGCCTGGTGTTGTCCTCAACTAAATAAAGCTGAGCTTCAACCTTCTGCTCCAAATTACCATTTTAAAAAATGCAATAGGCTTTTCAGGCCTACTAAAGGTGTCTGTCTGTGTTCCCCTGCCTGGTGTTGTCCTCAACTAAATAAAGCTGAGCTTCAACCTTCTGCTCCAAATTACCATTTTAAAAAATGCAATAGGCTTTTCCGGCCTACTAAAGGTGTCTGTCTGTGTGCCCCTGCCTGGTGTTGCCCTCAACTAAATAAAGCTGAGCTTCAACCTTCTGCTCCAAATTACCATTTTAAAAAATGCAATAGGCTTTTCCGGCCTACTAAAGGTGTCTGTCTGTGTGCCCCTGCCTGGTGTTGCCCTCAACTAAATAAAGCTGAGCTTCAACCTTCTGCTCCAAATTACCATTTTAAAAAATGCAATAGGCTTTTCCGGCCTACTAAAGGTGTCTGTCTGTGTTCCCCTGCCTGGTGTTGTCCTCAACTAAATAAAGCTGAGCTTCAACCTTCTGCTCCAAATTACCATTTTAAAAAATGCAATAGGCTTTTCCGGCCTACTAAAGGTGTCTGTCTGTGTGCCCCTGCCTGGTGTTGCCCTCAACTAAATAAAGCTGAGCTTCAACCTTCTGCTCCAAATTACCATTTTAAAAAATGCAATAGGCTTTTCCGGCCTACTAAAGGTGTCTGTCTGTGTGCCCCTGCCTGGTGTTGTCCTCAACTAAATAAAGCTGAGCTTCAACCTTCCGGCTCTCATTAAGTGGTTTTAAAAAAAAAAAATGGTGGTTAGGGCCTACTAACGGCTTCTGCCCCTCCCTGGTGTTGCCCTCAACTAAATAAAGCTGAGCTTCAACCTTCTGCTCCAAATTACCATTTTAAAAAATGCAATAGGCTTTTCCGGCCTACTAAAGGTGTCTGTCTGTGTGCCCCTGCCTGGTGTTGTCCTCAACTAAATAAAGCTGAGCTTCAACCTTCTGCTCCAAATTACCATTTTAAAAAATGCAATAGGCTTTTCAGGCCTACTAAAGGTGTCTGTCTGTGTTCCCCTGCCTGGTGTTGTCCTCAACTAAATAAAGCTGAGCTTCAACCTTCTGCTCCAAATTACCATTTTAAAAAATGCAATAGGCTTTTCCGGCCTACTAAAGGTGTCTGTCTGTGTGCCCCTGCCTGGTGTTGCCCTCAACTAAATAAAGCTGAGCTTCAACCTTCTGCTCCAAATTACCATTTTAAAAAATGCAATAGGCTTTTCCGGCCTACTAAAGGTGTCTGTCTGTGTGCCCCTGCCTGGTGTTGCCCTCAACTAAATAAAGCTGAGCTTCAACCTTCTGCTCCAAATTACCATTTTAAAAAATGCAATAGGCTTTTCCGGCCTACTAAAGGTGTCTGTCTGTGTTCCCCTGCCTGGTGTTGTCCTCAACTAAATAAAGCTGAGCTTCAACCTTCTGCTCCAAATTACCATTTTAAAAAATGCAATAGGCTTTTCCGGCCTACTAAAGGTGTCTGTCTGTGTGCCCCTGCCTGGTGTTGCCCTCAACTAAATAAAGCTGAGCTTCAACCTTCTGCTCCAAATTACCATTTTAAAAAATGCAATAGGCTTTTCCGGCCTACTAAAGGTGTCTGTCTGTGTGCCCCTGCCTGGTGTTGTCCTCAACTAAATAAAGCTGAGCTTCAACCTTCCGGCTCTCATTAAGTGGTTTTAAAAAAAAAAAATGGTGGTTAGGGCCTACTAACGGCTTCTGCCCCTCCCTGGTGTTGCCCTCAACTAAATAAAGCTGAGCTTCAACCTTCTGCTCCAAATTACCATTTTAAAAAATGCAATAGGCTTTTCCGGCCTACTAAAGGTGTCTGTCTGTGTGCCCCTGCCTGGTGTTGTCCTCAACTAAATAAAGCTGAGCTTCAACCTTCTGCTCCAAATTACCATTTTAAAAAATGCAATAGGCTTTTCAGGCCTACTAAAGGTGTCTGTCTGTGTGCCCCTGCCTGGTGTTGTCCTCAACTAAATAAAGCTGAGCTTCAACCTTCTGCTCCAAATTACCATTTTAAAAAATGCAATAGGCTTTTCTGGCCTACTAAAGGTGTCTGTCTGTGTGCCCCTGCCTGGTGTTGCCCTCAACTAAATAAAGCTGAGCTTCAACCTTCTGCTCCAAATTACCATTTTAAAAAATGCAATAGGCTTTTCCGGCCTACTAAAGGTGTCTGTCTGTGTGCCCCTGCCTGGTGTTGCCCTCAACTAAATAAAGCTGAGCTTCAACCTTCTGCTCCAAATTACCATTTTAAAAAATGCAATAGGCTTTTCCGGCCTACTAAAGGTGTCTGTCTGTGTTCCCCTGCCTGGTGTTGTCCTCAACTAAATAAAGCTGAGCTTCAACCTTCTGCTCCAAATTACCATTTTAAAAAATGCAATAGGCTTTTCCGGCCTACTAAAGGTGTCTGTCTGTGTGCCCCTGCCTGGTGTTGCCCTCAACTAAATAAAGCTGAGCTTCAACCTTCTGCTCCAAATTACCATTTTAAAAAATGCAATAGGCTTTTCCGGCCTACTAAAGGTGTCTGTCTGTGTGCCCCTGCCTGGTGTTGTCCTCAACTAAATAAAGCTGAGCTTCAACCTTCCGGCTCTCATTAAGTGGTTTTAAAAAAAAAAAATGGTGGTTAGGGCCTACTAACGGCTTCTGCCCCTCCCTGGTGTTGCCCTCAACTAAATAAAGCTGAGCTTCAACCTTCTGCTCCAAATTACCATTTTAAAAAATGCAATAGGCTTTTCCGGCCTACTAAAGGTGTCTGTCTGTGTGCCCCTGCCTGGTGTTGTCCTCAACTAAATAAAGCTGAGCTTCAACCTTCTGCTCCAAATTACCATTTTAAAAAATGCAATAGGCTTTTCAGGCCTACTAAAGGTGTCTGTCTGTGTGCCCCTGCCTGGTGTTGTCCTCAACTAAATAAAGCTGAGCTTCAACCTTCTGCTCCAAATTACCATTTTAAAAAATGCAATAGGCTTTTCCGGCCTACTAAAGGTGTCTGTCTGTGTGCCCCTGCCTGGTGTTGCCCTCAACTAAATAAAGCTGAGCTTCAACCTTCTGCTCCAAATTACCATTTTAAAAAATGCAATAGGCTTTTCCGGCCTACTAAAGGTGTCTGTCTGTGTGCCCCTGCCTGGTGTTGTCCTCAACTAAATAAAGCTGAGCTTCAACCTTCTGCTCCAAATTACCATTTTAAAAAATGCAATAGGCTTTTCCGGCCTACTAAAGGTGTCTGTCTGTGTGCCCCTGCCTGGTGTTGTCCTCAACTAAATAAAGCTGAGCTTCAACCTTCTGCTCCAAATTACCATTTTAAAAAATGCAATAGGCTTTTCCGGCCTACTAAAGGTGTCTGTCTGTGTGCCCCTGCCTGGTGTTGTCCTCAACTAAATAAAGCTGAGCTTCAACCTTCTGCTCCAAATTACCATTTTAAAAAATGCAATAGGCTTTTCCGGCCTACTAAAGGTGTCTGTCTGTGTTCCCCTGCCTGGTGTTGTCCTCAACTAAATAAAGCTGAGCTTCAACCTTCTGCTCCAAATTACCATTTTAAAAAATGCAATAGGCTTTTCCGGCCTACAAAAGGTGTCTGTCTGTGTGCCCCTGCCTGGTGTTGCCCTCAACTAAATAAAGCTGAGCTTCAACCTTCTGCTCCAAATTACCATTTTAAAAAATGCAATAGGCTTTTCCGGCCTACTAAAGGTGTCTGTCTGTGTGCCCCTGCCTGGTGTTGTCCTCAACTAAATAAAGCTGAGCTTCAACCTTCCGGCTCTCATTAAGTGGTTTTAAAAAAAAAAATGGTGGTTAGGGCCTACTACCGGCTTCTGCCCCTCCCTGGTGTTGGCCTCAACTAAATAAAGCTGAGCTTCAACCTTCTGCTCCAAATTACCATTTTAAAAAATGCAATAGGCTTTCCAGGCCTACTAAAGGTGTCTGTCTGTGTTCCCCTGCCTGGTGTTGTCCTCAACTAAATAAAGCTGAGCTTCAACCTTCTGCTCCAAATTACCATTTTAAAAAATGCAATAGGCTTTTCCGGCCTACTAAAGGTGTCTGTCTGTGTGCCCCTGCCTGGTGTTGCCCTCAACTAAATAAAGCTGAGCTTCAACCTTCTGCTCCAAATTACCATTTTAAAAAATGCAATAGGCTTTTCCGGCCTACTAAAGGTGTCTGTCTGTGTGCCCCTGCCTGGTGTTGCCCTCAACTAAATAAAGCTGAGCTTCAACCTTCTGCTCCAAATTACCATTTTAAAAAATGCAATAGGCTTTTCCGGCCTACTAAAGGTGTCTGTCTGTGTTCCCCTGCCTGGTGTTGTCCTCAACTAAATAAAGCTGAGCTTCAACCTTCTGCTCCAAATTACCATTTTAAAAAATGCAATAGGCTTTTCCGGCCTACTAAAGGTGTCTGTCTGTGTGCCCCTGCCTGGTGTTGCCCTCAACAAAATAAAGCTGAGCTTCAACCTTCTGCTCCAAATTACCATTTTAAAAAATGCAATAGGCTTTTCCGGCCTACTAAAGGTGTCTGTCTGTGTGCCCCTGCCTGGTGTTGTCCTCAACTAAATAAAGCTGAGCTTCAACCTTCCGGCTCTCATTAAGTGGTTTTAAAAAAAAAAAATGGTGGTTAGGGCCTACTAACGGCTTCTGCCCCTCCCTGGTGTTGCCCTCAACTAAATAAAGCTGAGCTTCAACCTTCTGCTCCAAATTACCATTTTAAAAAATGCAATAGGCTTTTCCGGCCTACAAAAGGTGTCTGTCTGTGTGCCCCTGCCTGGTGTTGCCCTCAACTAAATAAAGCTGAGCTTCAACCTTCTGCTCCAAATTACCATTTTAAAAAATGCAATAGGCTTTTCCGGCCTACTAAAGGTGTCTGTCTGTGTGCCCCTGCCTGGTGTTGTCCTCAACTAAATAAAGCTGAGCTTCAACCTTCCGGCTCTCATTAAGTGGTTTTAAAAAAAAAAATGGTGGTTAGGGCCTACTAACGGCTTCTGCCCCTCCCTGGTGTTGCCCTCAACTAAATAAAGCTGAGCTTCAACCTTCTGCTCCAAATTACCATTTTAAAAAATGCAATAGGCTTTTCCGGCCTACTAAAGGTGTCTGTCTGTGTGCCCCTGCCTGGTGTTGTCCTCAACTAAATAAAGCTGAGCTTCAACCTTCTGCTCCAAATTACCATTTTAAAAAATGCAATAGGCTTTTCAGGCCTACTAAAGGTGTCTGTCTGTGTTCCCCTGCCTGGTGTTGTCCTCAACTAAATAAAGCTGAGCTTCAACCTTCTGCTCCAAATTACCATTTTAAAAAATGCAATAGGCTTTTCCGGCCTACTAAAGGTGTCTGTCTGTGTGCCCCTGCCTGGTGTTGCCCTCAACTAAATAAAGCTGAGCTTCAACCTTCTGCTCCAAATTACCATTTTAAAAAATGCAATAGGCTTTTCCGGCCTACTAAAGGTGTCTGTCTGTGTGCCCCTGCCTGGTGTTGCCCTCAACTAAATAAAGCTGAGCTTCAACCTTCTGCTCCAAATTACCATTTTAAAAAATGCAATAGGCTTTTCCGGCCTACTAAAGGTGTCTGTCTGTGTTCCCCTGCCTGGTGTTGTCCTCAACTAAATAAAGCTGAGCTTCAACCTTCTGCTCCAAATTACCATTTTAAAAAATGCAATAGGCTTTTCCGGCCTACTAAAGGTGTCTGTCTGTGTGCCCCTGCCTGGTGTTGCCCTCAACTAAATAAAGCTGAGCTTCAACCTTCTGCTCCAAATTACCATTTTAAAAAATGCAATAGGCTTTTCCGGCCTACTAAAGGTGTCTGTCTGTGTGCCCCTGCCTGGTGTTGTCCTCAACTAAATAAAGCTGAGCTTCAACCTTCCGGCTCTCATTAAGTGGTTTTAAAAAAAAAAAATGGTGGTTAGGGCCTACTAACGGCTTCTGCCCCTCCCTGGTGTTGCCCTCAACTAAATAAAGCTGAGCTTCAACCTTCTGCTCCAAATTACCATTTTAAAAAATGCAATAGGCTTTTCCGGCCTACTAAAGGTGTCTGTCTGTGTGCCCCTGCCTGGTGTTGTCCTCAACTAAATAAAGCTGAGCTTCAACCTTCTGCTCCAAATTACCATTTTAAAAAATGCAATAGGCTTTTCAGGCCTACTAAAGGTGTCTGTCTGTGTTCCCCTGCCTGGTGTTGTCCTCAACTAAATAAAGCTGAGCTTCAACCTTCTGCTCCAAATTACCATTTTAAAAAATGCAATAGGCTTTTCCGGCCTACTAAAGGTGTCTGTCTGTGTGCCCCTGCCTGGTGTTGCCCTCAACTAAATAAAGCTGAGCTTCAACCTTCTGCTCCAAATTACCATTTTAAAAAATGCAATAGGCTTTTCCGGCCTACTAAAGGTGTCTGTCTGTGTGCCCCTGCCTGGTGTTGCCCTCAACTAAATAAAGCTGAGCTTCAACCTTCTGCTCCAAATTACCATTTTAAAAAATGCAATAGGCTTTTCCGGCCTACTAAAGGTGTCTGTCTGTGTTCCCCTGCCTGGTGTTGTCCTCAACTAAATAAAGCTGAGCTTCAACCTTCTGCTCCAAATTACCATTTTAAAAAATGCAATAGGCTTTTCCGGCCTACTAAAGGTGTCTGTCTGTGTGCCCCTGCCTGGTGTTGTCCTCAACTAAATAAAGCTGAGCTTCAACCTTCCGGCTCTCATTAAGTGGTTTTAAAAAAAAAAAATGGTGGTTAGGGCCTACTAACGGCTTCTGCCCCTCCCTGGTGTTGCCCTCAACTAAATAAAGCTGAGCTTCAACCTTCTGCTCCAAATTACCATTTTAAAAAATGCAATAGGCTTTTCCGGCCTACTAAAGGTGTCTGTCTGTGTGCCCCTGCCTGGTGTTGTCGTCAACTAAATAAAGCTGAGCTTCAACCTTCTGCTCCAAATTACCATTTTAAAAAATGCAATAGGCTTTTCAGGCCTACTAAAGGTGTCTGTCTGTGTGCCCCTGCCTGGTGTTGTCCTCAACTAAATAAAGCTGAGCTTCAACCTTCTGCTCCAAATTACCATTTTAAAAAATGCAATAGGCTTTTCCGGCCTACTAAAGGTGTCTGTCTGTGTGCCCCTGCCTGGTGTTCCCCTCAACTAAATAAAGCTGAGCTTCAACCTTCTGCTCCAAATTACCATTTTAAAAAATGCAATAGGCTTTTCCGGCCTACTAAAGGTGTCTGTCTGTGTGCCCCTGCCTGGTGTTGCCCTCAACTAAATAAAGCTGAGCTTCAACCTTCTGCTCCAAATTACCATTTTAAAAAATGCAATAGGCTTTTCCGGCCTACTAAAGGTGTCTGTCTGTGTTCCCCTGCCTGGTGTTGTCCTCAACTAAATAAAGCTGAGCTTCAACCTTCTGCTCCAAATTACCATTTTAAAAAATGCAATAGGCTTTTCCGGCCTACTAAAGGTGTCTGTCTGTGTGCCCCTGCCTGGTGTTGCCCTCAACTAAATAAAGCTGAGCTTCAACCTTCTGCTCCAAATTACCATTTTAAAAAATGCAATAGGCTTTTCCGGCCTACTAAAGGTGTCTGTCTGTGTGCCCCTGCCTGGTGTTGTCCTCAACTAAATAAAGCTGAGCTTCAACCTTCCGGCTCTCATTAAGTGGTTTTAAAAAAAAAAAATGGTGGTTAGGGCCTACTAACGGCTTCTGCCCCTCCCTGGTGTTGCCCTCAACTAAATAAAGCTGAGCTTCAACCTTCTGCTCCAAATTACCATTTTAAAAAATGCAATAGGCTTTTCCGGCCTACTAAAGGTGTCTGTCTGTGTGCCCCTGCCTGGTGTTGTCCTCAACTAAATAAAGCTGAGCTTCAACCTTCTGCTCCAAATTACCATTTTAAAAAATGCAATAGGCTTTTCAGGCCTACTAAAGGTGTCTGTCTGTGTGCCCCTGCCTGGTGTTGTCCTCAACTAAATAAAGCTGAGCTTCAACCTTCTGCTCCAAATTACCATTTTAAAAAATGCAATAGGCTTTTCCGGCCTACTAAAGGTGTCTGTCTGTGTGCCCCTGCCTGGTGTTGCCCTCAACTAAATAAAGCTGAGCTTCAACCTTCTGCTCCAAATTACCATTTTAAAAAATGCAATAGGCTTTTCCGGCCTACTAAAGGTGTCTGTCTGTGTGCCCCTGCCTGGTGTTGTCCTCAACTAAATAAAGCTGAGCTTCAACCTTCTGCTCCAAATTACCATTTTAAAAAATGCAATAGGCTTTTCCGGCCTACTAAAGGTGTCTGTCTGTGTGCCCCTGCCTGGTGTTGTCCTCAACTAAATAAAGCTGAGCTTCAACCTTCTGCTCCAAATTACCATTTTAAAAAATGCAATAGGCTTTTCCGGCCTACTAAAGGTGTCTGTCTGTGTGCCCCTGCCTGGTGTTGCCCTCAACTAAATAAAGCTGAGCTTCAACCTTCTGCTCCAAATTACCATTTTAAAAAATGCAATAGGCTTTTCCGGCCTACTAAAGGTGTCTGTCTGTGTGCCCCTGCCTGGTGTTGTCCTCAACTAAATAAAGCTGAGCTTCAACCTTCCGGCTCTCATTAAGTGGTTTTTAAAAAAAAAAATGGTGGTTAGGGCCTACTAACGGCTTCTGCCCCTCCCTGGTGTTGCCCTCAACTAAATAAAGCTGAGCTTCAACCTTCTGCTCCAAATTACCATTTTAAAAAATGCAATAGGCTTTTCCGGCCTACTAAAGGTGTCTGTCTGTGTGCCCCTGCCTGGTGTTGTCCTCAACTAAATAAAGCTGAGCTTCAACCTTCTGCTCCAAGTTACCATTTTAAAAAATGCAATAGGCTTTTCCGGCCTACTAAAGGTGTCTGTCTGTGTGCCCCTGCCTGGTGTTGTCCTCAACTAAATAAAGCTGAGCTTCAACCTTCTGCTCCAAATTACCATTTTAAAAAATGCAATAGGCTTTTCCGGCCTACTAAAGGTGTCTGCCCCTCCCTGGTGTTGTCCTCAACTGAACAAAGCTGAGCTTCCACATTCTGGCTTTCGCCCTATACTATCAGATATTAAACTGCATTTGGCCTACTAGTGTGGTTAGGCCCTTGAAACAGTGTCTGCTGCTCTTGGGTTTGCTACTCCACTGAACAAAGCAATGCCGCCTGTTTAGTCCTGTTACCAATTTTGAACTGCATTTAGCCTACTTTATTCTTTGGCCCTATATCTGTTTCCTCCTCATCCTGCCCATTGCCCAGCCACTGCTAAATGAGTCTGCTGGTACATTGACCTAGACCACTACATTCCCCTTGTACTCTACACAGCCAGAATCTGACCCTGCTGAAAGTAAGGTTCCCCTTCCCGCATGTTATACCACCTTACACAGGGACAAAGAGGAAGGTGCAGATGAAAGTGCAGGTTCCTTCATCAGGTGGGGGGGCATACTCGTTGGCGACGTCACTGGCACAGGGCCCCTCAGAGTACGCAAAAGTGTCGCTGCTGGTGGGAGGCGCCCCCGCCATGCAAACACACCGCCGTACTTTGAGGGGCCCTGTGCCAGTGCCAATGCGAACGAGTGGGCCCCCCCCTGCTTGCTCAGGATCACAGCACTTGCAACGTTTAAATACTTACCTTTCCCTGCAACACCGCCGTGACGTAGTCCGCATTTCCTGGGCCCACGAAAAACTTGAGCCAGCCCTACTCCCCCCACAACTTTCCCCCAATTCCCTATGCCCAACTATTATTATACAGTTAATTAAGATTGGCAAGCTTCAGAAACAAGAATGGATGTTTTTGGCATTAAAATGGGCACTGTAGGTGTTTTCCTGGCCTCCACTCACTGCCGACTATGCTTCCCCATTGACTTGCATTGGGTTTCGTGTTTCGGTCGATCCCCGACTTTTAGCGATAATCGGCCGACTGCACTCGACTCGACTCTGGACAAAATCGGGTTTCCCAAAACCCTACTCGATCTTAAAAAAATGAAAGTCACTCAACCCTAGCGAGAGCATTTAGGTTTGAAGCTAAACTCTGGATATCCATTTTTCAACAGCAGAGATCTGAGCCATTCAGGGGTTAAGAGGAGAGAAAAAAAACAAAAACAAAAAAAACAGCAGACTGCAATTATGGCTAGGAGAACTTCTGAGCAAAAAAAAAAAAAAAAGTGTCAGAAACTTCTTTTTACTCTCTTTCTTCAGCCAATACTCTTAATACATTAGGCCGGCAATACTATCGTGATTCCCAATGGCAGGGACTTAGGCAAAAAACGGACAAGCTCTAGGAAGGATGGTATCTTAGGTAACCGCGATACTGAACCTAACACGCAACTAAAAATAGCCAGGGGGTGTGCCTACGTTGTCTCTAGACACCTCGCGCCAGCCGGAGAACTAACTACCCCTAATAGAGGAATACACAGACCTGACTTGCCTCCAGGGAAACCCCAAAGGTTATAGGAGCCCCCCACATATAATAACGGTTAGGTAAGAGGAAAACACAAACGCAGTATGAATATAGATTCAGCAAAGCGAGGCCCTCTGACTAGATAGCGGAATATACAAAAGAGGACTACGCGGTCACCTCAAAACCCTGAACAGCCATCCTGGAATTACCTTAACTCCGTTGTCAACTCATGACACCGGAGTAGCAATTCCAGATCACTAGAGCTTCCAGCCGCACGAGATATGAAAATGCATGCTGGACAAAACAAACACAAAAGCCAAAGATTCAACTTAGCTGACTTGCAGACTTGGAGCAGGAAGCAAGCAACAAGGTGCTCTGATAACATTGATTGCCGGCACTGCAATGACTGGGAAGCCAGACTAAATAGGAGACTCCCAATTTCCTAATGGAAACAGGTGCACTGGAAAAAACAAGACACCAGTCAACCAGTACCACCAGTAACCACCAGAGGGAGCCCAAAAACAGAATTCACAACAGCTCAGTAGTGTGTGTGGCCTCCATATGACTGTATGTCCTCCCTACAATGCCTGGGCATGTTCCTGATGAGGCAGTGGATGGTCTCCTGAGTGATCTCAATCCAGACCTGGACTAAAGCATCTGTCAACTCCTGGACAGTCTGTGGTGCAATGTGACATTGGTGGATGGTGCGAGACATGATGTCCCAGATGTGTTCAATCGGATTCAGGTCTGGGGACTGGGTGGGCCAGTCCATAGCTTCAATGCCTTCATCTTGCAGGAACTGCTGACAAACTCCAGCCACATGAGGTCTGGCATTGTCCTGCATTAGGAGGAACCCAGGGCCAACCGCACCAGCATATGGTCTCACAAGGGATCTGAGGATCTCATCTCAATACCTAATGGCAGTCAAGCTACCTCTGGCGAGCACATGGAGGTCTGTGCAGCCCTCCAAAGAAATGCCACCCTACTGACCTACTGCCAAACCGGTCATGCTGAAGGATGTTGCAGGAAGCAGATCGCTCTCCATGGCGTCTCCAGACTCTATCATGTCTGTCACATGTGATCAGTGTGAACCTGCTTTCATCTGTGAAGAGCCAGGGCGCCAATGACGAATTTGCCAATCCTGGTGTTCTGTGGCAAATGCCAAGCGTCCTGCATGTTGTTGGGCTCTGAGCACAACCCCCATCTGTGGATGTCTGGCACTCAGACCATCCTCATGTAGTCGGTTTCTAACCGTTTGTGCAGACACATGCACATTTGTGGCCTGCTGGAGGTTATTTTGCAGGGCTCTGGCAGTGCTCCTCCTGTTCCTCCTTGCACAAAGGCTGAGGTAGTGGTCCTACTGCTGGGTTGATGCCTTCCTATGGCCCACTCCACGTCTCCTGGTAGCGCCTGCAGCCTCTGGACACTACGCTGACAGACACAGCAAACCTTCTTTCCACAGCTCGCATTGATGTGCCATCCTGGATGAGCTGTATTACCTGAGCCACTTGTATGGGTAGCAGAGTCTGTCTCATGATACCATGAGTGTGACAGCACAACCAACATTAAAAAGTGACCAAAACATCATCCAGAAAGCATTGTTACTGAGATATGGTCTGTGGTCCCCACCTGCAGAACCACTCCATTATTAAGTGTGTCTTGATAACTGCCAATAATTTCCATCTGTTGTCTATTCCATTTGCACAACAGCATGTGAAATTGATTGTCAAACAGTGTTACTTCCTAAGTGGACAGTTTGATTTCACAGAAGTTTGATTTACTTGGAGTTAAATTCTGTTGTTTAAGTGTTCCCTTCATTTTTTTGAGCCGTGTATATATATATATATATATATATATATATATATATATATATATATATATATATATATATATATATAGTGTGCTGTTTAGTAAATACTTAGCTAGACCTTATTAAGAAGCAATGGTTTTGATCTTACAAATTGATGGGCCTGCTTATATGGCTGGCAATGGCCATCTAAGTACTTTTAGATCTATAACCGTACCTTACTGCTTTAAATATTACCTGTAGGCCAATATATCATATATTTCCTGATGATAAATAATGGCTATATACACTTAGTGGTTTTGGCTTTATTGTTAATCTAATACATACAGCACTTCATCTATTTATCCAACATTTTTCTGTGTATCCTACCATAGTCTGGGTCTTGAATGAGCCTACTTTTTCACTGCTTAGCCCTGGTTGTCTCCAGATGTCTTCTTTTACCAGTCTCACATAATTGTGTTACCCTCATTTTCCTATATACTGTTGTATGATTATTGTTAATTAATAAAATATTATATTGTTTAATGTTTATTGCTTTACTATTCTTCTTTTTTATATTGTCTCCATATTTGTTATATTTAAGGGAAGGGGGCGTATGTATGCTCTCCAAATAAATAGTTTTGGAAATTATTCTTTTTGGGTCTTTTGTGCAAAACACTGTGTGGTGTTCTTTTCAGGAAGTGAGAGCTTCATATTTGAGAGGAGATTTCTTGTTTTTTTTTTTATTAACCCCAAATGTTTATTGGCTTTGTAATATGCGGAGCTTAGAATTTTACATCAAACATTGCCCAATGATCGCCAAATGTCGAGGACATCCAAGCACCCAGATGCTCGAGTGACAACATTGTATAATGACATCTATCCTGTGACTAATTACTGTATATATTCCCACAGCAGTCTTCTAATATTTCTACCTTACAGAAAATGCTATTGCAATATTAACTACCTCTAGTTCTATTTATGTTACTATACGAATTGCACAAGAAACAAAATAACTCTTGTTGAAAATATTCTTAATTGAACTTTTCTAAAGATATTGGCGATCAGATAAAATGAAGACAGACTTACCAAATGAGCAAAAGACCCTGTCTTGCTACCAATTAAAATGCTAAAAGTTGGTTTCGTCAGGGAAAGGAATGGGGGTCTTCATTTGAGTCAAATGCTATATATTTTTTTAAACAGTTATTCTACAAAATTGGTGCACTTACATTGATACATGATGACCTAGAGTACAAGTTTCTAAATCACTAGAAACTTTCACAATATAGTACTTTCAACCAGACAAAGGTTATTACCAGATGCACACGCTTTAGCCTTAAGATACTTGTTGTCTCAGAAAAAGTGAAATAGCTTTTACTTTTTTTTCTTCCTCTATACTATTACTGCTACCATTGGACCCTGCAGTGATTGCTTGGTCATCTGTGCATACAGTCCTTACAGTATGTACAAATTAATCAGCTTATACAATCGTATTATATTAATCTTTTTGTGCCTTTTAATTTTAGTAATCATAGAACATCACAGAGAATTTAAAACTAAATTCATTTATTTGTTTCATGAAACTGTGAAATATCCTCTAAACAGCAAATTTCATAGTTCTATATAGAAAAGAACACTGCAGGGGATGGAGATTCATTTCGGCTTTTCATACTGTGCTACATTATTGAGCAATTTATTGCAAATCTTACTAAATAACAATCTCTACACATTCTACTACACAACTGGGAAGAACTTATTTCTTCAGCAATGTCGCATGTATTAAGTATACTTTTGCTTTATTTTGCATTAAACTTACTTTATTCCATTTTTGAGATAACGTACGAGCAAAAGGGACAAAAAAAGATCTTATGCAACAAATCTGTAAAACTTTAAATGATAAAAAATATATGAAAATATATAAAATACCAGTTTAATAAAATAATATAATGAGGTAATCCCTACCCAACATACATGCACAGTACATTTTATTCCAAACCTGGTCCATATGCGTTGAGCAGGCTCGGTAGCTAAGTCCACACCCATAGAAGCCAGTTGCTGGCTGTAATACATTGTATCAACCTGTAACAAGTTGCCAAAGTGCCCTCCAATCACTGTTATTCAGCTACTTAAATTGTGCAGAGGCTGACCAGAATACATACGGGTGTGCTGGAGCTGGTACTCAACCATTTTCCTCTTCTGCTCACACAGCCTTGCAAGCATGAGCAGTGTGGTGTTCCAGCATGTGGTGACATCACACACCAGTTGTTTATTGATGATGTGACACAGGACAGAAGCAGCCAAATGAATTCTGAGGTATTCAGAGCCATACTGTGCACTCAGATCCAGCCAAATGCAGCCAAATTGATTGGTCGCCGTTTCATACTACAGATGGACAATGACCCAAAACATAAATCCAAAGCAACCCAGGAGTTTATTAAAGCAAATAAGTGGAATATTCTTGAATGGCCAAGTCAGTCACCTGATCTCAACCCAATTGAGCATGCATTTCACTTGTTAAAGACTAAACTTCAGACAGAAAGGCCCACAAACAAACAGCAACTGAAAACCACTGCAATGAAGGCCTGGCAGAGCATCAAAAGGGAGGAAACACAGCGTCTGGTGATGTCCATGAGTTCAAGACTTCAGGCAGTCATTGTCAAAAAAGGGATTTCAACCAAGTGCTAGAAATGAACATTTTATTTAAAATTATTTAATCTGTCCAATTACTTTTGGTCCCTTTAAAAATAGGGTGGCAAATGTTAAGGAGCTGAAACTCCTAAACCCTTCATTCAATTTTAATGTGGATACCCTCAATGAAAGCTGAAAGTCTGAACTTCAACTGCATCTGAATTGTTTTGTTTAAAATCCATTGTTGTAATGTCTATAACCAAAATTAGAAAAATGTTGTCTCTGTCCAAATACATATGGACTTAACTGTAACTATAGTATTAGTAATGGATAGGTGTCTTATAGACGCTTCTCTATTACTAAGTTGTGGGCTTGATGTCACAGGACAAAACAAAGGTGACATCAACCCAACAAATATTACCCCACATGCCACCGCTACAGGGCAAGTGGCAAGAGTGAGGCTAAGTGCCAGAGAGCATCTTTTAGCTAATGTTTTTAGTTTGGGGGGCCAATGTCCATGGCCCCTTCTCAGGCTATTAATATCAGCCAGCAGCTGTCTGCCTAGCCTTTGCTGGTTTGATTTTATAGAGGAACCTCATGTCAATTTTTTGGGGGGTTCTCCTGTAAAATAGCCAGTACAGGATAAGCAAACATCTGTGAGCTGATATTAATAGCCTGGGAAACTTTATGGCTTTTGGCTGCTTCCCAGAATATTAACATCAGCCCTCAGCCATCGGCTTTCACTCTGCTGGTTATGAAAATTACGCGGGAGCCCACACACTTTTTTTTGAATGTTTGAAAAGTGAACAGATATTGCGTTTCACTCAGATTTCGTGTGTGTGTCTGCCTTTATTTAACTCTTTATGTGCCATTTTATTAATGAGGATTAGTGTTGAGCATTCCGATACCGCAAGTATCGGGTATCGGCCGATACTTGCGGTATCGGAATTCCGATACCGAGATCCGATACTTTTGTGGTATCGGGAATCGGAATCGGAAGTTCCCAGTGTATGGTTCCCAGGGTCTGAAGGAGAGGAAACTCTCCTTCAGACCCCTGGGATCAATATCCATGTAAAAAATAATGAATTAAAATAAAAAATAGGGATATACTCACCCTCTGACGCGCCCTGGTAGTAACCGGCAGCCTGCTTTGCTTGAAATGAGCGCGTTCAGCACCTTCCATGACGTCACGGCTTCTGATTGGTCGCGTGCCGCTCATGTGACCGCCACGCGACCAATCACAAGCCGTGACGTCATTCTCAGGTCCTAGGAATTTAGGACCTGAGAATGACGTCACGGCTTGTGATTGGTCGCCTGGCGGTCACATGAGCGGCACGCGACCAATCAGAAGCCGTGACATCATGGAAGGCCCTAAACGCGCTCATTTTAAGCAAAGAAGGCTTCCGGTTAACAGCGGTGAGGTGCAGGGGCCTCCCGAGAGGTGAGTATATCAATATTTTTTATTTTAATTCTTTATTTTACACATTAATATGGATCCCAGGGCCTGAAGGAGAGTTTCCTCTCCTTCAGACCCTGGGAACCATCAGGATACCTTCCGATACTTGGTGTCCCATTGACTTGCATTGGTATCGGGTATCGGTATCGGCGATATCCGATACTTTTCGGGTATCGGCCGATACTATCCGATACCGATACTTTCAAGTATCGGATAGTATCGCTCAACACTAATGAGGATATCTGGCTGACAACTCTTCATTACTAAATCTTGGGCTTGGTATAATGTATGTATATATATATATATATATATATATATATATATATATATATATATACATACTTATGTATAAA
This sequence comes from Ranitomeya variabilis, assembly GCF_051348905.1. Lineage (NCBI taxonomy): Eukaryota > Metazoa > Chordata > Amphibia > Anura > Dendrobatidae > Ranitomeya > Ranitomeya variabilis. The sequence goes on from NC_135234.1 coordinate 555,201,524, forward strand.
CACTTATATGTGTTTTGTGTGTGTAAACATTATATTTGAACATCGTATGTAATGATATTATGGTCTTCAATGGAGAATGAAAAAGAAGAGGTTGAACAAGGAACTGACATCTCATTTTTTAAAAAGTAATATATCTTTATTTATCTTACAAATCCGCATATAAAGCCACATGAAAAACCGCATGAAAATCCGTATCAAATTTGCATAAAAAACTCATCAAATCCGCACAAAATTTCAGCTGCGTATTCTGCAACGAGAGTCAGAAACTGTGCAGATTTCCACAAGCAAATCTGTAACGTGCGCACATAGCCTTAGCGAAGTTATTGACACCAGTTTGTTGTTAAGGGTATGTTCACTCTGGGTGTTTTTATTGTGTTTTTTTCAGCAGCAAAAACTGACTTCTTGACAGGAAAGACACTGCAGCAAAACAGCAGGTTTAGGTGCGTTTTTGTTGCATTTTTCAATGTGTTTTTTTGCGGTTTTGGTGCATTTTTTGGGTGCATTCTTTGGCTTACTTGTGTCTCTTTTTGCATGCTAATAAAGTTGAGTTGCTGTCCATGACTTTTCTTCAGCAAAATGCTGCAAATAGTGATATCTGTGCAATTTGCTGCATTTTTTTTCTAGAAGACAGAAGGGGGAAATGGGTAAAAAAAAACAAAATAACGACCATGATGTCCTCAACTTATAATAAAATATAAATAATCTTTATAAGATACAGTACAGAAAACAGGTGAGGACACAGTGCCACATTAAGTACAAACCTCCGCATAAACGCATGACTGCACCAGGGGACCATGGCTGCCTATATTTCAATAAAGTTATCAAAACCATTCCCTCCCTAATAAGGGGGTATAGAAAAATAGTGAAAAATAAGTAAATTACGTATTGTAATAAATTATTATATCTACACCTGTGTGGCATATGGAATCTAACAAAATTCTAAATTAGACAAACAAATTGCTTATAGTATAAGAGACCCAGTGCCACTAAAGGCAGAAATTCTAACCACAGGGGAATGAATGTTATTACCTTTAGATAGAAAGCAGCCATCCAGGTTCCCGGGGTCTGTGTGCCCACCCCGATGCACGTTTCGGAATCACTCCTTATTCAGGGGGATATTTATTCTCCTTTCTACCTGTAGTAATAACTCTGTAGTTGGTAGCTTTGCTTATTAAAGTCGTGATTTTGCTTATTCATTGCATTTTTTTTCTGCAGCAAACCCTGATTTCTTGGCAGGAAAAAGAAGCTGCACCAAAAACACAGGTTTAGGTAAATTTTTGGTGCATTTTTCATTGCGGTTTGGTTGCGGTTTTTATGTGCATTTTTGAGCTAACTTGAGTCTCTTTGTACATGCTAATAAAGTTGAGTTGCTGTCCATGACTTGTCTTCAGCAAAAGGCTGCAAATAATGATACCAGGGTTTTGGCTGCGTTTTTTATCGCTAATTTTCAGCTGCTTTTTAGGGTATGTTCACACTGGGCATAAGTAACAGCAACGGAGCCAGTCAGCTGATACACCGTGGGGGCGATTAGCTCCTGTCAGTGTATCACCTGTCGGGTAGAGCGGTCACATCTCCCGATGTGACTGTTCTACACGTGAGATCGCTGAGGTACAATCTGGATAACCTTGCACTATGACAGACAGGGAGTATAAGTTTGGTTTATTATTGTTCGTTATTTCTATGAGACGAAGGCGTCGGGTATTTGGTGTGCGGTCAGTATAATGTGTTTTTGTTTGTATGTGAATATGTATGTATTGTGTGGATAATGAATATGTATGTAATTTTACTTTTTTTAACAGTGAGCATAGGTGCTGGCCGATTATACTACTCTCCCATAAGTGGCACCTGATGTCACTTTCATCAGTGACACCAGAGACAACCCGATGTGAGCAGTAGTCTCATCGTCCCAGGCGCCGACAGATTATACTACTCTCCCATCAGCGGCACCTGCTACACCACACATAGCCCTATGGGAGCAGTAGTCTCATCGGGCCAAGCCTGCTTCACTGCTGCCGGTCACAGTCAGCTGCGGAATCATGCTGACATTTGCCAGCATGATCCCACAGCGCTGTGACAGACAGTACCGGCAGTAGCGTTACCGCACACAAAGACACCCGCACACTCCTGCAGACACATGCACACACAGACAGACACCCGCACGCACACACAGACACCCGCACGCACACACAGACACCCACACACAGCCGCACACACATGCAGACACCTGCACGAAGCCGCACACACAGACCCAGCATGTGATGAGCATGGCAGTGCCAGGTCTCAAATAGACCTGATGATGCTGTGCGGCCAGCCAGTCACTGTAATGCCACAACCAACATGGCTGCAGCATTACAGTGTGTGGCAGACAATCCCTGCATGTTCATTGGCTCTCTAAAGAGCACCAAACATGCAGGGCGGGGACCCGAGCTCCAGCCGAGCAACCACTTTAAAGGGAACCTGTCACCTGAATTTGGCGGGACCAGTTTTGGGTCATATGGGCGGGGTTTTCGGGTGTTTGATTCACCTTTTCCTTACCCGCTGGCTGCATGCTGGCCGCAATATTGGATTGAAGTTCATTCTCTGTCCTCCGGAGTACATGCCAGCGCATGGCAATATTGCCTTGCGCAGGCGTGTACTCCGGAGGAGAAAGAATGAACTTAAATCCAATATTGCGGCCAGCATGCAGCCAGCGTGTAAGGAAAGGGTGAATCAAACACCCCAAAACCCCGCCCATATAACCCAAAACTGGTCCCGCCAAATTCAGGTAACAGGTTCCCTTTAATTCATGGCGCGCTCTGAGCATCGCGAGCACCGAATAGTGGCAAGCATGCTCACTTATCACTAGTCCTCACGCTTGCGAGTCCTAAAAAAATCCTTCAAAAATACTGCTGAAAAAGGGCAGCACCACTTACCTGCCCAGGTCTCTGACCAAATGAACTACAGGATGCAGCCAACCCATGTAGCAAAGATGTTGCAAAACACAGGTGCAAAATACTAAATAGACAGCCACTCACAAACTACCAGTTCATGGAAGGTGTGACTTCTTAGTATACAGCCCAGGCAGCCTCGACCAATCAGAGACGCGGGATTTCCAGGACAGACAGACAGACAATAAACCCTTAGACAATTATATATATAGATATATGTACCTATACTATGTGTATACAGTTATTTTATCTATTCTATTTTAACCTGTCAGTGTGATTTTACATTACAGCTCCCTGAATTGCCAGCTTTTCTAAAGGACACCGGTACACATTTCTCAAAAATCACACTGATGGTCCATGTGTTCTTCATGTTTTTCTCGCACCCATAGACTTGTATTGGTGAGTCACGGCCGATATATGGTGTAAATCGCAGCATGCTGCAATTTCACTCACACATATAATACGGATGAGAAAAAAATGGATAACGGGAGCTACCCCATAGATTAACATTGGGCCGAGTGCTATGCGATTTATTCTCACGTAGCACTCATCCGTATTCCTCTCTAGTGTGACTCCGGCCTCAGAAGTAAATTCAGAATACTGTGTATGCAAGCTAGAGCCTGTATTGTGGTCAGTCTGTCAGGCCTGAAACCCATGTCAGGAACATGTGAAAGCCTCATTTTAGTTGGAAGCAGACTCCTCAAATGAAAGAGCCAGGAGTGCCATTGAAGAATCTGCACAAGCCTACACTCTTCTTCTGGAAACTACACAACCAGACAGAATGTTTTTTCTCATGGTTTTAAGTAACAATGGATAAATTACTGAATATGTCCCAGAGAGTGTTGAGGTACTGTATGTGGAGTGTATTTCTCATGTGACAGGCAGTGCTACAGAGCTCAGGTAAAGGTCTTAGCGTGGCATTGACCATGTTCCAATATGTGTAAGGATGTGACCTGAATAGATCTGTGGGGCATATTAACCCAGTCTCTTAGACGTGCTTAAAATATACAGAAATTGTCCAATACGCCATCAGCATTTTTTTGTAAGGACCCAAGTTATAAAAATGGAAACAACAGTTTAATAAAGAGACACAAGTCTAATTTAGGAGCCTGTTAAAGTCAGAATTGGTATTTGTCCAGCATCAGGCAATGTAAATTGCTAACGAATATGTATGCCCTATCTAACTAACAATTTGTGAAAAGTCGTATACCGTATATACTCGAGTATAAGCCAACCCGAATATAAGCCGACCCCCCTAATTTTGCCACAAAAAACTGGGAAAACTTATTGACTCGAGTATAAGCCTAGGGTGGAAAATGCAGCAGCTACCGGTGAATTTCAAAAATAAAAATAGATGCTCCATACCATTCATTATTGCCCCATAGATGCTCCATATAAAGCTGTGCCATATATAATGCTCCATACCATTGATTATTGCCCCATATATTATCCATATATAGCTGTGCCATATATACAATGCTCTGCACCATTCATTATGGCCCTACAGATGCTCCATATAAAGCTGTGCCATATATGCTCTGCACTGTCCATTATTGCCCCATAGATGCTCCTTATAAAGCTGTGCCATATATGCTCTGCACCGTTCATTGCCCCATAGATGCTCCTTATAAATCTGTGCCCTATATGCTCTGCACCGTTCAGTTTGGCCCCATAGATGCTCATTATAAATCTGTGCCCTATATGCTCTGCACCGTTCAGTTTGGCCCTATAGATGCTCCTTATAAATCTGTGCCCTATATGCTCTGCACCGTTCAGTTTGGCCCCATAGATGCTCATTATAAATCTGTGCCCTATATGCTCTGCACCGTTCAGTTTGGCCCCATAGATGCGCCACATAAATCTGTGCCATATATAACGCTGCTGCTGCAATAAAAATAATAAAACACATACTCACCTTTCTTGCTTGCAGCTCCCCAGCGTCCGGTCCCGGCGTCTCTCTGCACTGACTGATCAGGCAGAGGGCGCCGCACACACTATATGCGTCATCGCGCCCTCTGACCTGCACAGTCAGAGCGGAGAGACGCCGGGAAGATGGAGCGGCGTGTGGATCGTGGACAGGTGAATATGCGATACTTACCTGCTCCCGGCGTCCCGCTCCTTCCCCCGGACAGCTGGTCTCCGGTGCCGCAGCTCTTCCTCTGTCAGCGGTCACCGGCACCGTGCTGATTAGAGAAATGAATAGGCGGCTCTGCCCCTATGGGAGTGGAGTCCATATTCATTTCTCTAATGAGCGGTCCCACGTGACCGCTGTACAGGGGAAGAGCTGTGGCACCCGGAGACAGTGTGACGGGCAGGGGGAGCGTCAGGATCGCCGGGACTAGATAAGTATGCCTCAGCGCCCTCTCCCCCGCACCCGCCGACCCTGCCACAGACCGTGACTCGAGTATAAGCCGAGAGGGGCACTTTCAGCCCAAAAATTTGGGCTGAAAATCTCGGCTTATACTCGAGTATATACGGTATGCTGACAAGGGACAACTGAACGCTATGCTGGGACAACAAACTGAACGTGGTTGCTGACTGTTGTGTCTGTGCAACTGCAGGTTGTGGACAGGAGACCTCAGCGCCTCCTTCCTTGTCAGCAGAGTGGGAAAGACGTAACACAGGGGAAAGGTCAGTGGTTTCACTCTCAGTCACATATTTTATAAAAAAAAACAACAACTCATGAAATAGGCCAGGACAGAAATGATGGTACCCTTAACTTAATATTTTGTTGCACAATCTTTTGAGGCAATCACTGCAATTAAACAATTCCTGTAACTGTCAGTGAGATTTGTGCACCACTTGACAGGTATTTTGGCCCACTCCTCAAGAGCAAACTGCTTCAGTTGTCTCATTTTTTAAGCTTACCTTTTCCAGACGTCATGTTTCAGCTCTTTCCAAAGATGCTCAATAGGATTTAGGTCAGGGATCATAGAAGGCCACTTCAGAATAGTGCAATGTTTTCCTATTAGCCATTCTTCGGTGTTTTTAGCTGTGTTTTTTTAAGTCTTTATAGACCCATGAATTGCAACTGAGACCAAGTTTTCTTACACTGGGCAGCACATTCCTCTCTAGAATCCCTTGATAGTCTTGAGATTTCATTGTACCCTGCACAGATTCCAGACACCCTTTGCCATATGCAGCAAAGCAGCCCCAGAACAAATTCCAGTCTGGGTTTTTTATGATTTTTTTTTAACAATGGTGTCCTCCTTGGTCGTCTCCCATGAAGTCCACTTTGGCTCAGACAACGATGGATGGTGCAATCTGACACTGATGTTCTTGAGCTTGAAGTTCACCTTTAATCTGTTTAGAAGTTTTTTTCTGGACACTTTTGTTACCATTTGTATTATCCGTCTCTTTGATTTGTCATCAATTTTCCACCTGAGGCCTCATCCAGGGAGGCTGGCTACAGTCACATGGATCTTAAATTCTTAATAATAAGTGCAACTGTAGTCACAAGAACATCAAACTCCTTGGAGATGGTCTTATAACTTTTACCTTTAACATGTTTGTCTATAATTTTCTTTCTAATCTCCTGAGTAGTGTTGAGCATTCCGAAACCGCAAATATCGGGTATCGGCCGATATTCTCGGTATCGGAATTCCGATACCGAGTTCCGATACTTTCAGTATATCGGATACCGGAATCGGAAGTTCCCATAATTCAAAGAGCCAGAATTCAGCCAATGAGGAATCATTAGAAGTGTGGGCACATCCTGTTCTGCGTGTTAGGCATGTAACTACTGGCATGGCTGTGATTGGCTGCTGAAATGATGTCATGATGCACTATAAAAGTCGCCGCTGCCATTTTGGGTTCACTCTGCTGTGAATTCAGTTAGGGACAGGACGCTGTGTTCTGACTTAGGGCCAGTTTAGAGATAGCGATTTGCTTCATTGTGCTTTACCCAGGCTAATTTAGCAACCGCTGTGTGAGAACCTTGTTGTTGCCTTGCAGCGCTGTTCACGGCTGTCTGCAAGGTCTCTGTGTGAGTGCAGCTCACTCTGTAGTCTGGTCTGCAGCCACCACTGGTTGTAGTCAGCTCAGGGTGCGTCACTGCCTCATACTGTTCCATTGTCCTTTTTTTCAATTAGTGCTGCCTGCTGCACATTTTTTCAAATTTATCCTATTAGTGGCTTTCCATCCGTATCCTGTTAGATTGTGGAAAAACACTATATAGGAGTACATAGAGGAGCTTATTTCTGCTGAGGATGATGAAGAAGAAAGTGTGGGAGAAGTCAAAAAGAAGGTGAAGAGCAAGGAAGTAGTGAAACATAAATATCTGACAAAACATAAAAAATCTTAACATAGTAAATATCTTTGTAACTCCGAACGTCTTAAAAAAATTATCCCTGCTATTCCATTTGATTTGCCTAAACCTCTATGCCTTTAATGTTTCCTCCACCTCCCCCAATACATCCTACATTATTCTTAGTTGTTTTCCTTCATGTAGAATTAACCTACAAGGAAAAAAAGGGTTTATTTTAATTCCAATATTTTTGTCCCATTGACTTGCATTGGTATCGGGGATTGGTATTGGCGATATCCGATATTTTTTGAATATCGGCCGATCCAATCCGATACCGATACTTCTGGATATCGGAAGGTATCGCTTAACAGTACTCCTGAGACAACTCTTTCCTCTGCTTCCTCTGGTCCATGTTGAGTGTGATACACACCATGTCACCAAACAGCACAGTGAGTATCTGTAGCCCTATATACAGGCCCACACACTGATTCCAAGATTGTAGACACCTTTGAGGCTAGTTAGTGGACACACCTTGAGTTAACATGTCCCTTTTGTCACATTATTTTCAAGGGTTCCATCATTTCTGTCCAGGCCTTTTTCATGAGATTTTTTTAAATTTCGTGGAAGCATGGTTGAAAGAGCAATGTCTGACTTTCATTTGTTCATTTTCATAGATTTTTAATTTATTATTACTTTTGTCAGATTGAAGTTATTTCAGTGACAACTGTTGGTTTTTCTGCCACTAACCCCTCCATTAAGTGAGGTGTACCATCAATTTTGCGCACGTGTGTATAAGATAAAAAATTGTCCAACAAGTTGTTGTCCCATTTGAGGAATTTACAAGAAGGAAATCATTTTTTTCAAAACACATAGGTTTGCCTTCTGTTTTGTGCTTCTGCACAAAGAACCATTGTGATGTCACATAACACTGTGTCTGGAAACTCTAGTGTAGAACCCATGGACAGTCTAATTTTGTTCTTCACATGGGAATAAAACTTGACAGACTCTCACATTTTTTATTCTATCTGCTTCCTGACAGTAAGGAGACAAAAGACACTGAACTGACCATCGATTACAAAATATTAAACTGTTGCAATCAGAAACACAGGCTGGAGTATATACAACCTTGAGATTAATTGAAATAACTCTTGGAGATTTATTGCAAAACACAGGATTATACCACACTGTAATGTTATTTATTTACAAATTATATCACTAATGCACCATTTGTTATCCCAAATGTATAAACAACAATTTTATAATTAGTTGATTGTTTTGCATTTGGTAGATTAATGCTTGATATTATGCAGCATTAATGATTCTACTGACAGCAGTGCCCAGTATGGTTTTGCTTGATGTCATTATGCCACTCTACCTCCATCTCAGACTATACTGAATTATTATAATATTATTATAATATAAAAAAAATCAACAAGTTGTCTAAAGAACAATGAAAATGAGAATACATAAGGTTTCCTTACTACTGTTGTCTCTATGTTGTATATGACTGAAATACTTATCTAGAGTTCTGAACACAGTCCATTTTTTAGTTTCTAAATTATGGCAATTTTTTCTACTGGATAATTAAGTAAAACACAGACTTGTAGATTTATTAACCCCTTCCCGACATCGGACGTACTATACCGTCCGATGTCGGGTCCCCTCCTTTGATGTGCGCTCCGGCGGTGAGCGCATATCAAAGTCGCGACATGTCAGCTGTTTTTTACAGCTGACATGTGCGCGCAATAGCGGCAGGTGAAATCGCGATCAACCGCCGCTATTAACTAGTTAAATGCCGCTGTCAAACGCAGACAGCGGCATTTAACTACCGCATCCGGCCGGGCAACCGGAAATGAGCGCATCGCTGACCCCCGTCAAATGATCGGGGGTCGGCGATGAGTCAGAAAGGTAACCATAGAGGTCCTTGAGACCTCTATTGTTACTGATCGCCGGTGGCTGTGAGCGCCCCCCTGTGGTCGGCGCTCACAGCACACCTGCATTTTAGCTACATAACAGCGATCTGATGATCGCTGTTATGTAGCAGAGCCGATCGGGCTGTGCCTGCTTCTAGCCTCCCGTGGAGGCTATTGAAGCATGGCAAAAGTAAAAAAAAAAAGTTTAAAAAAATTAAAAAAAAAAAAATATATAAAAAAGTTTAAATCACCCCCCTTTCGCCCCAATCAAAATAAATCAATAAAAAAAAATCAAATCTACACATATTTGGTATCGCCGCGTTCAGAATCGCCCGATCTATCAATAAAAAAAAGCATTAACCTGATCGCAAAACGGCGTAATGAGAAAAAAAATCGAGACGCCAGAATTACGTTTTTTTGGTCGCCACGACATTGCATTAAAATGCAATAACGGGCGATCAAAAGAACGTATCTGCACCTAAATGCTATTATTAAAAACGCCAGCTCGGCACGCAAAAAATAAGCCCTCACCTGACCCCAGATCACTAAAAATGGAGACGCTACGGGTATCGGAAAATGGCGCAATTTTATTTATTTATTTTTTTGCAAAGTTTGGAATTTTTTTTCACCACTTAGGTAAAACATAACCTAGACATGTGAGGTGTCTTTGAACTCATACTGACCTGGAGAATCATAATGGCAGGTCAGTTTTAGCATTTAGTGAACCTAGCAAAAAAACAAACAAAAAACAAGTGTGGGATTGCACTTTTTTTGCAATTTCACCGCACTTGGAATTTTTTTCTTGTTTTCTAGTACATGCCATGGTAAAACCAATGATGTCATTCAAAAGTACAACTCGTCCCGCAAAAAATAAGCTTTCACATGGCCAAATTGACGGAAAAATAAAAAAGTTATGGCTCTGGGAAGGAGGGGAGTGAAAAACGAAAATGGAAAAACGAAAAATCCCACGGTCATGAAGGGGTTAATAATGATGGAATTGCATAAGATGTATCTTTATTTAGAAAATTGTCCTATGTGACATTTATAATTAATCTGAAATAACAGAGTGACTGACAATCATGTTTAGTAAACAGCACATTGTGTTCCTCTTATTAATTATACACGTAAGTATATAAGTGGTAGAATTCATTTTTTTGCTTGTAATGCGGCACCACGTTTGCAGTCGGCCTGTTTTATTAAGCAAAACTTAACCTGTGTATAAAAATTCTGTTAATGTACATCATGAAACAAAACTCAGCTTTATTATTTTATTTTCTCCAGGGATTACTGAATGAAAATCAGCATTTCAGGGCTAAAGATTAATTTAAATCATTCATGAACTCGCTGATGAATATTGGGTCTTTAAAGAGAACTACTGTGGATCTTAAATACAATTCTTTAATTGTGGTTACTAATTTCTGGCTAGGAGCTTATCAGTTTTTGAGATTACCTTAGGCAAATAGCAGTAATTGCTTTGAAATAATTTATCTTAAAGATTTTAAAAGTCACTTGAAGGTTAAACAAAAATGGTAATATAGTGTTTCTTGTCTACCAGCTACTAACATTATCACTCTGCACAAAGTTAAAAGGTGTCTAGAGATTCTGCTAAAACTGAAATCCTCTGCATCTCCTGGGAATGTTTTTATGGATCTGAGCTGCCATGTAAGCATGTACACAGCAGTATGAGGTTTAAATATATATTGAAACATATTGCTAAGTTTATATCTTTAATTTCATATAGATATTATTTTTATCATTTAATTTTTTATTTTCTTTCCATCCATATTAGATGATATTGAACAGTCACTCACAACCTTATCACCACTCAAAATCCCATATTATTTTTTCTTTATTTCTTGATGTATACCTACTCAAAATCACATTCACTTCTGTTTCCTAGTTAACCCTAATCAGCTTACAAGGATCTCCATGGTTGGAGGAAAACCTGAGAAAAATGCAAGTCAAAGGATGCAAATACAGGAAAGTAAATCATCTTCATAGTATTCTACTCTTCTCATTTTTCCATACAAACACTCTTGGGCTCCTTCTATAAACTCCGAGCTTTATTTACCATACTTCCATACATTTTTTCTTGGATTTAGGTCAGGTAATTGGCTGAGTCATTACCAACTTTAAATTATTTTTCTGAAATCAATTGAGAGTTTCCTTACCCGTGTTTTTTGGATCATTGTCTTGCTGAACTGTCCACTCTCATTTCATCTTCATCATCCTAGAAGACGGCAGCAGATTTTTATAAAGAATATCTCAGTACATTTGTCCATTAATCCTTTCTTCAAATATCTAAAATTTTCCAGTGTCATATGCTAAAAAACAGCCAAAAATCATTACGTACCCAGCTTCAATCTTCACTGTTGTGATGGTGTTTTTGGGATGGTCTGCAGTGCATATTGGCATCCAAGCACAGCGTGTATTATGGCATACAAAGAGTTTAATTTTGGTCTCATATGACCTGACTATATTCTCCCAATATTTAACAGGCTTGTCCTTGGCTCTTGGACAACTCTTCTGATTTTTTTTACTCCTTTGTCTTAAATCTTACAGGGGACACCTATAGAATGATGGCCCCAGAACTCACTGGAACCTTAAGTAATGTAGAAATTCTTCTGTAACCAATGCCATCAGTATGTTTTGCAACAATAAGGTTTAGTAGATCTTGAGACAGTTCACTGGTTTAAGATTTTTTTGTGTGGCAGCTTGTTAAAGAGACACATTTTTAAAGGGAATCAGTTGAACCAGTTGATATTATTTTTCCGAAGTTGCAGTGTCATGCTGTGACCATAGGAATGCAGGGAAGAGAGACCCTATGCTGTCATTAACCTAGAGAAGCCCTAGTCTATCCCTAACCCTTTGGTTAATCTTAAAGGTGGAGATGCCCGATTCTCCTACCTCTCTGTGCTGTTACAAAATCCTATGCAGCTCCCACCCTCCCACCAGGGAGGAAAGTGGCAGGAGTAAAACGGTTTTCACAGGCTGGACAGACAAAGGAAAACCAAGGTACAATCAAATGAAAGGAACACAGGATAAAATGTAAAGGGAAGATGGGAACACAGAAAAGCAACACAAAAGAATGTCAAGAAAGGGAAGGAAGAGGTATTCATAACAAACAGCATGCGACAATCACAAAGAAACAAGAGAGACTCTCCAGACGACCTTTGCTAATGCAACCAAGAAAATAAAGAAGATTATTTTGCTCCCATAGAGGGAAGACAGGCACTGGTTTATATAATTGAAGGGTGTGGTTCCAATAAGAGATGAGTGAACATGTTTGTAAAACTTTCACCAATCTCAAACGCTGCACAAATGTAGCACATTCGGATTTGTGTTCGCTTTCAGGAGCATTTTTACTCAAAGTCGGCAAAAGTCGGGTATATCATCGCCTTTCCACTAATGATTTTGAATGACTTTGGCTAGGATAGTGGTGCTGTAAAATGAGGGTGGGACGGGATTATGTGTTTGATGAGGGGAGCAGGTGTGGAGAAGTTAGAGAAGTGTCTGAAGAGATTACAGGAGCTTTTTTTTCCTTATACTTAACTTTATGGTGTTGATTCCAGAAACCAATCAATATGCATAAACCATCCACAACATCATGACACGAATATAGATGAGCGGTGTTCGAGTCGAACTGTTCGCCAGTTTCAAATTCGAGCTGTTTTGGGCGGTGTTCGAGTCGTTCGACGAACCCGAACAATTTGCTTAAAATTCGTCTGTTCGAGTCTCTGTTCAATAACTGTTCGTTCACCAAAAGCCCAGCTTCACTTGCACATTAAAACTGTTTATCATTGTTAATGGACTGTTTCAGTGTATAGTGGGCGGGGGGGGGGGTCGGGGGATAGATCTGTGCTGAAATAACGCCGATCTCCATTTTTTTTTCTTTCCCGCATTTACAGAGGGGCGGTGCAGTCTCTCAGCCTATCAGCAGTGCGCACACACACAGCAATGTGCATGTGATGCACACAAGCAAGGGCATGTGTCATTGGCTGTGTATCTCACATGTTCTTGCCCTTTAAGAACCAGCCATTTGCCCCGTCATCACCATTTCCTCACTGCTGCAGCTTAGTGTTAGACAGCACTGCTGCTGCTGTGGGCGCTATACAGTCAAAGATTCTTTTTTTGCCAGCGAATTATCTGAGAGATAGGCTTAGGGAGTCGGGAGTTGGGACTAGTTATAATATCAGCCCTTTTCAGGGTAGGTTACAGCAGTTCATAGCACTGTTTGCCAGGAAGGTCTGAGCCAGTGCTGTGCAAGTGTTAGTCACAGCATTTGGTGTAATCTAGCACAGCCAATCCTTTTGGGCTAGTAGCATTGTCTCATAGTCATCTGAGTAGCCCGCCTGTGAAGCTAGCTACACTGCCTGTATATCTCAACTTTTACTGCATCAAACCCAGTAAATCATTTTGGGGTTTTGGGCTTAAGGTACCTTCACACTAAACGATATCGCTAGCGATCCGTGACGTTGCAGCATCCTGGCTAGCGATATCATTTAGTTTGACACGCAGCAGCGATCAGGATCCTGCTGTGATATCGCTGTTCGTTGAATAAAGTTCAGAACTTTATTTGGTCGTCAGACCGGCGTTTATCGTCAGGTTTGACACCAAAAGCAACGATACCAGCGATGTTTTATGCTGGTAACCAGGGTAAATATCGGGTTACTAAGCGCAGGGCCGCGCTTAGTAACCCGATGTTTACCCTGGTTACCAGCGTAAAAGTAAAAAAAACAAACAGTACATACTCACCTGCGCGTCCCCTGCCGTCCGCTTCCTGCACTGTCAGCGCCGGCCCTAAAGTGAAAGTAAAAGCACAGCGGTGACGTCACCGCTCTGCTGTTAGGGCCGGCGCTCACACAGTGTAGGAAGCGGACGCCGGGGGACGCGCAGGTGAGTATGTACTGTTTGTTTTTTTTTTACTTTTACGATGGTAAAGCGGCCCTGCGCTTAGCAACCCGATGTTTACCCTGGTTACCCGGGGACCTCGGCATCGTTGGTCGCTGGAGAGTGGTCTGTGTGACAGCTCTCCAGCGATCAAACAGCGATGCTGCAGCGATCGGCATCGTTGTCGCTATCGCTGCAGCGTCGCTTAATGTGAAGGTACCTTTAGTAGCAGTGTTTGCACGTCAGCAGAGTAGCCCGCCTGTGAAACAAACTGTACCGCCTGTGTATCTCAATTTTTACTGCATCTAATTCAGTTAATAGTTTAGCACCTAGGAGCAGTGTTTGCCCATCAGCAGAGTAGCCCGCCTGTGAAACTAACTATACCGCCTGTGTATCTCAATTTTTACTGCATCTAATCCAGTTAATAGTTTTGGGGTTTTGGGCTTAGTAGCAGTGTTTGCACGTCAGCAGTGTAGCCCGCCTGTGAAACTAACTACACCGCCTGTGTATCTCTATTTTCACTGCATCTAATCCAGTTAGCAGTTTTGGGCCTAGGAGCAGTGTCTGCATGTCTGCAGAGTAGCTCGCCTGTCAAACAAACTATACTGCCTATGTATCTCAATTTTTACTGCATCTAATCCAGTTAATATTTTTGGGCCTAGGAGCAGTGTCTGCACGTCAGCAGAGTAGCCCGCCTGTGAAACAAACTATACCGCCTGTGTATCTCAATTTTTACTGCATCTAATCCAGTTAATAGTTTTGGGGTTTTGGGCTTAGTAGCAGTGTTTGCACGTCAGCAGAGTAGCCCGCCTGTTAAAGTAACTACACCGCCTGTGTATCTCAATTTTGACTGCATCTGATCCAGTTAATAGTTTTGGAGCTAGGAGCAGTGTCTGCACGTCAGCAGAGTAGCCTGCCTGTGAAACAAGCTATACCGCCTGTGTATCTCAATTTTAACTGCATCTAATCCAGTTAATAGTTTGGGCCTAGTACCACAGTTTGGCCACTCAGTTCTGCTCGATTTTCATCCATCGGTTGTTGTGCCAACAACTACAGATACAGAGTTGCCAATTAGTTAAGCACTAAAAAGAGTGGCAAAAGGCCTGCTGCTGGTGGAATGGGGAATAGGTGTGTTGGAAAGGGAAAAAAAGGTTGTGTCCGTGGGGTAGGTGGAAAAGCAACAGTAACATCTGCAGAAGAAAGATCATCTTCCAGCCAAAGTAAGATACATGAACAACATCCAATAGTGGACTTGCCACCTCCAAATATACTAAATATATCAAAAATACACCCAAATGATAAAAGGTGAAGAAAAAGAGGCATAAACAATTATATTAAGACATGATATTTTTATTAAACAAAAACAAATTGTAAAAACACAAGACAAGGAAATTCAAGGAAAATACTGATGGAACATAATCAGAAGAAAAAAGGAGGAAACAACTGCATGGCACTATATAACCCTTTAAGAGATTTAATTACATTTATGGGAACCAGCCCTATATATAAATATAAACATAAAGTGGAACGTGCACACTAGGAAGTTTATGACTGAAAAAATCACATCACTATGATGTCAATAGCACCCAATGACTAGCCTGCAGCTTAGTATATATCAGGTTATAAGCTGCACAATGTCTAATGCTATAGTAATACTGTGTTCAAAAAAGTATTATTAATTTAGTTTTATGTGGTTATGACTAGGGTTGAGCGACTTTCATTTTTTTAAGATCGAGTAGGGTTTTGGGAAACCCGATTTTGTCCAGAGTCGAGTCGAGTGCAGTCGGCCGATTATCGCTAAAAGTCGGGGATCGACCGAAACACGAAACCCAATGCAAGTCAATGGGGAAGCATAGTCGGCAGTGAGTGGAGGCCAGGAAAACACCTACAGTGCCCATTTTAATGCCAAAAACATCCATTCTTGTTTCTGAAGCTTGTCAATCTTAATTAACTTTATAATAATAGTTGGGCATAGGGAATTGGGGGTCATTTGGCAAAAGTTGTGGGGGGAGTAGGGCCGGCTCAAGTTTTTCGTGGGCCCAGGAAATGCGGACTACGTCACGGCGGTGTTGCAGGGAAAGGTAAGTATTTAAAAGTTGCAAGTGCTGTGATCCTGAGCAAGCAGGGGGGGGGCCCACTCGTTCGCATTGCCACTGGCACAGGGCCCCTCAAAGTACGGCGGTGTGTTTGCATGGCGGGGGCGCCTCCCACCAGCAGCGACACTTTTGCGTACTCTGAGGGGCCCTGTGCCAGTGACGTCGCCAACGAGTATGCCCCCCCACCTGATGAAGGAACCTGCACTTTCATCTGCACCTTCCTCTTTGTCCCTGTGTAAGGTGGTATAACATGCGGGAAGGGGAACCTTACTTTCAGCAGGGACAGATTCTGGCTGTGTAGAGTACAAGGGGAATGTAGTGGTCTAGGTCAATGTACCAGCAGACTCATTTAGCAGTGGCTGGGCAATGGGCAGGATGAGGAGGAAACAGATATAGGGCCAAAGAATAAAGTAGGCTACATGCAGTTCAAAATTGGTAACAGGACTAAACAGGCGGCATTGCTTTGTTCAGTGGAGTAGCAAACCCAAGAGCAGCAGACACTGTTTCAAGGGCCTAACCACACTAGTAGGCCAAATGCAGTTTAATATCTGATAGTATAGGGCGAAAGCCAGAATGTGGAAGCTCAGCTTTGTTCAGTTGAGGACAACACCAGGGAGGGGCAGACACCTTTAGTAGGCCGGAAAAGCCTATTGCATTTTTTAAAATGGTAATTTGGAGCAGAAGGTTGAAGCTCAGCTTTATTTAGTTGAGGGCAACACCAGGGAGGGGCAGAAGCCGTTAGTAGGCCCTAACCACCTTTTTTTTTTTTAAAACCACATAATGAGAGCCGGAAGGTTGAAGCTCAGCTTTATTTAGTTGAGGACAACACCAGGGAGGGGCAGAAGCCGTTAGTAGGCCCTAACCACCATTTTTTTTTTTAAAACCACATAATGAGAGCCGGAAGGTTGAAGCTCAGCTTTATTTAGTTGAGGACAACACCAGGGAGGGGCAGAAGCCGTTAGTAGGCCCTAACCACCATTTTTTTTTTTAAAACCACATAATGAGAGCCGGAAGGTTGAAGCTCAGCTTTATTTAGTTGAGGACAACACCAGGGAGGGGCAGAAGCCGTTAGTAGGCCCTAACCACCATTTTTTTTTTTTAAACCACATAATGAGAGCCGGAAGGTTGAAGCTCAGCTTTATTTAGTTGAGGACAACACCAGGCAGGGGCACACAGACAGACTCCTTTAGTAGGCCTGAAAAGCCTATTGCATTTTTCAAAATGGTAATTTGGAGCAGAAGGTTGAAGCTCAGCTTTATTTAGTTGAGGGCAACACCAGGGAGGGGCAGAAGCCGTTAGTAGGCCCTAACCAAAGTTGAAGGCCAAATGCAGTTTAATTTCTGATACTATAGGCCGAAAGCCAGAAGGTGGAAGTTCCGATTTAGACAGTGGAGGACAATTTGAATTAGGGACTGCAGACAGACTTAGTAGGCTGTCCCCTGTGGACCATGCATCCACCACATTAACCCATTGCGCCGTAATGGACACGTAATCTTCCGTGGCCATGCCTACAGGTCCATGCGTCTGTTGTCAGGTGCACCTTTGTACTCACAGATTGCCAGAGTGCATGGACAATGCGGTCTTCTACATGCTGGTGGAGGGTTGGGATGGCTTTTCTCGCAAAAGAAGTGTCGACTGGTTAGCTTGTAGCGTGGTACAGCGTAGTCCATCATGGCCTTATTAATAGTAAATAAAATATATAACTAGGCTCTATGAACTTTTAAATAGGTTCCAGGGGTACACGGGCAGCATTGGTGTGGTCAGTGGAGGAGTATTGCAAGTAGGGGCTGCAGACAGGCTATCAAAGGCCTAAAATAACAAACAGTAGGCAGTCATGGCAGTTTTACATCGGTTACATGGATACACAGGCAGGCACTCCAGGCAGCATTGTGGTCAGTGGAGGAGTATTGCAAGTAGGGGCCGCAGACAGGCTATCAAAGGCCTAAAATAACAAACAATAGGCTCATGGCAGTTTTACAGCGGTTACATGGATACACGGGCAGGCAGCTTGGTGGTGGTGAGTGGAGGAGTATTTAAAGTAGGGACCGCAGACAGGCTATCAAAGGCCTAACATAACAAACAATAGGCTCATGGCAGTTTCACAGCGGTTACATGGATACACGGGCAGGCAGCTTGGTGGTCAGTGGAGGAGTATTTAAAGTAGGGACCGCAGACAGGCTATCAAAGGCCTAAAATAACAAACAATAGGCTCATGGCAGTTTTACAGCGGTTACATGGATACACAGGCAGCTTGGTGGTGAGTGGAGGAGTATTTAAAGTAGGGACCGCAGACAGGCTATCAAAGGCCTAAAATAACAAACAATAGGCTCATGGCAGTTTTACAGCGGTTACATGGATACACAGGCAGCTTGGTGGTGAGTGGAGGAGTATTTAAAGTAGAGACCGCAGACAGGCTATCAAAGGCCTAAAATAACAAACAATAGGCTCATGGCAGTTTCACAGCGGTTACATGGATACACGGGCAGGCAGCTTGGTGGTGGTGAGTGGAGGAGTATTTAAAGTAGGGACCGCAGACAGGCTTCAAAGGCCTAACATAAGAAAATGGGCTGGCTGTAGGCACTTTATAATTGGTTCCAGGGGTACACGGGCAGCAGTGGTCTGGTCAGTGGAGGAGTATTTAAAGTAGGGACCGCAGACAGGCTTCAAAGGCCTAACATAAGAAAATGGGCTGGCTGTAGGCACTTTATAATTGGTTCCAGGGGTACACGGGCAGCAGTGGTCTGGTCAGTGGAGGAGTATTTAAAGTAGGGACCGCAGACAGGCTATCAAAGGCCTAACATAACAAACAATAGGCTCATGGCAGTTTCACAGCGGTTACATGGATACACGGGCAGGCAGCTTGGTGGTGAGTGGAGGAGTATTTAAAGTAGGGACCGCACACAGGCTATCAAAGGCCTAAAATAACAAACAATAGGCTCATGGCAGTTTCACAGCGGTTACATGGATACACGGGCAGGCAGCTTGGTGGTGGTGAGTGGAGGAGTATTTAAAGTAGGGACCGCAGACAGGCTTCAAAGGCCTAACATAAGAAAATGGGCTGGCTGTAGGCACTTTATAATTGGTTCCAGGGGTACACGGGCAGCAGTGGTCTGGTCAGTGGAGGAGTATTTAAAGTAGGGACCGCAGACAGGCTTCAAAGGCCTAACATAAGAAAATGGGCTGGCTGTAGGCACTTTATAATTGGTTCCAGGGGTACACGGGCAGCAGTGGTCTGGTCAGTGGAGGAGTATTTAAAGTAGGGACCGCAGACAGGCTATCAAAGGCCTAACATAACAAACAATAGGCTCATGGCAGTTTCACAGCGGTTACATGGATACACGGGCAGGCAGCTTGGTGGTCAGTGGAGGAGTATTTAAAGTAGGGACCGCAGACAGGCTATCAAAGGCCTAAAATAACAAACAATAGGCTCATGGCAGTTTTACAGCGGTTACATGGATACACAGGCAGCTTGGTGGTGAGTGGAGGAGTATTTAAAGTAGGGACCGCAGACAGGCTATCAAAGGCCTAAAATAACAAACAATAGGCTCATGGCAGTTTCACAGCGGTTACATGGATACACGGGCAGGCAGCTTGGTGGTGGTGAGTGGAGGAGTATTTAAAGTAGGGACCGCAGACAGGCTTCAAAGGCCTAACATAAGAAAATGGGCTGGCTGTAGGCACTTTATAATTGGTTCCAGGGGTACACGGGCAGCAGTGGTCTGGTCAGTGGAGGAGTATTTAAAGTAGGGACCGCAGACAGGCTTCAAAGGCCTAACATAAGAAAATGGGCTGGCTGTAGGCACTTTATAATTGGTTCCAGGGGTACACGGGCAGCAGTGGTCTGGTCAGTGGAGGAGTATTTAAAGTAGGGACCGCAGACAGGCTTCAAAGGCCTAACATAAGAAAATGGGCTGGCTGTAGGCACTTTATAATTGGTTCCAGGGGTACACGGGCAGCAGTGGTCTGGTCAGTGGAGGAGTATTTAAAGTAGGGACCGCAGACAGGCTATCAAAGGCCTAACATAACAAACAATAGGCTCATGGCAGTTTCACAGCGGTTACATGGATACACGGGCAGGCAGCTTGGTGGTGAGTGGAGGAGTATTTAAAGTAGGGACCGCACACAGGCTATCAAAGGCCTAAAATAACAAACAATAGGCTCATGGCAGTTTCACAGCGGTTACATGGATACACGGGCAGGCAGCTTGGTGGTGGTGAGTGGAGGAGTATTTAAAGTAGGGACCGCAGACAGGCTTCAAAGGCCTAACATAAGAAAATGGGCTGGCTGTAGGCACTTTATAATTGGTTCCAGGGGTACACGGGCAGCAGTGGTCTGGTCAGTGGAGGAGTATTTAAAGTAGGGACCGCAGACAGGCTTCAAAGGCCTAACATAAGAAAATGGGCTGGCTGTAGGCACTTTATAATTGGTTCCAGGGGTACACGGGCAGCAGTGGTCTGGTCAGTGGAGGAGTATTTAAAGTAGGGACCGCAGACAGGCTATCAAAGGCCTAACATAACAAACAATAGGCTCATGGCAGTTTCACAGCGGTTACATGGATACACGGGCAGGCAGCTTGGTGGTCAGTGGAGGAGTATTTAAAGTAGGGACCGCAGACAGGCTATCAAAGGCCTAAAATAACAAACAATAGGCTCATGGCAGTTTTACAGCGGTTACATGGATACACAGGCAGCTTGGTGGTGAGTGGAGGAGTATTTAAAGTAGGGACCGCAGACAGGCTATCAAAGGCCTAAAATAACAAACAATAGGCTCATGGCAGTTTCACAGCGGTTACATGGATACACGGGCAGGCAGCTTGGTGGTGGTGAGTGGAGGAGTATTTAAAGTAGGGACCGCAGACAGGCTTCAAAGGCCTAACATAAGAAAATGGGCTGGCTGTAGGCACTTTATAATTGGTTCCAGGGGTACACGGGCAGCAGTGGTCTGGTCAGTGGAGGAGTATTTAAAGTAGGGACCGCAGACAGGCTTCAAAGGCCTAACATAAGAAAATGGGCTGGCTGTAGGCACTTTATAATTGGTTCCAGGGGTACACGGGCAGCAGTGGTCTGGTCAGTGGAGGAGTATTTAAAGTAGGGACCGCAGACAGGCTTCAAAGGCCTAACATAAGAAAATGGGCTGGCTGTAGGCACTTTATAATTGGTTCCAGGGGTACACGGGCAGCAGTGGTCTGGTCAGTGGAGGAGTATTTAAAGTAGGGACCGCAGACAGGCTATCAAAGGCCTAACATAACAAACAATAGGCTCATGGCAGTTTCACAGCGGTTACATGGATACACGGGCAGGCAGCTTGGTGGTCAGTGGAGGAGTATTTAAAGTAGGGACCGCAGACAGGCTATCAAAGGCCTAAAATAACAAACAATAGGCTCATGGCAGTTTTACAGCGGTTACATGGATACACAGGCAGCTTGGTGGTGAGTGGAGGAGTATTTAAAGTAGGGACCGCAGACAGGCTATCAAAGGCCTAAAATAACAAACAATAGGCTCATGGCAGTTTCACAGCGGTTACATGGATACACGGGCAGGCAGCTTGGTGGTGGTGAGTGGAGGAGTATTTAAAGTAGGGACCGCAGACAGGCTTCAAAGGCCTAACATAAGAAAATGGGCTGGCTGTAGGCACTTTATAATTGGTTCCAGGGGTACACGGGCAGCAGTGGTCTGGTCAGTGGAGGAGTATTTAAAGTAGGGACCGCAGACAGGCTTCAAAGGCCTAACATAAGAAAATGGGCTGGCTGTAGGCACTTTATAATTGGTTCCAGGGGTACACGGGCAGCAGTGGTCTGGTCAGTGGAGGAGTATTTAAAGTAGGGACCGCAGACAGGCTATCAAAGGCCTAACATAACAAACAATAGGCTCATGGCAGTTTCACAGCGGTTACATGGATACACGGGCAGGCAGCTTGGTGGTGAGTGGAGGAGTATTTAAAGTAGGGACCGCACACAGGCTATCAAAGGCCTAAAATAACAAACAATAGGCTCATGGCAGTTTCACAGCGGTTACATGGATACACGGGCAGGCAGCTTGGTGGTGGTGAGTGGAGGAGTATTTAAAGTAGGGACCGCAGACAGGCTTCAAAGGCCTAACATAAGAAAATGGGCTGGCTGTAGGCACTTTATAATTGGTTCCAGGGGTACACGGGCAGCAGTGGTCTGGTCAGTGGAGGAGTATTTAAAGTAGGGACCGCAGACAGGCTTCAAAGGCCTAACATAAGAAAATGGGCTGGCTGTAGGCACTTTATAATTGGTTCCAGGGGTACACGGGCAGCAGTGGTCTGGTCAGTGGAGGAGTATTTAAAGTAGGGACCGCAGACAGGCTATCAAAGGCCTAACATAACAAACAATAGGCTCATGGCAGTTTCACAGCGGTTACATGGATACACGGGCAGGCAGCTTGGTGGTCAGTGGAGGAGTATTTAAAGTAGGGACCGCAAACAGGCTATCAAAGGCCTAAAATAACAAACAATAGGCTCATGGCAGTTTTACAGCGGTTACATGGATACACAGGCAGCTTGGTGGTGAGTGGAGGAGTAGTGCAAGGAGTGTCTGTCCCAGTACTCCCAAAATATAAATAGATGTTAATGTCTCGCAAAACAACCAAAACAAAAAAAAAAGGTGGCATACTTAGGTACAGGGGTGGGCTCATCTACTGAGTTTCTGACATAGTAATTTGGCAGTAACTATTTAATGGTGCCAATATAGGACACAGACACAGACTACTTTAAGTTGCATCATAGATGTCTACAAATTTGTATTGTCAGTGCCAGACATTGAATGATGTCAGCGAATAGACTAAAGATTGGTGGAGCTGTGCGACATAATTTTGCACGTGGTAGAGCACATTTTGAGCTGGGGTAGGGGGGAACTCTCTTGAGGCCGGCGGGACCGCCCCAGGGCCCCTCATGTTACAACGGTGTGTCTGACGTTGGGTGCGCACCACCACCGCCAGAGACACTACATTGTACTATGAGGGACCCAGTAGCAATGCCGTCAACCAAAAGCGAGCACACCCACCTCTTCAGACAAACAGCAGTCTCACGGGTGCTTGCGCCAAGTCGCGATACCACGGCCCCGTGTGGGGAGTTTTGCCATTTAGGGAGGTGTAAACATGTCGTATGCTGTACAATCAGCTGCAGCAAATTAGACATTAGAAAAGTAATTCACAGGCAAGAGCTTTTCATAGGAAAGCTAGGTGTCGGCCGGGCAAGGTGGGGCAAAAGATTTCGAAATCCAGTTGTGGTTCATTTTAATGAATGTTAGATCGTCAACATTTTGGGTAGCCAGACGAGTCCTTTTTTCGGTTAATATTGAACCTGCAGCACTGAATACTCTTTCTGATAGGACACTTGCTGCCGGGCAAGCAAGCTCCTGCAATGCATATTCTGCCAATTCTGGCCAGGTGTCTAATTTGGAGGCCCAGTAATCAAATGGGAATGACGGTTGAGGGAGAACATCGATAAGGGATGAAAAATAGTTAGTAACCATACTGGACATATGTTGTCTCCTGTCACTTTCAATTGATGCAGCAGTACCTGTCCTGTCTGCGGTCATAGCAAAATCACTCCACAACCTGGTCAGAAAACCCCTCTGTCCAACGCCACTTCTGATGTGTGCACCCCTAACACTCCTAGTCTGCTGCCCCCTGGAGCTTGTGTGAGAACGATCACGTGCGCTGTGTGCTGGGAATGCCTGAAGCAAACGGTCAACAAGAGTTGATTGTTTGGTTGCTAATATTAGTTCCAAGTTCTCATGTGGCATAATATTTTGCAATTTGCCTTTATAGCGTGGATCAAGGAGGCAGGCCAACCAGTAATCGTCATCGTTCATCATTTTCGTAATGCGTGTGTCCCTTTTTAGGATACGTAAGGCATAATCCGCCATGTGGGCCAAAGTTCCAGTTGTCAAATCTCCGGTTGTGATTGGTTGAGGGGCAGTTGCAGGCAAATCTACGTCACTTGTGTCCCTCAAAAAACCAGAACCCGGCCGTGACACGCAACCAATTTCCTGTGCCCCCGTGAAAGTTTCCGCATTAAAAATATACTCATCCCCATCATCCTCCTCGTCCTCCACCTCCTCTTCGCCCGCTACCTCGTCCTGTACACTGCCCTGACCAGACAATGGCTGACTGTCATCAAGGCTTCCCTCTTCCTCTGGTGCAGACGCCTGCTCCTTTATGTGCGTCAAACTTTGCATCAGCAGACGCATTAGGGGGATGCTCATGCTTATTACGGCGTTGTCTGCACTAACCAGCCGTGTGCATTCCTCAAAACACTGAAGGACTTGACACATGTCTTGTATCTTCGACCACTGCACACCTGACAACTCCATGTCTGCCATCCTACTGCCTGCCCGTGTATCCTCCCACAAATAAATAACAGCACGCCTCTGTTCGCACAGTCTCTGAAGCATGTGCAGTGTTGAGTTCCACCTTGTTGCAACGTCTATGATTAGGCGATGCTGGGGAAGGTTCAAAGACCGCTGATAGGTCTGCATACGGCTGGCGTGTACAGGCGAACGTCGGATATGTGAGCAAAGTGCACGCACTTTGAGGAGCAGGTCGGAGAACCCAGGATAAGTTTTCAATAAGCACTGCACCACCAGGTTTAAGGTGTGAGCCAGGCAAGGAATGTGTTTCAGTTGGGAAAGGGAGATGGCAGCCATGAAATTCCTTCCGTTATCACTCACTACCTTGCCTGCCTCAAGATCTACTGTGCCCAGCCACGACTGCGTTTCTTGTTGCAAGAACTCGGACAGAACTTCCGCGGTGTGTCTGTTGTCGCCCAAACACTTCATAGCCAATACAGCCTGCTGACGCTTGGCAGTAGCTGGCCCATAATGGGACAACTGGTGTGCAACAGTGTCATCTGCCGATGGAGTGGTTGGCCGACTGCGTTCTGTGGAAGAGCTGTAGCTTCTGCAGGAGGACGAGGAGGAGGAGGAGGGGGTGCGAACGCCTACAGCCAACTGTTTCCTAGACCGTGGGCTAGGCACAACTGTCCCTAAATTGATGTCGCCTGTGGACCCTGCATCCACCACATTCACCCAGTGTGCCGTGATGGACACATAACGTCCCTGGCCATGCCTACTGGTCCATGCATCTGTAGTCAGGTGCACCTTTGTACTCACAGATTGCCTGAGTGCATGGACGATGCGCTGTTTAACATGCTGGTGCAGGGCTGGGATGGCTTTTCTGGAAAAAAAGTGTCGACTAGGTAGCTCGTATCGTGGTTCAGCGTACTCCATCAGGGCTTTAAAAGCTTCGCTTTCAACTAAACGGTAGGGCATCATCTCTAACGAGATTAGTCTAGCTATGTGGGCGTTAAAACCCTGTGTACGCGGATGCGAGGATAAGTACTTCCTTTTTCTAACCAGAGTCTCATGTAGGGTGAGCTGGACTGGAGAGCAGGAGATCGTGGAACTTTCGGGTGTGCCGGTGTACATGGCAGACTGAGAGACGGTTGGAGACGGTATTGTTTCCGCCGGTGCCCTAGATGCAATATTTCCTCCTACTAAACTGGTGATTCCCTGACCCTGACTGCTTTTGGCTGGCAAAGAAACCTGCACAGATACTGCCGGTGGTGCGGAAAATGGTGGCCTTACAGTGACGGAAGGGATGTTGCGTTGCTGACTAGCTTCATTGGCCGAGGGTGCTACAACCTTAAGGGACGTTTGGTAGTTAGTCCAGGCTTGAAAATGCATGGTGGTTAAGTGTCTATGCATGCAACTAGTATTTAGACTTTTCAGATTCTGACCTCTGCTTAAGCTAGTTGAACATTTTTGACAGATGACTTTGCGCTGATCAGTTGGATGTTGTTTAAAAAAATGCCAGACTGCACTCTTCCTAGACTCGGATCCCTTTTCAGGGATTGCAGACTGAGCTTTAACCGGATGGCCACGCTGTCCTCCAACAGGTTTTGGCTTTGACACGCGTTTTGGGCCAGATACGGGCCCGGCAGATGGAACCTGTTGCGATGTTGATGCCTGCTGCGGCCCCTCCTCCACCTCCGCTTCTGAACTACTGCCGCCTGCACCCTGTTCCCCCAATGGCTGCCAATCAGGGTCAATAACTGGGTCATCTATTACCTCCTCTTCGAGCTCGTGTGCAACTTCGTCTGTGTCACTGTGTCGGTCGGTGGTATAGCGTTCGTGGCGGGGCAACATAGTCTCATCAGGGTCTGATTGTGGATCTGTACCCTGAGAGGGCAATGTGGTGGTCTGAGTAAAAGGAGCAGCATAGTACTCTGGCTGTGGCTGTGCATCAGTGCACTCCATGTCAGAATCTACTTGTAATGGGCATGGCCTGTTAAATGTTTCACTTTCTAAGCCAGGGACGGTATGTGTAAAGAGCTCCATGGAGTGACCCGTTGTGTCGCCTGCTGCATCCTTCTCTCTTGTTGTAGTTTTTGCTGAGGAGGACAAGGAAGCGACTTGTCCCTGACCGTGAACATCCACAAGCGACGCGCTGCTTTTACATTTACCAGTTTCGGAAGAGGAGGCAAAAGAGCTAGAGGCTGAGTCTGCAATGTAAGCCAAAACTTGCTGTTGCTGCTCAGCCTTTAAAAGCGGTTTTCCTACTCCCAGAAAAGAGAGCGTTCGAGGCCTTGTGTAGCCTGACGACGAAACTGGCTCCACAGCTCCAGACTTAGGTGGAATATTTTTATCCCCACGACCACCTGATGCTCCACTACCACTACCATCATTACCAGCTGACAATGAACGCCCACGACGACCTCTTGCACCAGACTTCCTCATTGTTTTAAAATCTTAACCAAAGTAACTTTATTTGTTGCTGTCAAACAACTTACACGGTGAGCTATAACTTCAGTATGATTTCAATATCCCTTAACAGGTTGGTGAGACCACAAGGAAAATCAGGCACAATGTTACACACTCTGTTTTCTGTGACACCAAATCACAGAGATGACACACACGCAGGACTGTCACTCAAGCACTAATGTCAATATTAATCTCCCACCTAATTTATTTTTTTTTTTTTCTCTGTGAGACTTTAGAAACCAAATAATATTTAAAAAAAAAACAAAAAAACAAGGCTTTCTATGGCCCACTGAATGAGAGATGGCACGCACAGGAGTGGCACACAAGCCCTGACTGAGGCCAATATTTTTCTCCCACTGATTGATGTAGTGTTTTTGTGTTGAGGTTGATTTTAAAACACAAATGAAGGAAAAAAATAAAAAGGCTTTCTATGGCCCACAATTAGAGAGAGAGGTGGCACA
Source organism: Ranitomeya variabilis (assembly GCF_051348905.1). Lineage (NCBI taxonomy): Eukaryota > Metazoa > Chordata > Amphibia > Anura > Dendrobatidae > Ranitomeya > Ranitomeya variabilis. The sequence continues at coordinate 555,228,843 of NC_135234.1, forward strand.
CCCAGGAGTCAAGACTGGCACACAAGCTGAAATGGCAATATTACTCTCCCACTGTTTTTTTATGTATTTTTTTTTTATTTTCAGGGAGACTTTAGAAACCAAATAATATTAAAAAAAAAACAAAAAAACAAGGCTTTCTATGGCCCACTGAATGAGAGGGACAGAGGTGGCACACCCAGGAGTCAAGACTGGCACACAAGCTGAAATGGCAATATTACTCTCCCACTGTTTTTTTATGTATTTTTTTTTTATTTTCAGGGAGACTTTAGAAACCAAATAATATTAAAAAAAAAACAAAAAAACAAGGCTTTCTATGGCCCACTGAATGAGAGGGACAGAGGTGGCACACCCAGGAGTCAAGACTGGCACACAAGCTGAAATGGCAATATTACTCTCCCACTGTTTTTTTATGTATTTTTTTTTTATTTTCAGGGAGACTTTAGAAACCAAATAATATTAAAAAAAAAAAAAAAACAAGGCTTTCTATGGCCCACTGAATGAGAGGGACAGAGGTGGCACACCCAGGAGTCAAGACTGGCACACAAGCTGAAAGGGCAATATTACTCTCCCACTGTTTTTTTATGTTTTTTTTTTTTTTATTTTCAGGGAGACTTTAGAAACCAAATAATATTAAAAAAAAAACAAAAAAACAAGGCTTTCTATGGCCCACTGAATGAGAGGGACAGAGGTGGCACACCCAGGAGTCAAGACTGGCACACAAGCTGAAATGGCAATATTACTCTCCCACTGTTTTTTTATGTATTTTTTTTTTTTATTTTCAGGGAGACTTTAGAAACCAAATAATATTAAAAAAACCAAAAAATAAATAGGCTTTCTATGGCCCACTGAATGAAAGGGAGAGAGGTGGCACACCCAGGAGTCAAGACTGGCACACAAGCTGAAAGGGCAATATTACTCTCCCACTGTTTTTTTATGTATTTTTTTTTTTTATTTTCAGGGAGACTTTAGAAACCAAATAATATTAAAAAAACCAAAAAATAAATAGGCTTTCTATGGCCCACAATTAGAGAGAGAGGTGGCACACCCAGGAGTCAAGACTGGCACACAAGCTGAAATGGCAATATTACTCTCCCACTGTTTTTTTATGTATTTTTTTTTTATTTTCAGGGAGACTTTAGAAACCAAATAATATTAAAAAAAAAACAAAAAAACAAGGCTTTCTATGGCCCACTGAATGAGAGGGACAGAGGTGGCACACCCAGGAGTCAAGACTGGCACACAAGCTGAAATGGCAATATTACTCTCCCACTGTTTTTTTATGTATTTTTTTTTTATTTTCAGGGAGACTTTAGAAACCAAATAATATTAAAAAAAAAAAAAAAAACAAGGCTTTCTATGGCCCACTGAATGAGAGGGACAGAGGTGGCACACCCAGGAGTCAAGACTGGCACACAAGCTGAAAGGGCAATATTACTCTCCCACTGTTTTTTTATGTTTTTTTTTTTTTTATTTTCAGGGAGACTTTAGAAACCAAATAATATTAAAAAAAAAAAAAAAAAACAAGGCTTTCTATGGCCCACTGAATGAGAGGGACAGAGGTGGCACACCCAGGAGTCAAGACTGGCACACAAGCTGAAATGGCAATATTACTCTCCCACTGTTTTTTTATGTATTTTTTTTTTTTATTTTCAGGGAGACTTTAGAAACCAAATAATATTAAAAAAACCAAAAAATAAATAGGCTTTCTATGGCCCACTGAATGAAAGGGAGAGAGGTGGCACACCCAGGAGTCAAGACTGGCACACAAGCTGAAAGGGCAATATTACTCTCCCACTGTTTTTTTATGTATTTTTTTTTTTTATTTTCAGGGAGACTTTAGAAACCAAATAATATTAAAAAAACCAAAAAATAAATAGGCTTTCTATGGCCCACAATTAGAGAGAGAGGTGGCACACCCAGGAGTCAAGACTGGCACACAAGCTGAAATGGCAATATTACTCTCCCACTGTTTTTTTATGTATTTTTTTTTTATTTTCAGGGAGACTTTAGAAACCAAATAATATTAAAAAAAAAACAAAAAAACAAGGCTTTCTATGGCCCACTGAATGAGAGGGACAGAGGTGGCACACCCAGGAGTCAAGACTGGCACACAAGCTGAAATGGCAATATTACTCTCCCACTGTTTTTTTATGTATTTTTTTTTTATTTTCAGGGAGACTTTAGAAACCAAATAATATTAAAAAAAAAAAAAAAAACAAGGCTTTCTATGGCCCACTGAATGAGAGGGACAGAGGTGGCACACCCAGGAGTCAAGACTGGCACACAAGCTGAAAGGGCAATATTACTCTCCCACTGTTTTTTTATGTTTTTTTTTTTTTTATTTTCAGGGAGACTTTAGAAACCAAATAATATTAAAAAAAAAAAAAAAAACAAGGCTTTCTATGGCCCACTGAATGAGAGGGACAGAGGTGGCACACCCAGGAGTCAAGACTGGCACACAAGCTGAAATGGCAATATTACTCTCCCACTGTTTTTTTATGTATTTTTTTTTTTTATTTTCAGGGAGACTTTAGAAACCAAATAATATTAAAAAAACCAAAAAATAAATAGGCTTTCTATGGCCCACTGAATGAAAGGGAGAGAGGTGGCACACCCAGGAGTCAAGACTGGCACACAAGCTGAAAGGGCAATATTACTCTCCCACTGTTTTTTTATGTATTTTTTTTTTTTATTTTCAGGGAGACTTTAGAAACCAAATAATATTAAAAAAACCAAAAAATAAATAGGCTTTCTATGGCCCACTGAATGAAAGGGAGAGAGGTGGCACACCCAGGAGTCAAGACTGGCACACAAGCTGAAAGGGCAATATTACTCTCCCACTGTTTTTTTATGTATTTTTTGTTTTTTCAGGGAGACTTTAGAAACCCAATAATATTTAAAAAAAAAAATAAATAGGCTTTCTATGGCCCACTGAATGAGAGGGAGAGAGGTGGCACACCCAGGAGTCAAGACTGGCACACAAGCTGAAAGGGCAATATTACTCTCCCACTGTTTTTTTATGGTTTTTTTTTTTTTTCAGGGAGACTTTAGAAACCAAATAATATTAAAAAAAAAAAAAAAAAAAAAAATAGGCTTGCTATAGCCCACTGAATGAGAGATAGCACACACAGCAGTGGCACACAAGCCCTGACTGAGGCCAATATTTTTCTCCCACTGATTGATGTAGTGTTTTTGTGTTGAGGTAGATTTTAGAACACAAATCACGGAAAAAATAAATAGGCTTTCTATGGCCCACTCAGTGAGAGATGGCACACACAGGGATGGCACTGTAGCAGAAATGCCAATCTTAATCTCCCACAAAAAAAAAAACAAAAAAAAAAAAAAAACTGTCCTACAATTACTATCTCCCTGCAGTAATGTAAGCCAGGTATGGCAGGCAGCAATAGGAGTGGACTGATGCACAAATTAAATAAAAAGTGTGGACAAACAGAAAAGATAGCTGTGCAGAAAGGAAGGAACAAGAGGATATGTGCTTTGAAAAAAGCAGTTGGTTTCCACAGTGGCGTACACACAGCAATACAGCTATCACGGAGCCTTCTAGGGCAGCCCAATGAGCTACAGCGCTGAGGGGAAAAAAAAAAAAAAATAGCTTCCACAGTCCCTGCACACCGAAGGTGGTGTTGGACAGTGGAAATCGCTGCAGCACAAGCGGTTTGGTGGTTAGTGGACCCTGCCTAACGCTCTCCCTGCTTCTGATGAAGCGGCAGCAACCTGTCCCTAAGCTCAGATCAGCAGCAGTAAGATGGCGGTCGGCGGGAACGCCCCTTTATAGCCCCTGTGACGCCGCAGACAGCAAGCCAATCACTGCAATGCCCTTCTCTAAGATGGTGGGGACCAGGATCTATGTCATCACGCTGCCCACACTCTGCGTTCACCTTCATTGGCTGAGAAATGGCGCTTTTCGCGTCATTGAAACGCGACTTTGGCGCGAAAGTCGCGTACCGCATGGCCGACAAGCACAGGGGTCGGATCGGGTTTCATGAGACGCCGACTTAGCCAAAAGTCGGCGACTTTTGAAAATGATCGACCCGTTTCGCTCAACCCTAGTTATGACAGTAATCCAACCTATCATAACATAGAATGCTGATATACCTGCACCATATAGGCTAAACTAAAAGTGCCCAGTGCAGGGATAATATACAAATCTAATAGTGGATAGCAGCAATTTAGAAAAAGTGCTAAGTGCTGCGTTAATGCGATAATTTAAACAGAGTCAATACCATAATGGTCTTAAAAATCTTTTTTCCAAAAATCAAAGTGTCAATGTGCCGGTACCACATCATATCACCCAAAGGTGTCTAGTGCACGAGGTAGTTAACAAGTAAAGTAAATTGTAACAGCAGAGAACCTATGTACTCCCATATATATGCGCCTTTTCTCTGTATGCCCATCAGTGACCCCGACAGCGCCGTTTCGCTATAATAGCTTCTTCAAATGGGGGCAATAGCCCTTCCATTTGACCAGATACTGAAGTTTCCTTCTCGAGATACGAGAATCTAAAATCTTCTCCACCACAAACTCCAATTCTCCCTCGACCAACACCGGAGCAGGAGGGTCAACGGAAGGAACCATAGGCACCACATATCTCTGCAACAACGACCTATGGAACACATTATGGAAGGCAAAAGAAGCTGGAAGGTCCAAACGAAATGACACAGGATTGAGGATTTCAGAAATCTTATAAGGCCCAATAAAACGAGGCTTAAACTTAGGAGAAGAAACCTTCATAGGAACATAACGAGATGACAGCCAAACCAGATCCCCAACACGAAGTCGAGGACCAACACGGCGACGGCGGTTAGCGAAACGTTGAGCCTTCTCCTGTGACAATGTCAAATTGTCCACTACATGAGTCCAAATTTGCTGCAACCTGTCCACCACAGAATCCACACCAGGACAGTCCGAAGGCTCAACCTGCCCTGAAGAGAAACGAGGATGGAAACCAGAATTACAATAAAAAGGTGAAACCAAAGTAGCCGAACTGGCCCGATTATTAAGGGCGAACTCAGCCAATGGCAAGAAGGTCACCCAATCATCCTGATCAGCAGAAACAAAGCATCTCAGATAGGTCTCCAAAGTCTGATTGGTTCGCTTAGTTTGGCCATTTGTCTGAGGATGGAAAGCAGAAGAAAAAGACAAATCAATGCCCATCTTAGCACAAAAGGACCGCCAAAACCTCAAAACAAACTGGGAACCTCTGTCCGACACAATGTTCTCCGGAATGCCATGCAAACGAACCACATGCTGGAAAAACAACAGAACCAAATCAGAGGATGAAGGCAACTTAGGCAAGGGTACCATATGGACCATCTTAGAGAAGCGATCACAAACCACCCAGATGACCGACATCCTTTGAGAGACAGGGAGATCTGAAATAAAATCCATGGAAACATGCGTCCAGGGCCTCTTCGGGACCGGCAAGGGCAAAAGTAACCCACTGGCACGAGAACAGCAGGGCTTCGCCTGAGCACAAGTCCCACAGGACTGCACAAAAGCACGCACATCCCGGGACAAGGAAGGCCACCAAAAGGACCTAGCCACCAAATCTCTGGTACCAAAAATTCCAGGATGACCAGCCAACACCGAACAATGAACCTCCGAGATAACCCTACTAGTCCATCTATCAGGGACAAACAGTCCCTCTGCAGGACAGCGGTCAGGTCTATCCACCTGAAACTCCTGCAGAACCCGCCGCAAATCAGGGAAGATGACAGACAAAATCACCCCCTCTTTGAGAATACCAGCCGGCTCAGAAACTCCCGGAGAATCAGGCACAAAACTCCTTGAAAGGGCATCAGCCTTCACATTCTTAGAACCCGGAAGGTATGAAACCACGAAATCGAAACGGGAGAAAAACAGTGACCATCGAGCCTGTCTAGGGTTCAACCGCTTAGCAGACTCGAGATAAGTCAAATTCTTGTGATCCGTCAAGACCACCACGCGATGCTTGGTGCCCTCAAGCCAATGTCGCCACTCCTCGAATTCCCACTTCATGGCCAACAGCTCCCGATTGCCAACATCATAATTACGCTCAGCGTGCAAAAACTTTCTAGAAAAGAAAGCACATGGCTTCATCACAGAGCCATCAGAACTTCTCTGAGACAAAACAGCCCCTGCTCCAATCTCAGACGCATCAACCTCGAGCTGAAAAGGGAGCGAAACATCTGGCTGACACAACACAGGAGCCGAAGAAAAACAACGTTTCAGCTCCTGAAACGCCTCAACGGCCGCAGAGGACCAATTGACCACATCCGCACCTTTCTTGGTCAAATTAGTCAGTGGTTTGACAACACTAGAAAAATTAGCGATAAAGCGACGGTAAAAATTCGCAAAGCCCAGGAATTTCTGAAGGCTCTTTACAGATGTAGGCTGAGTCCAATCATAAATGGCCTGGACTTTAACTGGATCCATCTCGATAGTAGAAGGGGAAAAAATGAAGCCCAAAAAGGAAACCTTCTGAACTCCGAAGAGACACTTAGACCCCTTCACAAACAAAGAATTAGCACGAAGGACTTGGAACACCATTCTGACCTGCTACACATGAGACTCCCAATCATCCGAAAAGACCAAGATATCATCCAAATATACTATCATGAATCTATCCAGATACTTTCGGAAGATGTCATGCATAAAGGACTGGAATACAGATGGCGCATTAGAAAGCCCGAATGGCATCACCAGATACTCAAAATGGCCCTCGGGCATATTAAATGCGGTTTTCCATTCATCGCCCCACTTAATACGCACAAGATTATAAGCTCCTCGAAGATCTATCTTGGTAAACCAACTAGCCCCCTTAATCCGAGCAAACAAATCAGACAATAGAGGCAAAGGGTACTGAACTTTGACCGTGATTTTATTAAGAAGGCGGTAATCTATACAAGGTCTCAGAGAACCATCCTTCTTGACCACAAAAAAGAACCCTGCTCCCAACGGTGACGATGATGGGCGAATATGCCCTTTCTCCAAGGACTCCTTTATATAGCTCCGCATAGCGGCGTGTTCTGGCACCCATAAATTGAAAAGTCGGCCTTTAGGAAACTTACTACCAGGAATCAAATTAATAGCACAATCACAATCCCTATGAGGAGGCAGGGCACTGGGCTTGGGCTCATCAAATACATCCTGGTAATCCGACAAAAACTCAGGTACTTCAGAAGGAGTGGAAGAAGAAATTGACAACGCTGGAACATCACCATGGGCCCCTTGACAACCCCAACTGGACACAGACATATATTTCCAGTCCAATACTGGATTATGGACCTGTAGCCATGGCAAACCCAACACGACCACATCATGCAAATTATGCAACACCAAAAAGTGAATATCTTCCCGATGTGCAGGAGCCATGCACATGGTCAACTGGGTCCAGTACTGAGGCTTATTCTTGGCCAAAGGCGTAGCATCAAATCCCCTTAATGGAATAGGATGCTGCAAGGGCTCCAAGAAAAACCCACAGCGCCTGGCATACTCTAAGTCCATCAAATTCAGGGCTGCGCCTGAATCCACAAACGCCATAACAGAGTAGGATGACAAAGAGCAAATAAAAGTAACGGACAGAAGAAATTTAGGCTGTATAGTACCAATGGTGACAGACCTAGCGGACTGCTTAGTGCGCTTAGGACAATCAGAGATAGCATGAGTGGAGTCACCACAGTAAAAACACAGCCCATTCTGACGTCTGTGCTCTTGCCGTTCAGTTCTGGTCAAAGTCCTATCACATTGCATAGGCTCAGGCCTCTGCTCAGAGGACACAGCCATATGGTGCACAACTTTCCGCTCCGGCAAACGCCGATCGATCTGCATAGCCAAGGACATTGATCCATTCAGACCAGCAGGCGTGGGGAACCCCACCATAACATCCTTAAGGCCCTCAGAAAGACCCTTTCTGAAAATCGCTGCCAGAGCACACTCATTCCATTGAGTAAGCACAGACCACTTTCTAAACTTCTGACAATACATTTCAGCATCATCCTTACCCTGACGTCTGCCTGATCCACAGAATTTGGTTCGTCATAGAGCAATCCAAGCGCCAGAAAAAACGCATCTACATTAAGCAATGCAGGATCTCCTGGCGCAAGGGAGAATGCCCAGTCTTGAGGGTCACCACGCAACAAGGAAATAATGATTTTTACTTGCTGACTAGAGTCACCAGAGGAGCGAGGTTTCAGGGCAAGAAACAGTTTACAATTATTAAACAATAAGAGATATGGCGCTACAGGTGACTAAAAGCTGACCGTATCTACAGTCCTGTTAAAAATATATAAATATATAAACACAACTTCCCTGCATGCGTGTTAAACCTATTCCTGGCTGCGTCAATCCAGCCTCCGTATACTAGCGCAATATTAAACAATAGTCGGTACTAATGGCATAAAATCACCTACTGTGTGTGAGACCTTGATCAGCTCGGCCGCCTGCTGGAGATTCAGATATCCGGTTTACACGCATAGATGTGCGTTCAGATTTGAGGTAATTCCTGTCCACATGAGGAGTGGTTGTGTCGATATCAGCGTTAGCCAAGGTAGATGGCTACGGGTGCTAGCGGCGAAGGTAACAAGCTACGTGTATGTAACAGAGACGTCCCGGCCGGTGGCGTCCCTGGATACACGTGAAGGAAAGGCTGACACTGCAAAGCAGTGAGTGACGTCACTAGCCTATGGAGGCTTGTTGGAGCCAATTCTAACCTACGCGTTTCAAAGTGTCACGCACTTCTTCATCAGGGTTACCGCTCACTGTCTTCAACCGCATATATAGGCACCTTGCTTACACCCCGCTGTGTGTTACCACTCCCATGAGATTAAATGCCTATCGATCACAGGTTACCCCACAGTATATGAACACACAGTGGATCGCTATGTTCCGGTATTTATAGGCAATTGTTTGCTAGAATATTAATTTGACCTATTCTTGTGTGGATATAATATCACCCCAGTTATTTCTATGTGTGGAAAATAATTTTAAAAGACTATGTCGTACCAAAATTAAAACTTGACTTTTATTAAGACCATATAAAACCATATGTAAATATACAAAGTAGAACCTAACAGTTTTGATATTGTTAAAAACTAATATAACTATATGCCTATGGCATTACAGTGTCTTACATCTTAGGCTAATATATAAAAAAATTTTCCTTTTAAAAACATTTATTGATTAATAACTCACTGGTTGGGAAACCATAAAATTATACCCGTACTGTAGGCTAGTTCTTATCAACAAAGTACGGCTATATATAAATAAAATTAGGTGGGCTATAGATGTATGGTAATTAACCCTACATGGCCAATATATTTAGGGATACAGAAAGAATGAGGGGCATTCCCACTATGTGTCGATTCCTGTTACTAAAGTGCGGCAATACAGCAACAGAATAGGGCTATACATCGAATAGTTATCCCTAAATAGTCAATACACTTAGGGGTTAGAATGCAAATATTTCTAGTTCAGAATTTAAGCCTTTCGGTTTAAGACTGTCTAGTGTGTAAATCCACTGGGATTCTACTCTAGACATGGTTTTTATAAAGTCGCCCCCCCTTTTGTTTGGATGTACAACCTGAATGCCATAGAATATAATACCTTTTGGGGATTGCCCATGTGTCTCCTTAAAATGTCGTGAGAGGGGATGCCCTAGAAAACCCTTCTTAATATTTTTAAAATGTTCCTGTATGCGTATCTTTAATTGCCTTTTAGTGCGCCCCACATACATCTTATTGCAAGGGCATTGGATTATATAGATCACCCCAGTGGTATGGCAGGATATATTATCCTTAATGGGGAATTCTTTCATGCCATCCATGTCTTGAAATATTGATTTTTTAACCTTCCTAAAGGTGGTTTGTGTACATCCATAACACCCACCGCATGGTACAAATCCCCCTTGGGGAGTATTCCCAACGGGGTTCCCATTCATCACCCCTGTAAGTGTCATTTTTGTAGTAGGGGCTATTAGATGACCCAAAGACTGAGCTTTTTTGTACACAAATCTAGGATTTTTTGGAAGTAATTCCCCTATTACCTTATCATTTTGCAGGACTGGCCAATGTTTGTGTATAATGTTAACAAATTTATGGTGCCCTGTATGAAATTGCGTGATAAAGGGTAAATTCCGAATCTGCTCGGCTATGGGGTCCTCTTTGGACTCGGTGAATTTATTCTTGCTTTGTAGTAGGGAGTTTCTTGGTACATTAATTATTTCGTTACGGGCTTTCGTTAATAGTAGTTCAGGATACCCTTTTTCTAGGAATTGCTCCGTCAGATACTCGGCTTCCTCATTAAAATCAGCCAGATTAGTGCAATTACGGCGTATTCTGGTGTATTGGCTCTTCGGGATATTAGTTAACCAGACTGGTAAATGGCAACTGGTTATATCAATGAAGCTATTGGAGTCGACCTCCTTATGGTAGCATTTCGTGTATAATTGATCTTGCTCTATAAAAATATTTAAATCCAGAAAATTTACATTACTAGTGCTGATGTTAGCGGTAAATTCCAGGCCATAACAATTATTGTTCAGCCCTGAAATGAATGTATTTAAATTTTCATGTGACCCCTCCCACACAAAGAAGATGTCGTATATAAAGCGACGCCAGACGACTAGGCCTGGAAGTAATAGCCCATCTCTATAGATGTTTAGATCTTCCCACCTCCCCACATACATGTTTGCGTAACTGGGCGCAAAACGCGTACCCATCGCGGTGCCCCACGTTTGGATGTAGTATTGATCCTCGTATAGGAAATAATTATGATGCAGAATAAATTGAATGCATTCAAGGATAAACTGAATCTGCGTTTCCATATGCATCCCCAGATTTCGGAGGAAGTACTCCGCTGCCTGACATCCCTTTTCGTGATTGATGACTGTATATAATGACTTGATATCCATTGTGCCCATTATATAATTATGTTTCCACTTAATTGCTCCCAGACATTCCAAAGTATGCCCCGTGTCTTTCAGATATGCTGGGATTAATTTCATGCATTTCTGTAAATGCACATCAACATATCTGGATAAATTGGTTGTTAGACTGTTAATTCCAGATATGATCGGTCGACCCGGGGGATTGGTGAGATTCTTGTGGAGTTTCGGTATGTGATAAAAAATTGCTCTACTTGGGTTTTTGTTAACAATATACGCGTACTCTTTTTTGTCTAAAATTCCTTTAAATTTGCCCTTTTGGGCCAGGAGATCTAATTTCCTGACAAAATGGCTAGTAGGATCATAGCTCAATTGTTTATAGGTGATATCATCACCCAATAAACGCATAGATTCCTGATGGTACATCATATGACTAAGTATTACAATCCCCCCGCCCTTATCAGCGGGTCGCACGACAATGTCATTATTGGATTGCAGATCTTTTATTGCTCCTCGTTCCTCATTCAATTTATTCTGCATCATAATTATTTCCTATACGAGGATCAATACTACATCCAAACGTGGGGCACCGCGATGGGTACGCGTTTTGCGCCCAGTTACGCAAACATGTATGTGGGGAGGTGGGAAGATCTAAACATCTATAGAGATGGGCTATTACTTCCAGGCCTAGTCATCTGGCGTCGCTTTATAGACGACATCTTCTTTGTGTGGGAGGGGTCACATGAAAATTTAAATACATTCATTTCAGGGCTGAACAATAATTGTTATGGCCTGGAATTTACCGCTAACATCAGCACTAGTAATGTAAATTTTCTGGATTTAAATATTTTTATAGAGCAAGATCAATTATACACGAAATGCTACCATAAGGAGGTCGACTCCAATAGCTTCATTGATATAACCAGTTGCCATTTACCAGTCTGGTTAACTAATATCCCGAAGAGCCAATACACCAGAATACGCCGTAATTGCACTAATCTGGCTGATTTTAATGAGGAAGCCGAGTATCTGACGGAGCAATTCCTAGAAAAAGGGTATCCTGAACTACTATTAACGAAAGCCCGTAACGAAATAATTAATGTACCAAGAAACTCCCTACTACAAAGCAAGAATAAATTCACCGAGTCCAAAGAGGACCCCATAGCCGAGCAGATTCGGAATTTACCCTTTATCACGCAATTTCATACAGGGCACCATAAATTTGTTAACATTATACACAAACATTGGCCAGTCCTGCAAAATGATAAGGTAATAGGGGAATTACTTCCAAAAAATCCTAGATTTGTGTACAAAAAAGCTCAGTCTTTGGGTCATCTAATAGCCCCTACTACAAAAATGACACTTACAGGGGTGATGAATGGGAACCCCGTTGGGAATACTCCCCAAGGGGGATTTGTACCATGCGGTGGGTGTTATGGATGTACACAAACCACCTTTAGGAAGGTTAAAAAATCAATATTTCAAGACATGGATGGCATGAAAGAATTCCCCATTAAGGATAATATATCCTGCCATACCACTGGGGTGATCTATATAATCCAATGCCCTTGCAATAAGATGTATGTGGGGCGCACTAAAAGGCAATTAAAGATACGTATACAGGAACATTTTAAAAATATTAAGAAGGGTTTTCTAGGGCATCCCCTCTCACGACATTTTAAGGAGACACATGGGCAATCCCCAAAAGGTATTATATTCTATGGCATTCAGGTTGTACACCCAAACAAAAGGGGGGGCGACTTTATAAAAACCATGTCTAGAGTAGAATCCCAGTGGATTTACACACTAGACAGTCTTAAACCGAAAGGCTTAAATTCTGAACTAGAAATATTTGCATTCTAGCCCCTAAGTGTATTGACTATTTAGGGATAACTATTCGATGTATAGCCCTATTCTGTTGCTGTATTGCCGCACTTTAGTAACAGGAATCGACACATAGTGGGAATGCCCCTCATTCTTTCTGTATCCCTAAATATATTGGCCATGTAGGGTTAATTACCATACATCTATAGCCCACCTAATTTTATTTATATATAGCCGTACTTTGTTGATAAGAACTAGCCTACAGTACGGGTATAATTTTATGGTTTCCCAACCGGTGAGTTATTAATCAATAAATGTTTTTAAAAGGAAAAATTTTTTATATATTAGCCTAAGATGTAAGACACTGTAATGCCATAGGCATATAGTTATATTAGTTTTTAACAATATCAAAACTGTTAGGTTCTACTTTGTATATTTACATATGGTTTTATATGGTCTTAATAAAAGTCAAGTTTTAATTTTGGTACGACATAGTCTTTTAAAATTATTTTCCACACATAGAAATAACTGGGGTGATATTATATCCACACAAGAATAGGTCAAATTAATATTCTAGCAAACAATTGCCTATAAATACCGGAACATAGCGATCCACTGTGTGTTCATATACTGTGGGGTAACCTGTGATCGATAGGCATTTAATCTCATGGGAGTGGTAACACACAGCGGGGTGTAAGCAAGGTGCCTATATATGCGGTTGAAGACAGTGAGCGGTAACCCTGATGAAGAAGTGCGTGACACTTTGAAACGCGTAGGTTAGAATTGGCTCCAACAAGCCTCCATAGGCTAGTGACGTCACTCACTGCTTTGCAGTGTCAGCCTTTCCTTCACGTGTATCCAGGGACGCCACCGGCCGGGACGTCTCTGTTACATACACGTAGCTTGTTACCTTCGCCGCTAGCACCCGTAGCCATCTACCTTGGCTAACGCTGATATCGACACAACCACTCCTCATGTGGACAGGAATTACCTCAAATCTGAACGCACATCTATGCGTGTAAACCGGATATCTGAATCTCCAGCAGGCGGCCGAGCTGATCAAGGTCTCACACACAGTAGGTGATTTTATGCCATTAGTACCGACTATTGTTTAATATTGCGCTAGTATACGGAGGCTGGATTGACGCAGCCAGGAATAGGTTTAACACGCATGCAGGGAAGTTGTGTTTATATATTTATATATTTTTAACAGGACTGTAGATACGGTCAGCTTTTAGTCACCTGTAGCGCCATATCTCTTATTGTTTAATACTGTTTTTTCTATGATCGGATTGGGCACATAATCCGTTTGTGATATTGGCAGCACTTGTGAAGCATAAAATAGCAGTTATAGCGCCAGTGTATATATCTTTTAACGAGTTTACAATTATTCTTGAAATTCAGAAACTTTGATCTATCCCCAGAAAACAAATCAGGAATTGGGATTCTAGGCTCTAACATAGTATTCTGAACTATATAATCCTGAATGCCTTGTACCCTCACAGTGAGATTATCCACACAAGAGGACAGACCTTGAATGTCCATATCTACACCTGAGTCCTGAACCACCCAGAGGTTTAGGGGAAAAAAAGACTAAACACACTGCAGAGAAAAAAAAAATGGTCTCAGAACCTCTCTTATCCCTCTATTGAGATGCATTAACATTTTTTGGCCAGTTGTACTGTTATGGCTGGACCTGGTGGTTAGGAGCACCGGGAATGACCTGATAGTCAAAACTGCAAAATAGAGCGAGCTCTGGGAAGTGGGAGCTCTGCTGACCGCAGCCCTAATCTATTATCACACACACTAGAATTAGCCGTGGATCGTACCTGACTCTGCCTAGACGACTCTTCACAGCCTGAGAGGTAACTACCCCTAAAGAGAAATATAGCCTCACCTTGCCTCAGAGAAATTCCCCAAAGGAAAAGAGCAGCCCCCCACATATATTGACTGTGAGTTAAGAGAAAGGCACAAACATAGGAATGAGACAGGTTTCAGCAAAGGAGGCCCGACTTACTAAATAGACAGAAGATAGATAAAGGGATCTTTGTGGTCAGCACAAAAAAACTACAAAAGCCACGCAGAGTGAGCAAGAAACCCCCCGCGCCGACTCACGGCGCGGTAGGTGCCACTCTGCAACCCAGAGCTTCCAGCTAGCGAGACAATATCATGATAGCCAGCTGGACAAAACTTAGCAAGTACTAAGAAATATATTCAGCACACAAATGAACAACAAATGAGCTTAACAGGGACTTAGCTTCTGCTAAAGTAGACAGGTTATCAGGAGATCCAAGTGAGATCTGAACCAGTACAGATACATTGACAACTGGCATCAGGTAACGATCTGAGCAGAGTTAAATAGAGGAACCAGCCCAGTCTTAAACGATGCAGCTGAGGAAGCCACCTCCAGACCAGCAGCTCCACTTTCAGCCACCAGAGGGAACCCACGGACAGAACTCACAGAAATACCATTCCTGACCACAGGAGGGAGTTCGAGAACAGAGTTCACAACACAACCCCTAGTCCGCCAGTCCATGAGGTCAGCAGAGGAGGTGGAGGAGGATGCTAATGACGAGTCTGATGACGAGGTAACGGTGCGCCTTCCTGGACATAGACGGAGTACTGGAAGCACGTCATTAACTGCATCCTCAACCCCAACTGTGGCTCAGACCAGAAGTCGTGGTGGCTCTTCAGGTCACACAGGCTCTAAGCCTTGCAGAGCCTGGGCATTTTTTGACATTGCAAAGGATGACCCAACTCATGTTGTCTGTAAGATTTGTCAACAAAATCTCAGTAGAGGCCAAAAAATCACTAGCTTGAGTACTTCATGCATGAATCGTCACATGGATATGAGGCATAAGTTGCAGTGGGAAGCTCACTATGCTACAATGTGGCCTAGTGGGCCGGGTCAACCACCGTCTGCCCCATCAAGTGCATCCGCATCCTCTTCATCCTCTGTGACTGTGGGGAAAGCAGTCGCACTTGGTTTTGGATGCAGACTTTCCACCTCTTTACCCGCAACAGCCTGTGTGATTGGCAGGTCATCAGGAAATTTGCAAGTGGAAACACCTGCTGGTGTTGAGCGCTCTCCGACATAGACACCACATTTTGATCAAGGCAACATAACATCTCCGCCTGCACCTTCCTCACAGACCAGCAGTTTGCTGGGGACACCCTATTCAACTCCGTCTAAGCACAGCTGCCAGCCCTCAGTCCCTCAGATGTGGACAAGTAAAAGACCATTTCCTCCTAGCCATGACAAAGCTAAGAGGTTGAATTTTTCCATCTGCAAGCTGTTAGCTACAGAAATGCTGCCTTTCCACCTGGTGGACACAGAGGATTTTTGAGACCTTATGTCCATTGCAGTGCTCCAGTACCAGATGCCAAGTCGCCACTACCTCTCAAAGAAAGCTGTGCCTGCGCTACACCAGCATGTCACACAAAACATTACCACTTCCTTGAGAAACTCTGTGTGTGACAGGGTGCATTTCACCACAGACGCTTGGATGAGTAGACATGGACAGGGGCGTTACATGTCGGTGACTGGGCACTGGGTAACTACGGCGACATCAGGAGAAGGGGCTGCTGCCCAAGTCTTGCCGTCCCCACGTGTTGCTCATCGATTCTCTGCATCTAGAAGTTCCTCCACTGCTTCTGCCTCCTCAACCTCCTCTCAGGCCTCCATCTGCACCCAAAGCCTGTCTGGTAATGCCACCCGCGTTGTATCTGGGGAGAAGGAATCCTGCACACCTCCTCACTATGCTGTCACCAGGGCTCAACGGCATCAGGCAGTGTTTACATTGAAATGTCTGGGAAATGTGAGTCACACAGCTGAGGAGTTGTGGTCAGCTCTGGAGACCGAGTTCCATCAATGGTTGTCTCCACTCAACCTGCAGCCAGGGAAGGCTGTGTGCGACAATGCTGCAAAACTGGGTGCGGCCCTTCGCCGGGGCAATGTCACACACATGCCTTGTATGGCTCACATTTTGAACCTGGTTGTCCAGCAATTTTTATCCCACTATCTTGGACTAGATGGGCTTTGGCAGAGGGCACGGTCACTGTGTGCTCACTTCCGCCGTTCGCATCCCACAGCTCAACGACTTGCATCCCTACAGAAGTCGTTGGGCCTGCCAGTTCACCGGCTGAAATGCGATGTGCCCACATGGTGGAATTCAACTCTGCACATGTTGCAGCGACTGTGGCAGTAACAATCAGCCCTGGTGCAATACGTTATGACGTATGTTATAGACCTGGTGGTTAGGTGCACCTGGAATGACCTGATGGTTAAACTAGAAGACAGGACGAGCTCTGGGAAGTGGGAACTCTGCTGACCGCAAATCCTAATCCTATAACAAACACACTAGAAATAGCTGTGGAGCGCACCTAACTCTCCCTAGACGCCTATTCACAGCCTAAGAGCTAACTACCCCTAAAGATAGGAAAATATGCCTTACCTTGCCTCAGAGAAATTCCCCAAAGGTAAAGGCAGCCCCCCACATATATTAACTGTGAGTTAAGAGGAAAGTCACAAACACAGGGATGAAACAAGTTTCAGCAAAGGAGGCCAGACTTACTAGATAGACTGAGGATAGGACAAGGATCTATGCGGTCAGCACAAAAAACTACAAAAAGCCATGCAGAGTGTGCAAAAAGACCCCCGCACCGACTCACGGTGCGGAGGTGCCACTCTGCAACCCAGAGCTTCCAGCTAGCAAGGCAATATCATGTTATCAAGCTGGACTAGAACTTAGCAAGTACTAAGAAATATATTCAGTACAAAATGAACAACAAAATGAACTAGCAGGGACTTAGCTTCGCTGGAGTAGACAAGTCATCAGAAAGATCCGAGAGAGATCTGAACCAGTGCTAATACATTGACAGCTGGCATGGAGTAACGATCTGTGGAGTTAAATAGAGAAGCCAGCCTAGCCGCAAATGAGGGCAGCTGAGGGAGCAACCTCAGAACCAGCAGTTCCACTT
This sequence comes from Ranitomeya variabilis, assembly GCF_051348905.1. Taxonomy (NCBI): domain Eukaryota; kingdom Metazoa; phylum Chordata; class Amphibia; order Anura; family Dendrobatidae; genus Ranitomeya; species Ranitomeya variabilis. Next base: position 555,246,526 of record NC_135234.1, read on the forward strand.
ACAGCCACCAGAGGGAGTCCACGGACAGAACTCGCCGAAGTATCATTCATGACCACAGGAGGGAGTTCAAGAATGGAATTCACAACAGTACCCCCCCTTGAGGAGGGGTCACCGAACCCTCACCAGAGCCCCCAGGCTGATCAGGACGAGCCAAATGAATGGCACGAACCAAATCGGCCGCATGGACATCGGAGGCAAAAACCCAGGAATTATCCTCCTGACCATAGCCCTTCCATTTGACCAGGTACTGAAGTTTCCGTCTCGAAATACGAGAATCTAAAATCTTCTCCACCACATACTCCAACTTCCCCTCGACCAACTCCGGAGCAGGAGGGTCAACAGAGGGAACCATAGGCGCCACATATCTCCGCAACAACGACCTATGGAACACATTATGGATGGCAAAAGAAGCTGGAAGGGCCAAACGAAACGACACAGGATTGAGAATTTCAGAAATCTTATAAGGACCAATGAAACAAGGCTTAAACTTAGGAGAAGAAACCTTCATAGGGACATGACGAGACGACAACCAAACCAAATCCCCAACACGAAGTCGGGGACCAACACAGCGACGGCGGTTGGCAAAATGTTGAGCCTTCTCCTGGGACAATGTCAAATTGTCCACTACATGAGTCCAAATTTGCTGCAACCTGTCCACCACAGAATCCACACCAGGACAGTCCGAAGGCTCAACCTGCCCTGAAGAAAAACGAGGATGAAAACCAGAATTACAAAAAAAAGGCGAAACCAAAGTAGCCGAACTGGCCCGATTATTAAGGGCGAACTCAGCCAATGGCAAGAAGGTCACCCAATCATCCTGATCAGCAGAAACAAAGCATCTCAGATAGGTCTCCAAAGTCTGATTAGTTCGTTCGGTTTGGCCATTTGTCTGAGGATGGAAAGCCAAAGAGAAAGACAAATCAATGCCCTTCTTAGCACAAAAGGACCGCCAAAACCTTGAAACAAACTGGGAACCTCTGTCCGACACGATGTTCTCCGGAATGCCATGCAAACGAACCACATGCTGGAAAAATAGTGGAACCAAATCAGAGGAGGAAGGTAACTTAGGCAAGGGTACCAAATGGACCATCTTAGAGAAGCGATCACAAACCACCCAGATGACCGACATCCTTTGAGAGACAGGGAGATCTGAAATAAAATCCATGGAAACATGCGTCCAAGGCCTTTTCGGGACTGGAAAGGGCAAAAGTAACCCACTGGCATGAGAACAGCAGGGCTTGGCCCGAGCACAAGTCCCACAAGACTGCACAAAAGAAGGCACATCCCGTGACAAGGAAGGCCACCAAAAGGACCTAGCCACCAAATCTCTGGTACCAAAAATCCCAGGATGACCAGCCAACACCGAACAATGAACCTCAGAGATAACCCTACTAGTTCATCTATCAGGGACAAACAGTTTTTCTGCTGGACAACGGTCAGGTCTATCAGCCTGAAACTCCTGCAGCGCCCACCGCAAATCAGGTGAGATGGCAGACAGAATTACCCCCTCTTGGAGAATACCAGCCGGCTCAGGAACTCCCGGGGAATCAGGCACAAAACTCCTTGAAAGGGCATCGGCCTTCACATTCTTAGAACCCGGAAGGTACGAAACCACAAAATTGAAACGGGAGAAAAACAGCTACCATCGAGCCTGTCTAGGATTCAACCGCTTAGCAGACTCGAGATAAGTCAGATTTTTGTGATCCGTTAAGACCACTACGCGATGCTTGGCTCCCTCAAGCCAATGTCGCCACTCCTCGAAGGCCCACTTCATAGCCAACAACTCCCGATTGCCAACATCATAATTACACTCAGCAGGCGAAAACTTTCTAGAAAAGAAAGCACATGGCTTCATCACAGAGCCATCAGAAGATCTTTGAGACAAAACAGCCCCTGCTCCAATCTCAGAAGCATCAACCTCGACCTGAAAAGATAGCGAAACATCTGGCTGACACAACACAGGGGCCGAAGAGAACCGACGTTTCAACTCCCGAAAAGCCTCAATGGCCGCAGAGGACCAATTCACCACATCAGCACCTTTCTTGGTCAAATCAGTCAACGGTTTAACAACACTAGAAAAATTAGCGATGAAGCGACGGTAAAAATTAGCAAAGCCCAAGAATTTCTGAAGGCTCTTCACAGATGTAGGCTGAGTCCAATCATAAATGGCCTGAACTTTAACAGGATCCATCTCGATAGTAGAAGGGGAAAAAATGAAACCCAAAAATGAAATCTTCTGAACTCCGAAGAGACATTTAGATCCCTTCACAAACAAAGAATTAGCACGAAGAACCTGGAACACCATTCTGACCTGCTTCACATGAGACTCCCAATCATCCGAAAAGACCAAAATATCATCCAAATATACAATAATGAATCTATCCAAATACTTTCGGAAGATGTCATGCATAAAGGACTGAAACACAGATGGAGCATTAGAAAGCCCGAATGGCATCACCAGGTACTCAAAATGGCCCTCGGGCGTATTAAATGCTGTTTTCCATTCATTGCCCTGTTTAATACGCACAAGATTATACGCCCCTCAAAGATCTATCTTGGTGAACCAACTAGCCCCCTTAATCCGAGCAAACAAATCAGACAGTAGAGGCAAAGGGTACTGAAATTTGACCGTGATTTTATTGAGAAGGCAGTAATCTATACAAGGTCTCAGAGAACCATCCTTCTTGGCCACAAAAAAGAACCCTGCTCCCAACGGTGATGACGACGGGCGAATATGCCCTTTCTCCAAGGACTCCTTTATATAACTCCGCATAGCGGCGTGTTCCGGCACAGATAAATTGAAAAGTCGTCCCTCAGGAAATTTACTACCAGGAATCAAATTAATAGCACAATCACAATCCCTATGAGGAGGTAGGGCACTGGATTTGGGCTCATCGAATACATATCGGTAATCCGACAAAAACTCAGGGACTTCAGGAGGAGTAGAAGGAGAAATTGACAACAACGGAACGTCACCATGTACCCCCTGACAACCCCAACTGGACACAGACATTGATTTCCAATCCAATACTGGATTATGGACCTGTAGCCATGGCAAACCCAACACGACCACATCATGCAAATTATGCAACACCAAAAAGCGAACATCTTCCTGATGTGCAGGAGCCATGCACATGATCAACTGAGTCCAGTACTGAGGCTTATTCTTGGCCAAAGGCGTAGCATCAATTCCCCTTAATGGAATAGGATACTGCAAGGGCTCCAAGAAAAAACCACAGCGCCTGGCAAACTCCAAGTCCATCAAATTCAGGGCAGCGCCTGAGTCCACAAATGCCATAACAGAGTAGGACGACAAAGAGCAAATCAGAGTAACGGACAAAAGAAATTTAGGCTGTACAGTACCAATGGTGACGAACCTAGCGAACCGCTTAGTGCGCTTAGGACAATCAGAGATAGCATGAGTGGGGTCACCACAGTAAAAACACAGCCCATTCTGACGTCTGTGTTCTTGCCGTTCAGCTCTGGTCAAAGTCCTATCACATTGCATAGGCTCAGGCCTCTGCTCAGAGGACACCGCCAAATGGCGCACAACCTTGCGTTCACGCAAGCGCCGATCGATCTGAATGGCCAAGGACAATGATTCATTCAGACCAGCAGGCGTGGGAAACCCCACCATAACATCCTTAAGGGCTTCAGAAAGACCTTTTCTGAAAATTGCTGCAAGGGCACACTCATTCCATTAAGTAAGCACAGACCACTTTCTAAACTTCTGGCAATATACCTCCGCTTCATCCTGACCTTGACACAAAGCTAGCAAGATTTTCTCTGCCTGATCCACAGAGTTAGGTTCGTCATAAAGCAATCCAAGCGCCAGAAAAAACGCATCTACATTAAGCAATGCAGGATCTCCTGGCGCAAGGGAGAATGCCCAGTCCTGTGGGTCGCCACGTAACAAAGAAATAATGATTTTTACTTGCTGAATGGGGTCACCAGAGGAGCGGGGTTTCAAAGAAAGAAACAGTTTACAATTATTTTTGAAATTCAGAAATTTAGATCTATCTCCAAAAAACAAATCAGGAATTGGAATTCTAGGCTCTAACATAGGATTCTGAACTACATAATCTTGAATGCTTTGTACCCTCGCAGTGAGGTGATCAACACAAGAGGACAGACCTTGAATGTCCATATCTACACCTGAGTCCTGAACCACCCAGAGGTTAAGGGGAAAAGAAAGACAAAACACACTGCAGAGAAAAAAATGGTCTCAGAACTTCTCTTATCCCTCTATTGAGATGCATTAACACTTTGCGGGCCAGCTGTACTGTTATGGACCTGGTGGTTAGGTGCACCTGGAATGACCTGATGGTTAAAATAGAAGACAGGACGAGCTCTGGGAAGTGGGAACTCTGCTGACCGCAAATCCTAATCCTATAACACACACACTAGAAATAGCTGTGGAGCGTACCTAACTCTCCCTAGACGCCTCTTCACAGCCTAAGAGCTAACTACCCCTAAAGATAGGAAAATAAGCCTTACCTTGCCTCAGAGAAATTCCCCAAAGGTAAAGGCAGCCCCCCACATATATTAACTGTGAGTTAAGAGGAAAGTCACAAACACAGGGATGAAACAGGTTTCAGCAAAGGAGGCCAGACTTACTAGATAGACTGAGGATAGGAAAGGGATCTATGCGGTCAGCACAAAAAACTACAAAAAGCCACGCAGAGTGTGCAAAAAGACCCCCGCACCGACTCACGGTGCGGAGGTGCCACTCTGCAACCCAGAGCTTCCAGCTAGCAAGGCAATATCATGTTAGCAAGCTGGACTAGAACTTAGCAAGTACTAAGAAATATATTCAGTACAAAATGAACAACAAAATGAACTAGCAGGGACTTAGCTTCGCTGGAGTAGACAGGTCATCAGAAAGATCCGAGAGATCTGAACCAGTGCTAATACATTGACAGCTGGCATGGAGTAACGATCTGAGTGGAGTTAAATAGAGAAGCCAGCCTAGCTGCAAACGAGGGCAGCTGAGGGAGCAACCTCAGAACCAGCAGTTCCACTCACAGCCACCAGAGGGAGTACACGGACAGAACTCACCGAAGTATCATTCATGACCACAGGAGGGAGTTCAAGAACGGAATTCACAACAGACGTATAGCCTGGGCCAAGGAGATCAAGAGGTGGGGCAAATCACGCTGCAGGATTGGTCTCAGATCAGGGACCTATGCACCCTTCTGCACAGTTTTGAAATAGCAACAAAGATGTTTAGTGCTGACGATGCCATTATCAGCATGACCATTCCGGTGATTTACATGCTTGAGCACAACTTACACAGTGTCCGGAGTCAGGTGGTTTAACAAGAGGAGGAGGAGAAACAGAAGGAATCATATGTGGAAGGGATCATATCTCCAAGGTCAAGAATGGCAGCACCCAGGCGGCTGGCATTGGAGGCTGCGGGAGAGGGATTACCGAGGGCGCATGGTAGCAGCTAAACTGTTGAGGAAAGTGCAGGAGGCGAGGAAGAAGTGGAGGACGAACTGGCGCTGGGCATGGAAGACTCATCAGATGAGGGAGACCTTGATCAAATTTATGTTGTGCGAGGTTGGGGGGAGAGGGCAGACAAAGGAAGCATGATTCTCACTGCGCCACCACCAAGACAACAAGGACTTCGTCCTCCTGGATGCGCAAGACACATGAGTGTCTTCTTGCTGCACTACCTGCAACATGACCCTCGGATTGTCAGAATCCGAAGTAATGCCAACTACTGGGTTGCCACACTCTTAGATCCCTGGTACAAAAGCAAATTTGGTGAAATAATTCCTGCCATAGAAAGGATTCACGCATGCAGGAGTATCAGCAGAGACTGTTACAGAATCTATCATCTGCTTTTCCACAAAACACCAGTGCTGCACGTAGTCAATCTCTGAGTTCTAACTTGCCAACCATGGGACTATCGAGTCATCACTCTAACCGTAACAGTAACATCGTATCTGGTGGTAACAGCAATTTTTTCCAATCATTTCAAGATTTTTTTAGACCATCCTTTGCAAGGCCACAGGAGACAAGAAGTCTGACGCACAGCCAACGCCTAGAGAGGATAGTACAAGAGTATCTCCAAGTTAACATCAATGCCATGACTGTGGAACTGGACCCTTGCTCATTTTGGGCTTCCAATCTTGAAAAATGGCCTGAGCTCGCCACTCACACCTTGGAGATCTTGTCGTTCCCAGCAGCCAGCGTTCTCTCTGAACGTGTGTTCAGCGCTGCTGGTAACATTTGCTGGCGAAATTGATGCCACTTAAGTGGTGTCTGCAGCTGAAAAAATGGAGACTCTTTTATTTAGTCCCCTTGCTGAGATTTACATGACGTTGCCATCGTCAGTTCCAGGTGGGTAGGGTCGTCTGCAGAGTTGTTTACTCATACTATGGCCTGGGATTCAGAGGTCTGCTCCAAAGCTTCAGTGTCTGCTAGTCAGCAGAGTAGACGAGCCAACCACCGCCTGTTTACCTAAGTACTATTTTTAATGGCATCTGGCCCAGGAAATCGTCTTGGGCCTAGTAGAATTTGGTGCAACTCAGCAGCGTACCCCACCCATGAAGCAAGCTACACCGCCTGTTTACCTAACTACTATTTTGCAACGGCATCTAGCCCGGGAAATCCTTTTGGGCATAGTAGAATTTAGTGCTACCCAGAAGCGTACCCCATCCATGAAGCAAGCTACACCGCCTGTTTACCTAAGTACTATTTTGTAATGGCATCTAGCCCTGGAAATCATTTTGGGACTAGTAGAATTTAGTGCTACTCAGCAGCGTACCCCACCCATGAAGCAAGCTACACCACCTGTTTACTTAAGTACTATTTTGTAACGGCATCTAGCCCTGGAAATTCTTTTGGGCCTAGTAGAATTTAGTGCTACTCAGCAGCGTACCCCACCCATGAAGCAAGCTACACCGCCTGTTTACCTAAGTACTATTTTTAATGGCATCTAGCCCAGGAAATCCTTTTGGGCCTAGTAGAATTTTGTGCTACTCAGCAGTGTACCCCACCCATGAAGCAAGCTACACCGCCTGTTTACCTAACTACTATATTGTAACGGCATCTAGCCCTGCCAATCCTTTTGGGCCTAGTAGAATTTTGTGCTACTCAGCAGCGTACCCCACCCATGAAGCAAGCTACACCACCTGTTTAACTAAGTACTATTTTGTAACAACGGCATCTAACCCGGGAAATCATTTTGGGCCTAGTAGAATTTAGTGCTACTCAGCAGCGTACCCCACCCATGAAGCAAGCTACAGCGCCTGTTTACCTAAGTACTATTTTGTAACGGCACCTAGCCCAGAAAATCCTTTTGGGCCTAGTAGAATTTAGTGCTACTCAGCAGCATACCCCACACATGAAGCAAGCTACACCGCCTGTTTACCTAAGTACTATTTTGTAATGGCATCTAGCCCTGGAAATCCTTTTGGGCCTAGTAGAATTTAGTGCTACTCAGCAGCGTACCCCACCCATGAAGCAAGCTACACCGCCTGTTTAACTAAGTACTATTTTGTAACGTCATCTAGCCCAGGAAATCCTTTTGGGCCTAGTAAAATTTAGTGCTAATCAGCAGCATACCCAACCCATGAAGCAAGCTACACTGCCTGTTTACCTAAGTACTATTTTGTAATGTCATCTAGCCCTGGAAATCCTTTTGGGCCTAGTAGAATTTAGTGCTACTCAGCAGCGTACCCCACCCATGAAGCAAGCTACAATGGCTGTTTACGTAAGTACTATTTTTGTAACGGCATCTAGCCCTGGAAATCCTTTTGGGCCTAGTAGAATTTAGTGCTACTCAGCAGCGTACCTAACCCATGAAGCAAGCTACACTGCCTGTTTACCTAAGTACTATTTTTTAACGGCATCTAGCCCAGGAAATCCTTTTGGGCCTAGTAGAATTTAGTGCTACTCAGCAGCGTACCCCACCCATGAATCAAGCTACACCGCCTGTTTACCTAAGTACATTTTTGTAAAGGCATCTAGCCTGGGAAATCCTTTTGGGCCTAGTAGAATTTAGTGCTACTCAGCAGCGTACCCCACCCATGAAGCAAGCTACACCGCATGTTTACCTAACTACTATTTTGTAACGGCATCTAGCCCTGGAAATCCTTTTGGGCCTAGTAGAATTTAGTGCTTCTCAGCAGCGTACCCCACCCATGAAGCAAGCTACACCAGCTGTTTACGTAAGTACTATTTTGTAACGGCATCTAGCCCAGGAAATCCTTTTGGGCCTAGTAGAATTTAGTGATACTCAGCAGCGTACCCCACCCATGAAGCAAGCTACACTGCCTGTTTACCTAAGTGCTATTTTTTAACGGCATCTAGCCCACAAAATCCTTTTGGGCCTAGTAGAATTTTGTGCTACTCAGCAGTGTACCCCTCCCATGAAGCAAGCTACACCGTCTGTTTACCTAAATACTATTTTGTAATGGCATCTGGCCCAGGAAATCCTTTTGGGCCCAGTAGAATTTAGTGCTACTCAGCAGCGTACCCCACCCATGAAGCAAGCTACACCACCTGTTTACCTAACTACTACATTGTAATGGCATCTAGCCCTGGAAATCCTTTTGGGCCTAGTAGAATTTAGTGCTACTCAGCAGCGTACCCCACCCATGAAGCAAGCTACACTGCCTGTTTACCTAAGAACTATTTTTTAACAGGATCTAGCCCACGAAATCCTTTTGGGCCTAGTAGAATTTAGTGCTACTCAGCAGCGTACCCCACCCATGAAGCAAGCTACACCGCCTGTTTACCTAAGAACTAATTTTTAACGGCATCTAGCCCAGGAAATCCTTTTGGGCATAGTAGAATTTAGTGCTACTCAGCAGCGTACCCCACCCATGAAGCAAGCTACACTGCCTGTTTACCTAAGTATTATTTCGTAACGGCATCTAGCCCTGGAAATCCTTTTGGGCCTAGTAGAATTTAGTGCTACTTAGCAGCATACACCACCCATGAAGCAAGCTACACAGCCTGTTTACCAAACTACTATCTTGTAATGGCATATGGCCCAGGAAATCCTTTTGGGCCTAGTAAAATTTAGTGCAACTCAGCAGCGTACCCCACCCATGAAGCAAGCTGCACCACCTGTTTGCCTAAGTACTATTTTGTAACGGCATCTAGCCCTGGAAATCCTTTTGGGCCTAGTAGAATTTAGTGCTACTCAGCAGCGTACCCCACCCATGAAGCAAGCTACACTGCCTGTTTACCTAAGTGCTATTTTTTAACGGCATCTAGCCCAGGAAATCCTTTTGGGCCTAGTAGAATTTTGTGCTACTCAGCAGTGTACCCCTCCCATGAAGCAAGCTACACCGTCTGTTTACCTAACTACTATTTTGTATTGGCATCTGGCCCAGGAAATCCTTTTGGGCCTAGTAGAATTTAGTGCTACTCAGCAGCGTACCCCACCCATGAAGCAAGCTACACTGCCTGTTTAACTAAGTACTATTTTGTAATGGCATCTAGACCTGGAAATCCTTTTGGGCCTAGTAGAATTTAGTGCTACTCAGCAGCGTACCCCACTCATGAAGCAAGCTACACCGCCTGTTTACCTAAATACTATTTTGTAATGTCATCTAGCCCAGGAAATCCTTTTGGGCCTAGTAAAATTTATTGCTACTCAGCAGCATACCCAACCCATGAAGCAAGCTACACCGCCTGTTTACCTAAGTACTATTTTGTAATGGCATCTAGCCCTGGAAATCCTTTTGGGCCTAGTAGAATTTAGTGCTACTCAGCAGCGTACCCCACCCATGAAGCAAGCTACAATCCCTGTTTACCTAAGTATTATTTTGTAACGGCATCTAGCCCTTGAAATCCTTTTGGGCCTAGTAGAATTTAGTGCTACTTAGCAGAATACCCCACCCACGAAGCAAGCTACACCGCCTGTTTACCTAACTACTATTTTGTAACGGCATCTAGCCCAGGAAATCCTTTTGGGCCTAGTAGAATTTAGTGCTACTCAGCAGCATACCCCACCCATGAAGCAAGCTACACCGCCTGTTTACCTAACTACTATTTTGTAACAGCATCTTGCTCAGAAAATCCTTTTGGGCCTAGTAAAATTTAGTGCTACTCAGCAGCGTACCCCACCCATGAAGCAAGCTACACCACCTGTTTACCTAAGTACTATTTTATAATGGCATCTAGCCCTGGAAATCCTTTTGGGCCTAGTAGAGTTGAGTGCTACTCAGCAGCGTACCCCACCCATGAAGCAAGCTACACCACCTGTTTACCTAAGTACTATTTTGTAACGGCATCTAGCCCTGGAAATCCTTTTGGGCCTAGTAGAATTTAGTGCTACTCAGCATCGTACCCCACCCATGAAGCAAGCTACACTGCCTGTTTACCTAAGTACTATTTTGTAATGGCATCTAGCCCTGGGAATCCTTTTGGGCCTAGTAGAATTTAGTGCTACTCAGCAGCATACCCCACTCATGAAGCAAGCTGCACCACCTGTTTACCTAAATACTATTTTTTAACGGCATCTAGCCCAGGAAATCCTTTTGGGCCTAGTAGAATTTAGTGCTACTCAGCAGCGTACCCCACCCATGAATCAAGCTACACCGCCTGATTACCTAAGTACATTTTTGTAAAGGCATCTAGCCTGGGAAATCCTTTTGGGCCTAGTAGAATTTAGTGCTACTCAGCAGCGTACCCCACCCATGAAGCAAGCTACACCGCATGTTTACCTAACTACTATTTTGTAACGGCATCTAGCCCTGGAAATCTTTTTGGGCCTAGTAGAATTTAGTGCTTCTCAGCAGCGTACCCCACCCGTGAAGCAAGCTACACCAGCTGTTTACGTAAGTACTATTTTGTAACGGCATCTAGCCCAGGAAATCCTTTTGGGCCTAGTAGAATTTAGTGATACTCAGCAGCGTACCCCACCCATGAAGCAAGCTACACTGCCTGTTTACCTAAGTGCTATTTTTTAACGGCATCTAGCCCACAAAATCCTTTTGGGCCTAGTAGAATTTTGTGCTACTCAGCAGTGTACCCCTCCCATGAAGCAAGCTACACCGTCTGTTTACCTAAATACTATTTTGTAATGGCATCTGGCCCAGGAAATCCTTTTGGGCCCAGTAGAATTTAGTGCTACTCAGCAGCGTACCCCACCCATGAAGCAAGCTACACTGCCTGTTTAACTAAGTACTATTTTGTAATGGCATCTAGACCTGGAAATCCTTTTGGGCCTAGTAGAATTTAGTGCTACTCAGCAGCGTACCCCACCCATGAAGCAAGCTACACTGCCTGTTTACCTAAGTGCTATTTTTTAACGGCATCTAGCCCAGGAAATCCTTTTGGGCCTAGTAGAATTTTGTGCTACTCAGCAGTGTACCCCTCCCATGAAGCAAGCTACACCGTCTGTTTACCTAACTACTATTTTGTATTGGCATCTGGCCCAGGAAAATCCTTTTGGGCCTAGTAGAATTTAGTGCTACTCAGCAGCGTACCCCACCCATGAAGCAAGCTACACTGCCTGTTTAACTAAGTACTATTTTGTAATGGCATCTAGACCTGGAAATCCTTTTGGGCCTAGTAGAATTTAGTGCTACTCAGCAGCGTACCCCACTCATGAAGCAAGCTACACCGCCTGTTTACCTAAATACTATTTTGTAATGTCATCTAGCCCAGGAAATCCTTTTGGGCCTAGTAAAATTTATTGCTACTCAGCAGCATACCCAACCCATGAAGCAAGCTACACCGCCTGTTTACCTAAGTACTATTTTGTAATGGCATCTAGCCCTGGAAATCCTTTTGGGCCTAGTAGAATTTAGTGCTACTCAGCAGCGTACCCCACCCATGAAGCAAGCTACAATCCCTGTTTACCTAAGTATTATTTTGTAACGGCATCTAGCCCTTGAAATCCTTTTGGGCCTAGTAGAATTTAGTGCTACTTAGCAGAATACCCCACCCATGAAGCAAGCTACACCGCCTGTTTACCTAACTACTATTTTGTAACGGCATCTAGCCCAGGAAATCCTTTTGGGCCTAGTAGAATTTAGTGCTACTCAGCAGCATACCCCACCCATGAAGCAAGCTACACCGCCTGTTTACCTAACTACTATTTTGTAACAGCATCATGCTCAGAAAATCCTTTTGGGCCTAGTAAAATTTAGTGCTACTCAGCAGCGTACCCCACCCATGAAGCAAGCTACACCACCTGTTTACCTAAGTACTATTTTATAATGGCATCTAGCCCTGGAAATCCTTTTGGGCCTAGTAGAGTTGAGTGCTACTCAGCAGCGTACCCCACCCATGAAGCAAGCTACACCACCTGTTTACCTAAGTACTATTTTGTAACGGCATCTAGCCCTGGAAATCCTTTTGGGCCTAGTAGAATTTAGTGCTACTCAGCATCGTACCCCACCCATGAAGCAAGCTACACTGCCTGTTTACCTAAGTACTATTTTGTAATGGCATCTAGCCCTGGGAATCCTTTTGGGCCTAGTAGAATTTAGTGCTACTCAGCAGCATACCCCACTCATGAAGCAAGCTGCACCACCTGTTTACCTAAATACTATTTTTTAACGGCATCTAGCCCAGGAAATCCTTTTGGGCCTAGTAGAATTTAGTGCTACTCAGCAGCGTACCCCACCCATGAATCAAGCTACACCGCCTGATTACCTAAGTACATTTTTGTAAAGGCATCTAGCCTGGGAAATCCTTTTGGGCCTAGTAGAATTTAGTGCTACTCAGCAGCGTACCCCACCCATGAAGCAAGCTACACCGCATGTTTACCTAACTACTATTTTGTAACGGCATCTAGCCCTGGAAATCCTTTTGGGCCTAGTAGAATTTAGTGCTTCTCAGCAGCGTACCCCACCCGTGAAGCAAGCTACACCAGCTGTTTACGTAAGTACTATTTTGTAACGGCATCTAGCCCAGGAAATCCTTTTGGGCCTAGTAGAATTTAGTGATACTCAGCAGCGTACCCCACCCATGAAGCAAGCTACACTGCCTGTTTACCTAAGTGCTATTTTTTAACGGCATCTAGCCCACAAAATCCTTTTGGGCCTAGTAGAATTTTGTGCTACTCAGCAGTGTACCCCTCCCATGAAGCAAGCTACACCGTCTGTTTACCTAAATACTATTTTGTAATGGCATCTGGCCCAGGAAATCCTTTTGGGCCCAGTAGAATTTAGTGCTACTCAGCAGCGTACCCCACCCATGAAGCAAGCTACACCACCTGTTTACCTAACTACTACATTGTAATGGCATCTAGCCCTGGAAATCCTTTTGGGCCTAGTAGAATTTAGTGCTACTCAGCAGCGTACCCCACCCATGAAGCAAGCTACACTGCCTGTTTACCTAAGAACTATTTTTTAACAGGATCTAGCCCACGAAATCCTTTTGGGCCTAGTAGAATTTAGTGCTACTCAGCAGCGTACCCCACCCATGAAGCAAGCTACACCGCCTGTTTACCTAAGAACTAATTTTTAACGGCATCTAGCCCAGGAAATCCTTTTGGGCATAGTAGAATTTAGTGCTACTCAGCAGCGTACCCCACCCATGAAGCAAGCTACACTGCCTGTTTACCTAAGTATTATTTCGTAACGGCATCTAGCCCTGGAAATCCTTTTGGGCCTAGTAGAATTTAGTGCTACTTAGCAGCATACACCACCCATGAAGCAAGCTACACAGCCTGTTTACCAAACTACTATCTTGTAACGGCATATGGCCCAGGAAATCCTTTTGGGCCTAGTAAAATTTAGTGCAACTCAGCAGCGTACCCCACCCATGAAGCAAGCTGCACCACCTGTTTGCCTAAGTACTATTTTGTAACGGCATCTAGCCCTGGAAATCCTTTTGGGCCTAGTAGAATTTAGTGCTACTCAGCAGCGTACCCCACCCATGAAGCAAGCTACACTGCCTGTTTACCTAAGTGCTATTTTTTAACGGCATCTAGCCCAGGAAATCCTTTTGGGCCTAGTAGAATTTTGTGCTACTCAGCAGTGTACCCCTCCCATGAAGCAAGCTACACCGTCTGTTTACCTAACTACTATTTTGTATTGGCATCTGGCCCAGGAAATCCTTTTGGGCCTAGTAGAATTTAGTGCTACTCAGCAGCGTACCCCACCCATGAAGCAAGCTACACTGCCTGTTTAACTAAGTACTATTTTGTAATGGCATCTAGACCTGGAAATCCTTTTGGGCCTAGTAGAATTTAGTGCTACTCAGCAGCGTACCCCACTCATGAAGCAAGCTACACCGCCTGTTTACCTAAATACTATTTTGTAATGTCATCTAGCCCAGGAAATCCTTTTGGGCCTAGTAAAATTTATTGCTACTCAGCAGCATACCCAACCCATGAAGCAAGCTACACCGCCTGTTTACCTAAGTACTATTTTGTAATGGCATCTAGCCCTGGAAATCCTTTTGGGCCTAGTAGAATTTAGTGCTACTCAGCAGCGTACCCCACCCATGAAGCAAGCTACAATCCCTGTTTACCTAAGTATTATTTTGTAACGGCATCTAGCCCTGGAAATCCTTTTGGGCCTAGTAGAATTTAGTGCTACTTAGCAGAATACCCCACCCATGAAGCAAGCTACACCGCCTGTTTACCTAACTACTATTTTGTAACGGCATCTAGCCCAGGAAATCCTTTTGGGCCTAGTAGAATTTAGTGCTACTCAGCAGCATACCCCACCCATGAAGCAAGCTACACCGCCTGTTTACCTAACTACTATTTTGTAACGGCATCTGGCTCAGAAAATCCTTTTGGGCCTAGTAAAATTTAGTGCTACTCAGCAGCGTACCCCACCCATGAAGCAAGCTACACCACCTGTTTACCTAAGTACTATTTTGTAATGGCATCTAGCCCTGGAAATTCTTTTGGGCCTAGTAGAATTGAGTGCTACTCAGCAGCGTACCCCACCCATGAAGCAAGCTACACCACCTGTTTACCTAAGTACTATTTTGTAACGGCATCTAGCCCTGGAAATCCTTTTGGGCCTAGTAGAATTTAGTGCTACTCAGCATCCTACCCCACCCATGAAGCAAGCTACACTGCCTGTTTACCTAAGTACTATTTTGTAATGGCATCTAGCCCTGGGAATCCTTTTGGGCCTAGTAGAATTTAGTGCTACTCAGCAGCATACCCCACTCATGAAGCAAGCTACACCACCTGTTTACCTAAATACTATTTTGTAACATCATCTAGCCCAGGAAATCCTTTTGGGCCTAGTAAAATTTATTGCTACTCAGCAGCATACCCAACCCATGAAGCAAGCTACACCGCCTGTTTACCTAAGTACTATTTTGTAATGGCATCTAGCCCTGGAAATCCTTTTGGGCCTAGTAGAATTTAGTGCTACTAAGCAGCGTACCCCACCCATGAAGCAAGCTACACCGCCTGTTTACCTAAGTACTATTTTGTAACGGCATCTAGCCCTGGAAATCCTTTTGGTAGTAGTAGATTTTAGTGCTACTCAGCAGCGTACCCCACCCATGAAGCAAGCTACACTGCTTGTTTACCTAAGTACTATTTTTTAACGGCATCTAGCCCAGGTAATCCTTTTGGGCCTAGTAGAATTTAGTGCTACTCAGCAGCGTACCCCACCCATGAAGCAAGCTACACCGCCTGTTTACCTTACTACTATTTTGTAACGGCAGCTGGCCCAGGAAATCCTTTTGGGCCTAGTAGCAATTTCTGCTACTCAGCAGAGTACCCCACCCATGAAGCAAGCTACATCGCCTTCTTTCTTTTTCAATCTAACCCCTCGGCTCTGGGGTGTCCACTCTCCCTCCAGATCTCTCCTTCTCACAGGTGGACTACTGCGTGTTTTCACACTGTGGCAAATCTTTTGGGCCCAGGCATAAGAAGTCATCGAGGTAATGGATAATATGTGCCGCCTTACAAACGTCCATGACGACACATTTGAGGAAGCAACTAAACACCTCAAATAGTGAGCAGGATATGGAGCACCCCATGGGCAAACAGCGATCTATGTAGTATGCTCCTTCACAGAAGCAGCCCAATGGGAGGACACTATTCGTAGCCACAGGTAGTAACCGGAACGCCCCCTCAATGTCTCTTTTGGCCATTAGGGTGCCCCTTACCAACTTCTTGACCCGCCTAATTGTACTGTACTTTGTTCTGTGTCGATGTTGTCGTTTACTGACCTGCCCCTTGGATATGACAAATGGTGGATTAGTCTGAATGTATTGGATTCATTTTTTGGCACAACTCCCAATGGGGTTACCACTACATCTTCTAAGGAAAGTGTTCTGAATGGACCCGCCGCCATTCTACCTAAAGATATTTCTTTTTTAATTTTTTTTGTCAAGACATCTGGGTGTTGGTAGAGTGCGTTTAGATTTTTACTCCAGCCTTTCTTTATTTTAGAAGGGCATGACATGCCTATATCTGTGTCTCCTCCTCCTATTACTCCTCCACCTCTTTTCTTTTCACATGACTATATGTAGTTGTGACTTTTACATGTGTTTGTTGTGTCTTCTGAGCAGTTTGTCAGCTTTTGGACACCTTTAAAGGTGTTTTCTATGTGTTTTCCATGTGTTTGTGTTTGCCTGCCATTGGTTTCAATGGGGTTCGATGGTGTTCATCGAACGTTCAACGAACAGTTCGTCTAACATCTCCCTGTTCGACAAACCGAACCGAACCCGAACACTAGGGAGGTGGCTCATCTCTAGACACGAGATCTTCTGTGATTGGCTGCCAAAGTCACATGTCCCTGGCCATATAAAAAGCTGACTTGTTTTGCTGGTGCCATTTGCTCAGTGTCACAGTGCAGAGAGGTCGCTCTTGTGTGAGTGCTGGTGCTGCTGAAAGTGAACTTGTCCTGTGTGAAATCGATCTTGCAGTTTTGAAGTAGATTGTGCAAAAACAGTGTGATAGTCAATGGAAGACCAATTAGCTACTCCAAATCTTTTGTGCTAAAATTGTGTTTCAGTGGCAAACCAGAAAGCCAGATTTCCACTTAAAAATCATTATTACTAATAATAGGTTGCAGCCACGAGTCCCAATTAGCAACTCCAAAATGTTTGTACTAAAACCGTGTTTTAAAGTCAAACCAGAAGGCCAGATTTCAACTAAAAAATTATTAGGCCTCTAATCTATTCTAAACTCTGCTGTCCAACTAATCCACCTGTCCCCCTGCTATTCCCCGGCCTGTCCCCTCTGTCAATTCCTGCACTAGCTCCACATTACCCAAAGACTCCAGTACAAAACCCTAACCATGGCATACAAAGTCATCCACAACCTGTATCCTCCATACATCTGTGACCTCATCTCCCAGTACTTACCTGCACGCAACCTCCGATCCTCACAAGATCTCCTGTCTACCCCCCTCTTATCTCCTCTTCCCACAATCACATACAAGAATTCTCCCGTGCATCACCCCTACTCTGGAACTCTCTTCTACACATATCAGACTTTCGACTACCATGGAAACCTTCAAAAAGAACCTGAAGACCTATCTCTTTCGACAAACCTACAACCTGCAGTAACTTCTGATCCACTAAACCACTGCACAACAATTTCTGCCCTCACCTATTGTATCCTCACCCATCCATTGTAGATTGTGAGCCCTCGCGGGCAGGGTCCTCTCTCTTTCTGTGACAATCGTGACTTGTATTATTTAAGATTACTATATTTGTTTTTATTATGCATACCCCTCCTTACATGTAAAGTGCCATGGAATAAATGGAGCTATAATAATAAATAATAGCATAGTGGTGCAGCCACAAGGCCCAATTAGCTACTCCAAATCATTTGTGATAAAACTGTGTTTCACTGGCAAATGAGAAGGCCAGGTTTCCACTTAAAATTCGTTAGGCCTAATATAGTGCTCCAGCCATAAAGCCCAATTAACTGCTCCAAATCGTTTGTGCTAAAACTGTGTCTCAGTGGCAAATCAGAAGGCCATATTTTGTTAGGAAATGCATTGTTCTTCAGACACACTATCTAAGAAAATAAATAGTGATTGTTCATTTAGTGACAGGTGACTGGCAGCTGTGTGCCTAAGGTTTTGAAACAGCAGGGTACAAGAGGGGGAGGTTACTTACAACATGAGTGAGAAAAAGCAAGGTTGTGGTGGAAGGGGGAATAGGCTTGGTGTTCAATGTTCACTCCCCCTGATGAAGGCACGCCGCTGAAATGCGCATAGGGGTTGCGGCATCGCCATTAGAGTGTTGGTAAGTTATTAGTGTTATTATGCTTGTATTCCACTGCATGTACTTCTTTGTTTAGGTGCTGGAGAGTTATGGACCTCAACAACTGGGGCCTTTCTTGGCTTTTAACAGGCATTATTTAATATTAGTAATTTGTCATGTAATCTTATCCCCATATTATATGTTCCACATACGCTATTATTTTTCATGTATTGGGAATCTTTGGATCTCAGTACTGGGGGCTTTGGTTTGATACACATGATGGCACTATTTAGCCTGTAATTGATTTGTATCTCTGTTATCTATGATCCATGCCTTGTTTGATTGTACTGCAGTTTCGTGTGATTACTCTGCCCACTCTATGGTGATGCCTTTTTCTGTTTTCTTGGCTCTCCTAAGCACTGTTGGCTGTTTTTAACCTGTATCATTGTTTTTTTTACAATTTAATAAAGTTTTCTACTATTGTTCTGATATACGCGTTCAGTTTTATGTTTATATGCATTTTGCGTAGAACATGTTTCCATCCTTTTTTTGATTTGGATACAACTACTTTTTTCCTTGGTTAGTTCTTTAAAATTATTGTGTTATATACTTTTGTGTATCCTTCAGCAGGAATAACTATTGGTTATTGGTGTTCAATGTGTACATGGGTTAGGTGTTATGTAAATGTGAATGAAAGCTAAATTGAACAAACACCGTCTGGTTCTATCCAAAGACCACTGACCACATCTGTTACTGGCCAGCCTTCTCAACTCCTCTTCTTTTGCAGCCAAACAGTGGTAAACCTTGTAGATGAGGCTCAGAAAAAGCATGTGCTACAGTGGATGGCTAGCGCTGCATCAAATGGCTTCTACTCTTCTTCCTCCAACTTAACATCACACACAGTAAAATCATCATGATGTGGCACCCCAATCACCCTTGTTTTACCCCATGTCAAAAATTTCCAAATGCCCAACTGACTCTGGGGAACCTCAAATTAGTTATTATGAAGAGCTGTTCATAAACTTCAGTCCATGGGCATCAGAGGTCTGCTCCAAAGAATCAAAGGAGGAAAGCATCTGCACCAATGCCCAATATATTTTTATGTTAGATCCAGGGCTGGACAAAGTAAGTTCTGAGCTCAATCCAGACCCTCATCACCAGATGTTAAGCATCAAGGATGGAGGTGATCCTGATGAGACTCAGATATCAGAAGCGCATGCGGAATCTACTAAGGTATCAGGGCA
Source organism: Ranitomeya variabilis (assembly GCF_051348905.1). NCBI lineage: Eukaryota > Metazoa > Chordata > Amphibia > Anura > Dendrobatidae > Ranitomeya > Ranitomeya variabilis. The sequence goes on from NC_135234.1 coordinate 555,265,884, forward strand.
GGAAGAGAAAGAGGGTGACTCTCAGGGTGAGGAGTGTGAAAACAGAGAGGATGACGATGAGGTTGTTGTAGATCCCACTTGGTGTGAACCCAGAGTTACACATCTGAGTAGCTCAGCAGATGAGGTGGAGGAGGAGGAAGATGAGGGGGCTATGTTGCGGCTTCCAACCCAGACACAAAGTAATGTAACCCGACAAGCATTGCATCCTCAGCCCAACTTTGGCTGTGGCCAGCATTGGTCACGAGTGTGCAGTTTGCAGAGACAACAAAGTTTGCCTAGTCTGTGAATTTTTGAGCCTGCAAAGGGTGACCCTACACTTGTTATCTGTCAAATTTGCAAAAAAAACTCAGTAGAGGCAGAAATTGCAATAGATTGACAATGACATACATGAACCACCACATGAGCGATCAACATGCCTTAGTGTGGGAATCTCACTGTGCTAAAATGCTGACTAGGAGGCGTCTCTAACCACAGGCTGTCCCATCAAGCCCGTCTGTTGCTTCTTCCTCCTCTGTCATAATTCCAAATTTTCTCACACAGGTCTACGGCCACAGAAACTGCAATTGTTTATCCATCACAGTCGGGGTGAGTGATAGCTGAGCAGCTGTTATGGAAGTAGACATGACTCCTGCTTTTGTATTACCTAGCACAATACATTTTTATCAATCAATTCACCATAAGATCTCCACCTCCACCTCACTCAAAGTTTAGTAATTTGTCCTATTCTCTGTACTCCGCCCTCTCTCAGCACAGCAGCCAGCTCACTGTCCTGCAATTTTGGTCACATAAAAGAATGTTTCTTCCTACACATGGCAAAGCTAAGAGCTTGAACTTCACCATCTCCAATCTGTTGGCCACAGAAATGCTGTCTCTCAGCCATCACATTCCCCCCAGTACCAGTTGCCCAGTCGCCATTACTGCTCTAAGAAGGCTATGACTGCATGTAGCCAACAACATCACCCATTACCTCAAATAATCTATGTCTGCCAGGGTGCATTTCACCACTGAAACCTGGATGAGCAAACATGGGCAAGGGTATTACATCTCGCTTACTGGACACTGGGTGACTCTGGTGGCTGTGGGGGCAGGCAGTCAAGGGGCTGCTCCACAAGTCTATGAATTCCCAAGGCTTGCTGGACAAACCTCTGTATCTAACACTTCTTCCACTGCTTCTGTATCCTACATCTCATCTAGGGCATTCACATGTGCTCTCAACCTCTCCCTTAATCAGACACGTGTTCCAACAGTGCATATAGAATCTCCTCCATCTCAGTACTAAACAGCCAGGGCTCATCGCTATCAGCCAATGTTTAAATTAATATGCCTTGGAGATTGCAGTCACACAGCTCAAGAGTTGTGGACAGGTATCCTGCCCGAGTTAGAGCAATGGCTGTGTCCACTAAACCTGGAGCCATGGAAGACCATGTACGATAACCGTGAAAGCCAGGCAGCAGCCCTATGCCGTGGCAACCTCACATATGTGCCTTGCATGGCTCACATCCTCAAACTGGTGGTACAGCAATTTCTCCACCACTATCCCAGCCTGGATAAGCTGCTGCAGAAAGCACAGTCATTGTGTGTTCACTTCCGATGATCGCACCCTGCAGGTCATCAACTTGCATCACTACAGAAGTCTTTTGAACTACTGGTCAACCATTTGATTAGTGATGTTCCACATGGTGGATTTCCACTCTGCACATGTTGCAGTGGCTGTGTCTTCAATTGCCTTAAGGGCCCACTAGACAATACACTATATACACAATAGTTATACATTTACAGTGGTCAGATATGCAAGTACAGATGAAGTACAAAAGATATAAGCAGATGAATCATGTAAATTATTTGTTTTATGTTAGACCATGTGTGCTAGGATGCATGGGGCCATGGGCTGTCAGCTGGTTCCATTTCCTCCAAGCACGTTACTCAACATGGTCCCCTTTAGGAAGTGAACAGCAAGCATGAAAAGGAGAGAGAGCATATGGCCAGCTTATCCCCCTTCTTTGGGTGTTTGTAGCTAAAACTCCAAAAAACTATGAAATATCATATCTTCTCAATGGAGAGACAGACTGTGGCAGTTCTGGCACCATTGGATCTGGCCGGGCCGCAGCTATATCTGGAGACCAAACATGGCTTTGCTATGTGTCTCCTTCTAGCCATTCTGCATATATCCCCCCACCGGGGTGCTAGAATGGATCTAGACCCTAAAATGCGTTCAGCCCGTTTCCGAGATCTAAAAAATGAAACCGGTGTGTGGCTAGAATGTATGATAACTCCATATTCTCCTTAAATCTCCTTATGAAATCCTATCTGACATCGATAAAGCAGTTACACAGCTTGAACTCAACAGGAGGTCATCCTATATGAGCCTGGACACTAGCTATGGTGTTGGGGGTGTTAGTTTTTATTTCAAGGCTGGTGAGGCTGGACCACCTGCTGAGCCAGATTTTCTATTACAGCTACTCATGCTGAAGGAGGGTTGTAAGCTGCCAATAAAACCTTCTTTATTTTTCATACAGACACGGTTTTTTTGTTTTAAGATTTTTCAACATTTTATTGTTTGTTTTTCTGCTTAGACCTACTATGGGACCGTAACATTCATCGGTTGATTACTGGTATAATACCCTGCAATATTTAAGCACTGTGGGGACGTAGACCTGCCAGATTGATACTGATGGGAGGAATGTTAGACCCTGCTTATGGCAAGGTCTATCATGTCAAGACAATTAACCCCTTCATGACCCAGCCTATTTTGGCCTTAATGACCTTGCCATTTTTTGCAATTCTGACCAGTGTCCCTTTATGAGGTAATAACTCAGGAATGCTTCAACGGATCCTTGCGGTTCTGAGATTGTTTTTTCGTGACATATTGGGATTCATGTTAGTGGTAAATTTAGGTCGATAATTTCTGAGTTTATTTGTGAAAAAAACGGAAATTTGGCGAAAATTTTGAAAATTTCGCAATTTTCACATTTTGAATTTTTATTCTGTTAAACCAGAGAGTTATGTGACACAAAATAGTTAATAAATAACATTTCCCACATGTCTACTTTACATCAGCACAATTTTGGAAATAATTTTTTTTTTTGCTAGGAAGTTATAAGGGTTAAAATTTGACCAGTGATTTCTCATTTTTACAACAAAATTTACAAAACCATTTTTTTTAGGGACCACCTCACATTTGAAGTCATTTTGAGGGTTCTATATGGATGAAAATACCCAAAAGTGACACCATTCTAAAAACTGCACCCCTCAAGGTGCTCAAAACCACATTCAAGAAGTTTATTAACCCTTCAAGTGTTTCACAACAGCAGAAGCAACATGGAAGGAAAAAGTGAACATTTAACTTTTTAGTCACAAAAATGATCTTTTAGCAACAATTTTTTTATTTTCCCAAGGGTAAAAGGAGAAACTGGACCACAAAAGTTGTTGTCCAATTTGTCCTGAGTACGTTGATACCTCATATGTGGGGGTAAACCACTGTTTGTGGGCACGGCAGGGCTCGGAAGCGAAGGAGCGCCATTTGACTTTTTCAATGAAAAATTGGCTCCAATCTTTAGCGGACACCATGTCGCGTTTGGAGAGCCCCCGTGTGCCTAAACATTGGAGCTCCCCCACAAGTGACCCCAGTTTGGAAACTAGACGCCCCAAGGAACTTATCTAGATGCATAGTGAGCACTTTAATCCCCCAGGTGCTTCACAAATTGATCCGTAAAAATGAAAAAGTACTTTTTTTTCACAAAAAATTTTTTTAGCCTCAATTTTTTCCTTTTCACATGGGCAACAGGATAAAATGGATCCTAAAATTTGTTGGGCAATTTCTCCTGAGTACGCCGATACCTCATATGTGGGGGTAAACCACTGTTTGGGTGCACGGCAAGGCTCGGAAGGGAAGGCGCGCCATTTGACTTTTTGAATGAAAAATTATCTCCATCGTTAGCGGACACCATGTCGCGTTTGGAGAGACCCTGTGTGCCTAAACATTGAAGCTCCCCCACATGTGACCCAATTTTGGAAACTAGACCCCCCAAGGAACTTATCTAGATGCATAGTGAGCACTTTAAACTCTCAGGTGCTTGACAAATTGATCCGTAAAAAATGAAAAAGTACTTTTTTTTCACAAAAAAATTTTTTTAGCCTCAATTTTTTCATTTTCACATGGGCAACAGGATAAAATGGATCCTAAAATTTGTTGGGCAATTTCTCTTGAGTACGCCGATACCTCATATGTGGGGGTAAACCACTGTTTGGGTGCACGGCAAGGCTTGGAAGGGAAGGCGCGCCATTTGACTTTTTCAATGGAAAATTAGCTCCAATCGTTAGTGGACACCATGTTGCGTTCGGAGAGCCCCTGTGTGCCTAAACATTAGAGCTCCCCTACAAGTGACCCCATTTTGGAAACTAGACCCCCCAAGGAACTAATCTAGATGTATAGTGAGCACTTAAAACCCCCAGGTGCTTCACAGAAGTTTATAACGCAGAGCCATGAAAATAAAAAAATATTTTTCTTTCCTCAAAAATGATTTTTAGCCCGGAGTTTTTTATTTTCCCAAGGATAATAGGAGAAATTGGTCCACAAATGTTGTTGTCCAGTTTGTCCTGAGTACGATGATACCCCATATGTGGGGGTAAACCACTGTTTGGGCGCACGGCAGGGCTCGGAAGGGAAGGCACGCCATTTGGCTTTTTGAATGGAAAATTAGCTCCAATCATTAGCGGACACCATGTCGCGTTTGGAGAGCCCCTGTGTGCCTAAACATTGGAGCTCCCACACAAGTGACCCCATTTTGGAAACTAGACCTCCCAAGGAACTAATCTAGATGTGTGGTGAGCACTTTGAACCCTCAAGTGCTTCACAGAAGTTTATAACGCAGAGCCATGAAAATATAAAATTATTTTTCTTTCCTCAAAAATATTTTTTTAGCCCAGAATTTTTTAATTTTCCCAAGGGTAACAGGAAAAATTTGACCCCAAAAGTTGTTGTCCAGTTTCTCCTGAGTACGCTGATACCCCATATGTGGGGGTAAACCACTGTTTGGGCACATGGCGGGGCTCGGAAGGGAAGTAGTGACGATTTGGAATGCAGACTTTGATGGAATGGTCTGCGGGAATCATGTTATGTTTGCAGAGCCCCTAATGTGCCTAAACAGTAGAAACCCCCCACAAGTGACCCCATTTTGGAAACTAGACCCCCCAAGGAACTTATCTAGATGTGTGGTGAGCACGTTCAACCCCCAAGTGCTTCACAGAAGTTTACAACGCAGAGCCGTGAAAATAAAAAATCATTTTTCTTTCCTCAAAAAAGATGTTTTAGCAAGCAATTGTTTATTTTCACAAGGGTAACAGGAGAAATTGGACCACAATATTTGTTGCCCAGTTTGTTGTGAGTACGCTGGTACCCCATATGTGGGGGTAAACCACTGTTTGGGCGCACGTCAGGGCTCGGAAGGGAACTAGTGACATTTGAAATGCAGACTTTGATGGAATGGTCTGCGGGCGTCACATTGCATTTGCAGAGCCCCTGATGTGCCTAAACAGTAGAAACACCCCACAAGTGACCCCATTTTGGAAACTAGACCCCAAAAGGATCTTATCTAGATGTGTGGTGAGCACTTTCAACCCCCAAGTGTTTCACATAAGTTTATAACGTAGAGCCGTGAAAATAAAAAATAATTGTTCTTTCCTCAAAATTATGTTTTAGCAAGTAATTTTTTATTTTTGCAAGGGTAACAGGAGAAATTGGACCCCAATAGTTGTTGCCCAGTTTGTCCTGAGTACGCTGGTATCCCATATGTGGGGGTAAACCACTGTTTGGGCGCACGTCGGGGCTTGGAAGGGAGGGCGCACCATTTGACTTTTTGAACGCAAGATTGGCTGGAATCATTGGTGGCGCCATGTTGCGTTTGGAGACCCCTGATGTGCCTAAACAGTGGAAACCCCTCAATTCTAACTTCAACACTAACCCCAACACACCCCTAACCCTAATCCCAACTGTAGCCATAACCCTAACCACAACCCTAACCCCAACACACCCGTAACCCTAAATTCAACCCTAATCCTAACCCTAATCCCAACCCTACCCACAACTATAACCCCAACACAACCCTAACCCTATCCTTAACCCTAACCACAAGCCTAATCTTAACCCTATTTCCAACCCTAGCCCTAATTCCAACCCTAAGGGTACCGTCTCACATAACGATTTACCAACGATCACGACCAGCTATACGACCTGGCCGTGATCGTTGGAAAGTCATTGTGTGGTCGCTGGGGAGCTGTCACACAGACTGCTCTCCATCGACCAACGATGCCAAGGTCCCGGGTAACCAGGGTAAACATCGGGTTACTAAGCGCAGGGCCGCACTTAGTAACCCAATGTTTACCGTGGTTACCAGCGTAAAAGTAAAAAAAAAAAACGTACATACTCACATTTTGGTGTCCTTCAGGTCCCTTGCCGTCTGCTTCCCGCTCTGACTGAGTGCCGCCGTACAGTGAGAGCAGAGCGCAGCGGTGACGTCACTGCTGTGCTGTGCTCTCACTTTCCGGCCGGCAGACAGTCAGAGCGGGAAGCAGACGGCAAGGGACCTGAAGGACACCGAAATGTGAGTATGTACGTTTTTTTTTTTTACTTTTACACTGGTAACCACGGTAAACATCGGGTTACTAAGCGCGGCCCTGCGCTTAGTAACCCGATGTTTACCCTGGTTACAAGTGAACGCATCGCTGGATAGCTGTCACACACAACGATCCAGCGATGACAGCGGGAGATCCAGCGACGAAAGAAAGTTCCAAACGATCTGCTACGACGTACGATTCTCAGCAGGGTCCCTGATCGCTGCTGCGTGTCAGACACAGCGATATCGTATGGATATCCCTGGAACGTCACAGATCGTACCGTCGTAGCGATCAAAGTGCCACTGTGAGACAGTACCCTAACTCTAATTCCAACCCTAACCCTAAGGCTATGTGCCCACTTTGCGGATTCGTGTGAGATTTTTCCGCACCATTTTTGAAAAATCCGCAGGTAAAAGGCACTGCGTTTTACCTACAGATTTACAGCGGATTTTTAGTGTTTTTTTGTGCGGATTTCACCTGCGGATTCCTATTGAGGAACAGGTGTAAAACGCTGCGGAATCCGCACAAAATTGACATGCTGCGGAAAATACAACACAGCATTTCCGCACGGTATTTTCCGCACCATGGGCACAGCGGATTTGGTTTTCCATAGGTGTATATGGTACTGTAAACCTGATGGAAAACTGCTACGAATTCGCAGCGGCCAATCCGCTGCGGATCCGCGGCCAATCCGCTGCGGATCCGCGGCCGATCCGCTGCGGATCCGCGGCCGATCCGCTGCGGATTCGCGGCCGATCCGCTGCGGATCCGCGGCCGATCCGCTGCGGATCCGCGGCAATCCGCTGCGGATTCGCAGCCAAATCCGCACTGTGTGCACATGCCCTAACCCTACCCCTAACCCTAACCCTACCCCTAATTCTAACCCTAATTCTAACCCTAGTTCTAACCCTAACCCTAGCAGAAAAAAAAAAAATATATTTTATTTATTTTTATTATTGTCCCTATGGGGTTGATAAAGGGGGGTCATTTACTTTTTTTTCATTTTGATCACTGCGATAGGCTATATCGCAGTGATCAAAATACTTCTGAAATGAATCTGCCAGCCGGCAGACTCTGCGGGCGCAGTGCGCATGCGCCCGCCATATTGGAAAATGGCGGCGCCCATGGAGAAGCCGGACGGACATCGGGAGGCCCGGTAAGTATGAAGGGGGGGTGATCGGATCACGGGGGGGGGACCGAAGCACAGGGGGGGGGGACCGGAGCACAGGGAGGGGGCACCGGAGCACGGGGGGAGCGGACAGGAGGACGGAGGAGCGGACAGAACGAATTAGGGGGGCGGACCGCGCACCGGAGCACTGGGGGGGCGATCGGTGGGGTGGGGTGGGGGCAGATTAGGTTTTCCAGCCATGGCCGATGATATTGCAGCATCGGCCATGGCTGGATTGTAATATTTCACCATTTTTTTGGGTGAAATATTACAAATCGCTCTGATTGGCAGTTTCACTTTCAACAGCCAATCAGAGCGATCGTAGCCATGGGGGGGTGAAGCCACCCCCCCTGGGCTGAAGCACCACTCCCCCTGTCTCTGCAGATCGGGTGAAATCGGAGTTAACCCCTTCACCCGATCTGCAGGGACGCGATCATTCTGTGACACAGCATATGCGTCACAGGTCGGGAAGGCACCGACTTTCATGACGCATACGCTGTGTCACAGGTCGGGAAGGGGTTAACCAACTTTGAGGTCAATATTTAGCCTGGGGTCAGTATGGCAACTATTGGCCCGATTGCAAAATCAGTGAGCTGTACAGCAGTTTGCAGGTACCCACGCCCCCTGCATCATACATGAATGTCGGGAAGGGGTTATTGTAGTCCTCATTTTTTTTTCCTTTGCATAGATAATGCTACCATACCATCAATACTTCGGCAGGAAGGTTTTTTTTTTAATTACAATAGCTACATCACTGGAAATACAATGTGAAGCAGCATCACTCAGGATACATGGAAACTCCAAATCATGAAGCTGAATCACACAGGAAACACTGAAACTGTCAATTTTGGAATTGTATTTGTTCGGTATTGAGCTTTGCAAAGCTCATAGCCTAATGAACAGATTGAAGACAAATAGATATGTAAACACAAATGAGGTAAAGTTGTCTGCCACCACTATAAAATTAGTAATGATAGCCATGTAATTTCAAAATATATGTTTGCATAATAAGAGGTTTAATTTGCTTTGTGTGATAGATTTAGCACGTTGTATACCAAATCTTTAAAGGAGTTGTCCATGACTAGCATATTGATTTTATATTGACTAATATATTGACTAATTGTGAAGACACAGCATTGTATCTTAATTAACCAGGAGACAGTTTTGAGCAAACCAAGAATAATACAATGATATCTGTATGTTGTCATTTGAATTTAAGTGTTTATTTCTGGTTGGTCAAGAAAACAGACTTTTGTTTGTGTAAGCCAGAAATATTGACTTGCATTGTGCAGTTACCCTTGATCACTAGTGATGTTTGCTGTGTGCTAATTATGCATTGCGTTATGGAGCCAGTTTGTTGACTTTGAAAGCAGAAAGGGAAAAACTTTGCAAATAGTTTAAATAATCAAGTAATGCTACTTGATCTCATCTCCATTCTTACCTTTACCCATACTGAATGAGCGACACTTGTTAAGTCTAAAAATAGGTTACATGCCTCTGTAAAAAGAGACTGAGAGAGAGGGACAGACAGAGATTCTGCCAAGACATCTGTACATCCAAGGACCAGAGACAGGACAGCAACCAATTAATCATGGCAACATCATGAGGGATACGGATCTATCACTCTACAGGGAGAAACTTAGGGGTTTTTGGACCCGGTTGGAAGAATACTGATCTGTTCCATTGATCATTGCTGAACCAGGGATATGTTTGGAGAAGCCAGGTTGTGATCCTCATATCAACTGGCCTTCACCTTGCATGGACTCAATGGACTATCATCTTCCTATGCTTGTTGTTACCTCCTCTCTGTGTGCGTGCCACAGATGGAGTAACCAATCCTGGAAGATGAAGCCAGGTTGTGATCCTCTGATCAGTAGGATGACTCTCACATAATTCATTAATATATGAACAGTGGCAGTCCGACATCTTAACCCCTTTACCCCCGAGGGTGGTTTGCACGTTAATGACCTGGCCAATTTTTACAATTTTGACCATGGTTGCTTTATGAGGTTATAAGCCTGGAATGCTTCAACGGATCCCAGTAATTCTGAGAAAGTTTTTTTTCATGACATATTGTACTTCATGATAGTGGTAAAATTTCTCCTGTAGGACTTGCGTTTATTTGTGAAAAAAACTAAAATTTGGTGAAAATTTGAAAATTGCACAATTTTCTAATTTTTAGTTTTAATGCCCTTAAATGACTGAGATATGTCACACAATATAGATAATTAATACACTTCCCACATGTCTACTTTACATCAGCACAATTTTGGAACACATTTTTTTTTCTTAAGAAGTGATAAGGGATAAAAATTGACCAGCAATTTTCCAACAAAATTTACAAAATCATTTTTTTAGGGACCACATCACATTTGAAGTCACTTTGAGGGGTCTGCATGAAAGAAGATACCCAAAGATGATACCATTCTAAAAACTGCTCCCCTCAAGGTGTTCAAAACCACATTCAAGAAGCTTATTAACCCTTCAGGTGCTTCACAGGAATTTTTGAAAAAAAAATAACATTTAAGATTTTTTCACAAAAATTGACTTCAGATCCAATTTTTTTATTTTGACAAAGGTAACAGGAAAAAATCGAACCCAAAATTTGTTGTGTAATTTCTCCAGAGCATGATGATTCCCCATATGAGGGAGAAAACCACTGTTTCAGCGCATGGCAGAGCTCAGAAGTGAAGGAGCCCCATTTCACTTTTTGAATGCAAAATTTGCTGGAACAATTGGCGGACGCCATGTTGTGTTTGGAGAGCCTCTGAGGTACCTAAACTTAAAATTCCTCACAATTGTCATCATTTTGGAAACTAAATCCCTCAGGGAACTGATCTAGGTGTGTGGTGAGCACCTTGAACCCTTAGATACTTCACAGAAGTTTATAATGTTGAGCAGTAAATTTACAAAACAATTAATTTTCCCCACAAATGTTTTCAGCACAAAGTATTGCATTTTCATAACGGTAACAGGAGAAATTGCACCATACAATTTGTTGTGCTATTTCTCCTGAGTACGCCTATACTCAATATGAAGGGAAAAATACTATTTGGGAGCACATCAGGGCTCGGAAGGGAAGGAACGTCATTTGACTTTTTGAATGTAAAAGTCCCTGGAATCATTAGCAGACATCATGTCCCATTTGGAGAGCCCTTGATGTGCCTAAACAGTGGAAACACACACAAGTGACCGCAATTTGGAAACTAGACCCCTCAAGGAATGAATTTAGATGCATAGTAAGCACCTTGAACCCCAAGGTGCTTCACATCAGTTTATAACGTTAAGCTGTGAAAATTATACCTTCCATTTCCCCCAGTTCCCATTGGGGAATTATTTGTCAGCTCATGCACTCCATTACAAGTCTCAGAGACTCACACCCCTACATTGGACCTACTTCTTAACTCGGTTTCCTGCAATGTCTCTTCCTTACCTGCCACTAGATGACCAGGGTTAACGTGCTCTGCACTGTTATAGGCCACTGAATTTTGGGCAAGGGGGGCTGTGAAGGCACTGGTTTATTAAATAAGATACCCCCATTGGGGAATTGTTTGTCAGCTCATGCACTCCATTACAAGTCTCAGAGACCCACACCCCTACATTGGGCCTACTTCTTAACTCGGTTTCCTTCAAAGTCTCTTCCTTATCTCCGACTACATGACCTGGGTGAATGTGTTCTTTACTGTTATAGGCCGATGAATGTTGGGCAAGAGGCGCTGTGATGGCAATAGTATGTTTTTTTTAAAAAGGTACCCCAATTGAGGAATTGTTTGTCAGCTCATGCACTCCATTACAAGTCTCAGAGACCCACACCCCTACATTGGGCCTACTTCTTAACTTGGCTTCCTGCAAAGTCTCTTCCTTATCTCCGACTACTTACCTTATATCTGACTTACTTACCTGGCTGAACGTGTTCTGTACTGTTATAGGCCGGTGAATGATGGGCAAGAGGAGCTGTGATGGCAATAGTATATTTTTTTAGAAAGGTACCTCCCATTGGTGAAACCACATCCTTGTTGGAAAAGACCTCAGAATTATAACATTTGTGTACCTTAAAGAGCTCACTTGAAAAGCTCCTTTTTGTGTTGTCTGGTTGCTCACATTGGACACAATACACTTCATATAAACTTTATAAAGCAATGCTGTTAGTTTGGCTCAGTAGTTCATTACAAATATTTCTTTGTCCACTATATTAGATTCTCTCCTTGAGAGCCATAACTTTGACTGCATCAAATGGTAAGAGTTCAATACAAAAAAGTGATGGGTGATTGCTTGTAGATGCAGATGACTTAATCAATTTTGGCTGAGGTAGCGTGTATGAGGGAGACTGCATGTTCCTTCTTTCTTTCTAGGATAGTAAACAGGAATAATAATAAATGCTCTTTTTATCTGTAAAGTAATTATTTGAAAGGATGTCAGATCATCACACATCGTCACAGTTATTAATTAGAGCATCTTCACATTCTTGCAGTTCTCACTTTTATTTCTGGAATACGTAGTAGCAACTATGTTTGATATTACTTACATATCGATAATGGTCAAGAAGATTATCATGATTATCCAGAGTACTCAATGTGTTAAGCTTAAGTTTTTATAGAAAGGATGAATATAGATATGATTGCTGTTATTAGAGTAGTGTGAATATACAGTACAAATCTCAATTTTGAATCCAGATTGAAATATACCTAATGCATTCAGACAATTACATAGCTGCATTTCTTGTAAAACATTTACAGATATGACACACAATGCTTATAGTGACACAATCCTGAGAAATGTTTGTTTATTCACTTCAAAAACAGTTCTAAGCTTCTATATGTCTGTTGTTTGGCATTGTAAAACATTAAGGTATACTGAACCTCTGCCTGGGTTGGTTTTATCTAAATCCTTGTGGCTTTTATTTTCTAAGGGTTTATGGCCCCTCGTCTGATGACTCCATGATATCTCAGTTTCATCCAACCTTAAAAGCTGGCCGCTTGAAGGGCTGGGTGAAACTAGAGTTGCCTTAATTGTTTGACTATGTTAAACTTGGTAACTTTTGACTGTTGTATATGAACTGCTGACTTGTAAAGCTATGCACAATATATTTGCGATATTTAAATAAATGTTATTAATTATTATTAGTAAATTGAAGATGATGACCTTCAAGGTCTTAGCTTTGCCATGTGTAGGAAGAAAAAATCTTTTAAGTGAGCACAACTGCACTAATGAGGGCTCACGGCTGTGCTGACTCAGGGTGGAGTAGGGTGAACACAACAAGCTGCTGGACTGTGAAAGAGGTGCAGGCGGAGATGTTGCGGTGGATTGAGAAAGATGAAGTGTGCTTGGTATGCAAGATCAGTGAAAAACAGCAGGCATGTCCAATTTCACATCAGGCCACAGGCTCTCAGTTACCCCAACTGTAGGGGTAAACAAGAATAGGTTCTGCGGCTGGAGACCTGTTTGACAACACTTGCCACGGTGAGGGAAGAGGAAGAATGAAAAGATGCAGTTGATGGGATACTGGTTTAAAAAAAAGACCCAAGCTAGGCAACTGCAGGACCATGAACGCTGCTGTCCACTGTCAGAGTTGGGGCTATGGATGCATTGGTTGTTGTGGTTGCATAACTCTGTGTCTACTGTTGTGAAATTGGATTTTGGGCTCCCCCGGTGGCCACTGGTGGAATTGAACTGGTGTGCATCATCCTCTCTGTTCACCTGTTTCCATCAGGATGTGGGAGTCGCTATTTAGCCTTGCTCCTCTGTCACTTCCATGCCGGTCAACATTGTAATCAGAAGCCTTTCTGTGCATGTTCCTGCTGCTAGACAACTCCCAGCTAAGTTGGACTTTAGTCCTTGTTTGTTTTTGCATTTTGTTCCAGTTCACAGCTGTAGTTTCGTTTCTGTGTCTGGAAAGCTCTTGTGATCTGAAATTGCCACTCTGATGTTATGAGTTAATACTAGAGTCTTAAAGTAATTTCAGGATGTGTTTTGATAGGGTTTTCAGCTGACCATGAAAGTGCCCTTTCTGTCTTCCTGCTATCTAGTAAGCGGACCTCAATTTTGCTAAACCTATTTTCATACTACGTTTGTCATTTCATCTAAAATCACCGCCAATATTTGTGGGGGCCTCTGTCTGCCTTTCGGGGAAATTTCTCTAGAGGTGAGCCAGGACTATATTTTCCTCTGCCAGGATTAGTTAGTCCTCCGGCCGGCGCTGGGCGTCTTGGGATAAAACGCAGGCTACGCTACCCGGCTACTGTTAGTTGTGCAGCAGGTTTAGTTCATGGTCAGTTTAGTTTCCATCCTTCCAAGAGCTAGTTCTTATGTTTGCTGGGCTATGTTCTCTTGCCATTGAGAACCATAACAGTTTGACCGGACACAAAGGGTTAAATTAACTGACAGAGAAAGGAGAGAAAAGAGAAGTCTGCTGAAGATTTTTTTTTTTTTTTTCAGTTCTGAGTGTGCTTGTAATTGAATCTCTTGCAAGTCTGCCTATATTGCAGCCTTTCTCTCTCTCTCTCCTTCTAATCCTGGAATGGCTCTGTGTTCACCTGTTTAAAATGGATATTCAGAGTTTAGCTGCAGGTTTGAATAATCTCACCACGAAAGTTCAAAATTTACAAGATTTTGTTGTTCATGTTCCTATATCTGAACCTAGAATTCCTTTGCCTGAATTTTTCTCGGGGAATAGATCTTGCTTTCAAAATTTCAAAAATAATTGCAAGTTGTTTTTGTCCGTGAAATCTCGCTCTGCTGGAGATCCTGCTCAGCAGGTCAGGATTGTGATTTCCTTGCTCCGGGGCGACCCTCAGGATTGGGCTTTTGCATTGGCTCCAGGGGATCCTGCGTTGCTCAATGTGGATGCGTTTTTTCTGGCCTTGGGGTTGCTTTATGAGGAACCTCAGTTAGAACTTCAGGCGGAAAAGGCCTTGATGTCCCTATCTCAGGGGCAAGACGAAGCTGAAATATACTGCCAGAAATTCCGTAAATGGGCTGTGCTTACTCAGTGGAATGAGTGCGCCCTGGCGGCGAATTTCAGAGAGGGTCTCTCTGATGCCATTAAGGATGTTATGGTGGGGTTCCCTGTGCCTGCGGGTCTGAATGAGTCCATGACAATGGCTATCCAGATCGATAGGCGTCTGCGGGAGCGCAAACCTGTGCACCATTTGGCGGTGTCTACTGAGAAGACGCCAGAGAATATGCAATGTGATAGAATTCTGTCCAGAAGTGAACGGCAGAATTTTAGACGAAAAAATGGGTTGTGCTTCTATTGCGGTGATTCAACTCATGTTATATCAGCATGCTCTAAGCGTACTAAGAAGCTTGATAAGTCTGTTTCAATTGGCACTTTACAGTCTAAGTTTATTCTATCTGTGACCCTGATTTGTTCTTTATCATCTATTACCGCGGATGCCTATGTCGACTCTGGCGCCGCTTTGAGTCTTATGGATTGGTCCTTTGCCAAACGCTGTGGGTATGATTTGGAGCCTCTTGAAACTCCTATACCCCTGAAGGGGATTGACTCCACCCCATTGGCTAGCAATAAACCACAATACTGGACACAAGTAACTATGCGGATTAATCCGGATCACCAGGAGATTATTCGCTTTCTTGTGCTGTATAACCTACATGATGTGTTGGTGCTTGGATTGCCATGGCTGCAATCTCATAACCCAGTCCTTGACTGGAAAGCTATGTCTGTGTTAAGCTGGGGATGTAAGGGGACGCATGGGGACGTACCTGTGGTTTCCATTTCATCATCTATTCCCTCTGAGATTCCTGAATTCTTGACTGAATATCGTGACGTTTTTGAAGAACCTAAGCTTGGTTCATTACCTCCGCACCGGGAGTGCGATTGTGCCATAGATTTGATTCCGGGTAGTAAATACCCTAAGGGTCGTTTGTTTAATCTGTCTGTGCCTGAACATGCTGCTATGTGAGAATATATAAAGGAGTCCTTGGAAAAGGGACATATTCGTCCTTCGTCATCTCCCTTAGGAGCCGGTTTTTTCTTTGTGGCTAAGAAAGATGGCTCTTTGAGGCCGTGCATTGATTATCGGCTTTTGAATAAAATCACGGTTAAATATCAATATCCGTTGCCACTGCTGACTGATTTGTTTGCTCGCATAAAGGGGGCCAAGTGGTTCTCTAAGATAGATCTCCGTGGGGCGTATAATTTGGTGCGAATTAAGCAGGGGGATGAGTGGAAAACCGCATTTAATACGCCCGAGGGCCACTTTGAGTATTTGGTGATGCCTTTTGGTCTTTCAAATGCCCCTTCAGTCTTTCAGTCCTTTATGCATGACATTTTCCGTGATTATTTGGATAAATTTATGATTGTGTATCTGGATGATATTTTGATTTTTTCGGATGACTGGGACTCTCATGTCCAGCAGGTCAGGAGGGTTTTTCAGGTTTTGCGGTCTAATTCCTTGTGTGTGAAGGGTTCTAAGTGCGTTTTTGGGGTTCAAAAGATTTCCTTTTTGGGATATATTTTTTCCCCCTCTTCCATCGAGATGGATCCTGTCAAGGTTCAGGCTATTTGTGATTGGACGCAACCCTCTTCTCTTAAGAGTCTTCAGAAATTTTTTTGCTAACTTTTATCGTCGATTTATTGCTGGTTTTTCTGATGTTGTTAAACCATTGACTGATTTGACTAAGAAGGGTGCTGATGTTGCTGATTGGTCCCCTGCTGCTGTGGAGGCCTTTCGGGAGCTTAAGCGCCGCTTTTCTTCCGCCCCTGTGTTGCGTCAGCCTGATGTTGCTCTTCCTTTTCAGGTTGAGGTCGACGCTTCTGAAATCGGAGCTGGGGCGGTTTTGTCGCAGAGAAGTTCCGATTGCTCCGTGATGAGACCTTGTGCTTTTTTCTCGCGTAAATTTTCGCCCGCCGTGCGGAATTATGATGTTGGGAATCGGGAGCTTTTGGCCATGAAGTGGGCTTTTGAGGAGTGGCGTCATTGGCTTGAGGGGGCTAGACATCAGGTGGTGGTATTGACTGACCACAAAAATCTAATTTATCTTGAGTCCGCCAGACGCCTGAATCCTAGACAGGCGCGCTGGTCGTTGTTTTTCTCTCGGTTTAATTTTGTGGTGTCCTACCTGCCGGGTTCTAAGAATGTTAAGGCGGATGCCCTTTCTAGGAGTTTTGAGCCTGACTCCCCTGGTAATTCTGAACCTACAGGTATCCTTAAGGATGGAGTGATATTGTCTGCCGTTTCTCCAGACCTGCGGCGGGCCTTGCAGGAGTTTCAGGCGGATAGACCTGATCGTTGCCCACCTGGTAGACTGTTTGTTCCTGATGATTGGACCAGTAAAGTCATTTCTGAGGTTCATTCTTCTGCGTTGGCAGGTCATCCTGGAATCTTTGGTACCAGGGATTTGGTGGCAAGGTCCTTCTGGTGGCCTTCCCTGTCTCGAGATGTGCGAGGCTTTGTGCAGTCTTGTGACGTTTGTGCTCGGGCCAAGCCTTGTTGTTCTCGGGCTAGTGGATTGTTGTTGCCCTTGCCTATTCCGAAGAGGCCCTGGACGCACATCTCGATGGATTTTATTTCGGATCTTCCTGTTTCTCAGAAGATGTCTGTCATCTGGGTGGTGTGTGATCGTTTCTCTAAGATGGTCCATTTGGTTCCCCTGCCTAAGTTGCCTTCTTCTTCCGAGTTGGTTCCTCTGTTTTTTCAAAATGTGGTCCGTTTGCATGGTATTCCGGAGAATATCGTTTCTGACAGAGGTACCCAATTCGTGTCTAGATTTTGGCGAGCATTCTGTGCTAGGATGGGCATAGATTTGTCTTTCTCGTCTGCTTTCCATCCTCAGACTAATGGCCAGACCGAGCGGACGAATCAGACCTTGGAGACATATTTGAGGTGTTTTGTGTCTGCAGATCAGGATGATTGGGTTGCTTTTTTGCCTTTAGCGGAGTTTGCCCTCAATAATCGGGCCAGCTCTGCCACCTTGGTGTCTCCCTTTTTCTGTAATTCGGGGTTTCATCCTCGATTTTCTTCTGGTCAGGTGGAATCTTCGGATTGTCCTGGAGTGGATGCTGTGGTGGAGAGGTTGCATCAGATTTGGGGGCAGGTAGTGGACAATTTGAAGTTGTCCCAGGAGAAGACTCAGCTTTTTGCCAACCGCCGGCGTCGGGTTGGTCCTCGGCTTTGTGTTGGGGACTTGGTGTGGTTGTCTTCTCGTTTTGTCCCTATGAGGGTTTCTTCTCCTAAGTTTAAGCCTCGGTTCATCGGCCCGTACAAGATATTGGAGATTCTTAACCCTGTGTCCTTCCGTTTGGACCTCCCTGCATCTTTTTCTATTCATAATGTTTTTCATCGGTCATTATTGCGCAGGTATGAGGTACCGGTTGTGCCTTCCGTTGAGCCTCCTGCTCCGGTGTTGGTTGAGGGCGAGTTGGAGTACGTTGTGGAAAAAATCTTGGACTCCCGTGTTTCCAGACGGAAACTCCAGTATCTGGTCAAATGGAAGGGATACGGTCAGGAGGATAATTCTTGGGTGACTGCCTCTGATGTTCATGCCTCCGATTTGGTCCGTGCCTTTCATAGGGCTCATCCTGATCACCCTGGTGGTTCTGGTGAGGGTTCGGTGCCCCCTCCTTGAGGGGGGGGTACTGTTGTGAAATTGGATTTTGGGCTCCCCCGGTGGCCACTGGTGGAATTGAACTGGTGTGCATCATCCTCTCTGTTCACCTGTTTCCATCAGGATGTGGGAGTCGCTATTTAGCCTTGCTCCTCTGTCACTTCCATGCCGGTCAACATTGTAATCAGAAGCCTTTCTGTACATGTTCCTGCTGCTAGACAACTCCCAGCTAAGTTGGACTTTAGTCCTTGTTTGTTTTTGCATTTTGTTCCAGTTCACAGCTGTAGTTTCGTTTCTGTGTCTGGAAAGCTCTTGTGATCTGAAATTGCCACTCTGATGTTATGAGTTAATACTAGAGTCTTAAAGTAATTTCAGGATGTGTTTTGATAGGGTTTTCAGCTGACCATGAAAGTGCCCTTTCTGTCTTCCTGCTATCTAGTAAGCGGACCTCAATTTTGCTAAACCTATTTTCATACTACGTTTGTCATTTCATCTAAAATCACCGCCAATATTTGGGGGCCTCTGTCTGCCTTTCGGGGAAATTTCTCTAGAGGTGAGCCAGGACTATATTTTCCTCTGCCAGGATTAGTTAGTCCTCCGGCCGGCGCTGGGCGTCTAGGGATAAAACGCAGGCTACGCTACCCGACTACTGTTAGTTGTGCGGCAGGTTTAGTTCATGGTCAGTTTAGTTTCCATCCTTCCAAGAGCTAGTTCTTATGTTTGCTGGGCTATGTTCTCTTGCCATTGAGAACCATAACAGTCTACGTAAAGTCCTCGTCTTCCTCTGCTGAGCTGCTCAGCTGCATGCCTCTGGGTTTACACCAAGTGTGATCTACGACCTCATCATCATCCTCTCTGCTGCTCCCCCACTCCTCGCCCTGAGGGGCACCCTCTTCCTCTTCCTGCCCTGACAGCTGGCGCCTCAAGTATCTGAGTCTCATCATAAATGGATTACCTTCACCCAATGGGGTTAATGATTTGGATTCTTCTCAAACCTAACTTTGGATCAAACTAAGAAAAATTGTCCATCGGTGCAGATGATTTCCTCATCTTGACTCTGACTCTGTGAATCTTTAGAGTTCACTTCTGATGCCCATGGCATACAATGTGTTAATGGATCTGCAGACTCAGCCATCTGTGCGTCCCAACAGTCAAGTGCATGGTTGGAGATTTGTTATTTGGGGGAAAATAAAGATAATTGGGGTACCACCATTGAGAACTGTACTGTGTGTGATGTCAAGGTGGAGGAAGAGGAGCAGAAACCACTTTATGCAGCGCTTGCCAACTACTGGAGCACATGTTCTTTCTAACCCTTGTCTACAAGGCATACCATTGTATGGCTGCCAAAGAAAGAGAGTGGAGTTGCCCGTCCAGTAACAGTAGTTGTAAAAATGCTGCTCAATTGCTCACTATTCCACTGAAACTACCCTGACTAAAGACACCAATGACCTACTAACCTAGCATCTGCCTTTGGCAAAGTGGACCATTCCCTCTTACTACAGACTTTCTGATCTGTTGACATTACAGACTTGGCTTTTGTTGCATATCCTCATTTAAAACAGACAGAGGACATTCAGTATCTCCCACTCACACACCATATCCTCATCTCGCTCCCTATGTGTCGGGCCATAGCAGCCTGCCCACTGTAGATTTTCAGCTGCAACCTTCTGTAGGTCAGCCATGGAGTAGCACCTGGTGCCATCTCCTTGTCCCTTTCACCTGCTGCCACTTATCTGAGTTGGGATTTATTAGGCCACCTAGTTATGTCCCTCCAGGCTTTCAGAGGGATACGGCGCAGTGGTTCCCCCACCTTGCCCATTGCAGTCTAAATATGCTGGATTGGCTGAAGTGGAAAAGGTGTCAGTCCCCACTATACCAGTTATACTCTATTGCAATTGATGTCACTTAGTGTCTGGTCTACGTGCCGAAACACGTATTGGGATCTGGTGTCAGTCCAGCAGGAGGAGATAATTACAGGTAATTTCTGTCCATTTGTATTAAATTAAATTGCTTCCTCATGTTTTACCTAATGTAGGACCCCTTGCACAGTTTACCCTATATATACACATAGTCATTGTTGGTATTCCTCATTTAATGACAGAAAAACCCACAATGGTCACAGAAATAACTTGAATCTGACAAAAGTAATAATAAACAAAAGATCTATGAAAATGAAAACAAATGAAAGTCAGACATTGCTTTTCAACCATGCTTCCACAGAATTAAAAAAAAAAATAAAACTCACGAAAAAGGCCATAGAAATCCATTTTACACTGGGGTGACCCAAGGTAAACCACATATTCAAAATTTGTCTTTAATCCCAATGTTTCTGATATTAAGATCTATTGCTTGTTTTACTACTCATTTATTTCTGAATTTATTCAATTTAATATGTTAGCAGTAGTGTTGAGCATTCCGATACTGCAAGTATCGGGTATCGGCCGATACTTGCTGTATCGGAATTCCGATACCGAGATCCGATATTTTTGTGATATCGGGTATCGGTATCGAAACAACATTAATATAAAAATGTGTAAAAGAGAGAATTAAAATAAAAAATATTGCTATACTCACCTCTCCGACGCAGCCTGCACCTTACCGAGGGAAGCGGCAGCGTTCTTTGTTTAAAATTCGCGCTTTTCTTTCCTTTACGTGAGTCCCGGCTTGTGATTGGTTGCGTGCCGCCCATGTGACCGGGACGCAACCAATCACAGCAAGCCGTGACGTAATTTCAGGTCCTTCAGGATTTTAAAATTACGTTCCGGCGTTGTGATTGGTTGCGTCGCAGTCACATGGGCGACGCAACCAATCACAGCAAGCCGTGACGTAATTTCAGGTCCTTAAGGATTTTAAAATTACGTCCCGGCTTTGTGATTGGTTGTGTCGCAGTCACATGGGAGACGCAACCAATCACAAGCCGTGACGTCACGGGAGGCTGGACACGCGCGCATTTTAAAATGGGCGCGTGTCCAGCCTCCCGTGACGTCCCGGCTTGTGATTGGTTGCGCCGCGATCAACCAATCACAAGCCGGGAGGCTGGACACGCGCCCATTTTAAAAAGCGCGCGTGTCCAGCCTCCCGTGACGTCACGGCTTGTGATTGGTTAATGGCGGCCATGTTGCCGGGACGCGGACCAATCACAGCAAGCCGTGACGTAATTTCGTCACGGCTTGCTGTGATTGGTCCGCGTCCCGGCAACATGGCGCCGTGACCAATCATAAGCCGGGACGTCACTGGAGGCTGGACACGCGCGCTTTTTAAAAAGTGCGCGTGTCCAGCCTCCCGTGACGTCACGGCTTGTGATTGGTTAGTGGCGGCCATGTTGCCGGGACGCGGACCAATCACAGCAAGCCGTGACGTAATTTCGTCACGGCTTGCTGTGATTGGTCCGCGTCCCGGCAACATGGCCGCCCTGACCAATCACAAGCCGGGACTTCACGTAACCAAGTAAAAGCGCGAATTTTAAACAAACAACGCTGCCGGTTCCCTCGCTGAGGTCCAGGCTGCGTCGGACAGGTGAGTATAGCGATATTTTTTATTTTAATTCTTTCTTTTACACATTTATATGGATCCCAGGGCCTGAAGGAGAGTTTCCTCTCCTTCAGACCCTGGGAACCATCAGGAATACCATCCGATACTTGAGTCCCATTGACTTGTATTGGTATCGGGTATCGGTATCGGATTGGATCCGATACTTTGCCGGTATCGGCCGATACTTTCCGATACCGATACTTTCAAGTATCGGACGGTATCGCTCAACACTAGTTAGCAGCCATATGTTTTTTGTATTTGTAATCATATCTATTAACGCCTTTTAGCATATAATGGCAATTGTAGTTCAGTTAATTAGGGATATCCTGGTCATATTGTGATTGAATTAATATGTGGCTATTATGATCATCAATAACCCACCTTTGAAAGTCACTTTTAATCATTAAGCAATGCTGTATATAAGCCCCCGTTCTGACCTGAAAGAGAAGAAAAATAAGTTTTATTATACTCACCCGGGGGCGGTCCGGTCCGATGGGTGTTGCAGGTCCCGGGTCCAGCGCCTCCCATCTTCATGTTGTCATCCTGCTTGCTTCGTGTCGCACTCTTGCGCAGGCGTACTGGTCTGCCCTTTTGAGGGTAGAGCAAAGTACTGCAGTCCGCAGGCGTGGAGAAAGGTCAAAGAGGCCCAGTGCCTGCGCACTGCAATACTTTGATCTGCCCTCAACAGGGCAATATTGGTGACTAGGTGCAAATTAAATTTGATAAAAAATAATCATCCAACTTGGCAAATTCAGATTTCAAAAGACTTGATCATATCTACAAGCCAGTAACTGTAAATGTGATAGAACTAAACCAACTTCTTCCACAGTTACATGATCAAGTTAATTGATTGCACGCCCCTTAGAGGTGCTTTGTATGGTGATGAGCATAAGCATTCTGACCAGGCTAGTCCCATAAAAAGCAATCTGCCCTGTGCATTCTGATACCATTCTAAATTTGTCAGAATTAACTTTTTCAGAAAATTGTGCTGCAATAACTCCTCTGTGTGGAATTGGACAGGATAAGCTATAACTTTATTTGTCCCGCACAAATCAATGAACCTTAGCCACCCGTGATGCTTCTGCTCATATTTTGTGTTCTCTAGGCCACTTCTAGTGGGTAGTAACTACTGTATATTGTGAACATATCAAAAAACCTTTCTTCTTGAAGCTGTAGTCATCTAACCCTTAAAGTTCACACTATTGAAGTTGCTCACATCCTAATATTTGTCAGTTTTTCTTGCGTATTGACTATATACTTGCTGCCTAAAATATTGCATAAAATATCTAATTGAAGGTGTAATTCTCATTAGATAATCTGCCTGTTGATTTAATATTATGGCTGATCGATGCATAGTAACAGCTGTTAATTAGAAATGATGACCTTCCAATTGACTCTTACCCTGTGAAGTTATAACAAATGTTTCCCCACAGAGGCTATACCAGTCTGCACAGCTACACTTACTCTGCAACATACCAACATACCGCTGTCTGGTCCAAGAAACAACTTCAATTAAACCACATTAATGCATTAAACTGAGCAAAACTTATCAAACATACTGAGATATAGTGACCTAAAAACAATACAACATAAAAGGAACACAAGAACATTATCTAATTAACTGGCAATATAGCAATAGGTTTTGTTCTAAGATGTGCACTATAGATTGCAAAAGTCAGAAGTTACAATCATAATAACACATCAACATACTGTATAATAAGCCATATGGTTCAGAGTAACCATGAAAAATGATTATACTTTAATGTAGTTAATAACCCATTTAAGCAGCATTTAGCAAATAATAGAGCAATTAATTTCACAGTCTTCAATGCTACTTTATTATCTTGCAAATGAGTTCTATGACAATATTCAAGCCAGGGGGTCTATGGCGATATAAAATTATTTAATGCATTATTAACAAAACTTAATTTGTAGATCTTAAAAGGAAGTCATATGGTGAATACAATTAATTTAGACAGAAATAATCAGAAACAGGAGACAAGGACTTTTATGCTTGGTTGCTTAATATAAAGTACAAATCAGCTTGCTGGATAGATAGTTAGATGGATATTTTTTTCAAAAAAAGAGGCAGCACTCCATCATTTCAGTGTAAGACGGGCAGGATTTTAATCAACCCACTTGTCTGGGTGATGTTTTGGCTCTGAATGAGCCTTTCTCAAGCCGAAACGTCGTCCAGACAAGTGGGTTGATTAAAATCCTGCCCGTCTAACACTGAAATGATGGAGTGCTGCCTCTTTTTTGAAAAATATATGTGAAGTTGGGATATGCTGGACGGATTCCCTGGGGGCCTTGCACCCGAAAATAAGTAAAATTGCGCTGTTCCTTTTTTATATTACTAGTTAGATAGATTGATAGATAGAGAGATAGAGAGATATAGACATAAATAAGAATAAAAACAGATAGATTGATAGATAAAATATACACATTTCTATCTGTTTTTGTGCATGCGTTAATTAATTTAAATATTGATATAAATGTAATGCATTTTTTTATTTTACTTTTACTGATTGAGACATATTTGCTCGTGTTAAGGTAAAGCACAGATTTTGTATCACAGAAACATAGTTGGAGTGCATATGATATACTGTAATGTGTCTAAAAGAAACTTAAAATTGGATTAATATTGCTTTCTCATGCTTGAAGCATAAAAAGTGCTTAAAGGCAAAAGGAGACCGAGAGCTACATCTAAAAATAAAATGCCCAATGGAAGTACAGATTTTCACAATTCAGATTTGTTTTGTCAGGAATACAGGTCTCTGGAGAATGAAGCAAATAAACTATGTGATTCATTTGTATTTTATAGCATATTAATATTCTTAGAGAAATAACACCTTGGGAAAACATATTTGTGCAATATTTGTCTTCTGGCACTTAATAAAATTTGCAATTTTATATTACTTTATATGGGAAGAATAAAATATTGCAACATTCAGCCTGCTTACAGCCTGCAATAAACACCTGCCACCTCCCCACCACAAGAGCTGCCATGAGCACCCTAACCTACTGTCTCCTTCTCCATTAGCCAGGAGCCTGGAAGCTCAGGGCTCTCTCCCCTCTGTCCCTGCCTCTCATTGTAATTTTAATCAATGTATTTTATATCTGTATTTTGATTGCAACCCCTTTTCATGTACAGCACCATGAAATAAATGGTGGTCTAAAAAGAAATAATAATTATAATAGGAATAAGAATTCATCAAGAAAAATATTTCTGCTCTTGTAACTGTTTGTGATCACTTCCAACACTAATGGATCCTTCCTGTAGTTCCCTGTATAGATTTATATATACGCTGATCTTTCCCTGCAACATTAGAAATACAGACAAAAGGGAATAACATTAATTATCCTGTGACAATATCTGACCTTGAATATATTAGAAAGTAAGTGAGCAGTAAGTTCTTGATGTGTGGGAAGCAGTAAAAAATAGTGATTGAAGGAACTGAGTGACTTTGATAAGGAAAAAAATGCTAGACAACAAGGTAGAGCATATCCAAAAAGACAGGTCTTCTAGAGTGTCTCGATTAGTCTATCATTGGTCCAAAGAAGATGAACAGGTGCCCATGTATACACCTAATTACTGCCAACAGAGACTACAATGGGCATGTGAGCATCAAATCTTGGTTATGGAGCAATGGAAGAAGGTGGCCAGATTTAATATGTCCAGTTTTCTCTTGCATCATGTGTACAGCAATCAATGGCAGTGGAATACATTATTGAAATAGAGAATTTTTATCCTGAAAAATTTGGATCCTGACATTCATGTGGATATTACTTTGATAGTTATCAAATATTAGCTACTTAAATATTTTTGCACACTAAGTACACTACTTCATGGTATCTCAATTTCTTTACTACAGGATGAACTGTGTATATCAATAGGTGGATTTATATATGTTTTTTTATGGCTAAACCTCCAAATAATGGCAGTAGGTGAACAACAATTTATAAACCACTTGGGGGAAGAACAGAAGACACAGAACAGTTGATCTGCTTAAAGGGAAACTATCAGCTAATTGATTTATGCTGCAAAACAGAAGCTAGAAAGAATTTGAGACTGGCTGCACAATCTCAGCCAAGCAGATTTTTCTCTAGAGTGTTCCAGGATTTTAGAGAAAATAATTTCTTCCTGCACTGCTGCAGCTAATTTTCACATCTTTTTTATTGAAAGAGATCTGTCATTGACCTCTTGTAGTGCTTGAGGCAGCCGGAAACTCGCCATGCTATCTTATATGTTGAAATTGAAAACAAGGCACTACTGGCTGATTAGTATTAACTAAGCAGGATCCTATCCTGTAACTTAATAGCTATAAAACTTGGTAAAAAGTGTGATGAAATGATTATTCATTTATTGAATATAGCAATCCAGAAATAGTCAAACATAGATAAATCAGAGCAATATTCAAAGTATACAGCAAGTCACAGGGGCAAATGGCCACTTCAAAGCTGCCACAAAACAACACAAAACTCCAATAGACATACATAGAAAAATTAGAACAAATGAAGTCTGTCTTTGAAGTAAAAACAAAATCATTTTTATTTCTACTTTAAACATCAATTTAAACATTGAATGAAATGTCTTTCACCAGTAGAGATAATCTATAATCTAATGGTAGGAGCGTTACTCTGTCCGAAGCCTTTATAGACTGCGCAAGCGCAGGAGATAGTGGTAGAGATCGTGGTATGCATAAGCATTGAACACATACCTTGATCTCAGGCTCAACAACTTACCTATGAGTTATTGCCGTGAGTAGTGTTGAGCGATACCGTCCGATACTTGAAAGTATCGGTATCGGAAAGTATCGGCCGATACCGG
Organism: Ranitomeya variabilis; assembly: GCF_051348905.1. Lineage (NCBI taxonomy): Eukaryota > Metazoa > Chordata > Amphibia > Anura > Dendrobatidae > Ranitomeya > Ranitomeya variabilis. The sequence goes on from NC_135234.1 coordinate 555,292,592, forward strand.
CAAAGTATCGGATCCAATCCGATACCGATACCTGATACCAATACAAGTCAATGGGACTCAAGTATCGGACGGTATTCCTGATGGTTCCCAGGGTCTGAAGGAGAGGAAACTCTCCTTCAGGCCCTGGGAACCATATTAATGTGTAAAAGAAAGAATTAAAATAAAAAATATTGCTATACTCACCTGTCCGACGCAGCCGGGACCTCAGCGAGGGAACCGGCAGCGTTGTTTGTTTAAAATTCGCGCTTTTACTTGGTTACGTGAGGTCCCGGCTTGTGATTGGTCAGGGCGGCCATGTTGCTGGGACGCGGACCAATCACAGCAAGCCATGACGAAATTACGTCACGGCTTGCTGTGATTGGTCCGCGTCCCGGCAACATGGCCGCCATTAACCAATCACAAGCCGTGACGTCACGGGAGGCTGGACATGCGCGTATTTTGAAAAGCGCGCGTGTCCAGCCTCCAGTGACGTCCCGGCTTATGATTGGTCACGGCGCCATGTTGCCGGGACGCGGACCAATCACAGCAAGCCGTGACGAAATTACGTCACGGCTTGCTGTGATTGGTCCGCGTCCCGGCAACATGGCCGCCATTAACCAATCACAAGCCGTGACGTCACGGGAGGCTGGACACGCGCGTATTTTAAAAAGCACGCGTGTCCAGCCTCCAGTGACGTCCCGGCTTGTGATTGGTTAATGGCGGCCATGTTGCCGGGACGTCACTGGAGGCTGGACACGCGCGCTTTTCAAAATACGCGCATGTCCAGCCTCCCGTGACGTCCCGGCTTGTGATTGGTTAATGGCGGCCATGTTGCCGGGACGTCACTGGAGGCTGGACACGCGCGCTTTTCAAAATACGCGCATGTCCAGCCTCCCGTGACGTCCCGGCTTGTGATTGGTTAATGGCGGCCATGTTGCCGGGACGTCACTGGAGGCTGGACACGCGCGCTTTTCAAAATACGCGCATGTCCAGCCTCCCGTGACGTCCCGGCTTGTGATTGGTTAATGGCGGCCATGTTGCCGGGACGTCACTGGAGGCTGGACACGCGCGCTTTTCAAAATACGCGCATGTCCAGCCTCCCGTGACGTCACGGCTTGTGATTGGTTAATGGCGGCCATGTTGCCGGGACGCGGACCAATCACAGCAAGCCGTGACGTAATTTCGTCACGGCTTGCTGTGATTGGTCCGCGTCCCGGCAACATGGCCGCCCTGACCAATCACAAGCCGGGACTTCACGTAACCAAGTAAAAGCGCGAAATTTAAACAAACAACGCTGCCGGTTCCCTCGCTGAGGTCCCGGCTGCGTCGGACAGGTGAGTATAGCGATATTTTTAATTTTAATTCTCTTTTTTGCACATTATTACATTAATGTTGTTGCGATACCCGATACCCGATACCACAAAAGTATCGGATCTCGGTATCGGAAATTCCGATACAGCAAGTATCGGCCGATACCCGATACTTGCAGTATCGGAATGCTCAACACTAGCCGTGAGGTCTCTTCAGGATTGTGGTCCAGGAGGTCGTGATAGAGATCGCAGTATGCAGTAAGCACTGAACGCATACTGCGATCTCCGGCACAACAACTCATCTATGAGGTATTGACCCAGGGTCCCTTCGGGCTGGAGGCCGGGACATTAAAACCTCCGTCAGAAATGGCGCATGCGCATAGTGCACTTCAGGTGCCATTTTGGAAGTTACACATCTGGGCCAGTGACTTTTAACAGAATATATATAGAAAATATGTCAGTTCAGCAATCCAACCACTTTCTAATGAATATACAGTACATACCAAAAGTTTGGACACACCTTCTCATTTAAAGTTTTTCTGTATTTTCATGACTGTGAAAATTGTACATTCACACTGAAGGCATCAAAACTATGAATTAACACATGTGGAATTATATACTTAGCAAAAAAGTGTGAAACAACTGAAGTTATGTCTTATATTCTAGGTTCTTGAAAGTAGCCACCTTTAGCTTTGATGACTGCTTTGCACACTCTTGGCATTCTCTTGATGAGCTTCAAGAGGTAGTCACCGGTCTTCCAACAATCTTGAAGGAGATGCTTAGCACTTGTTGGCCCTTTTGCCTTCACTCTGCAGTCCAGCTCACCCCAAACCATCTCGATTGAGTTCAGGTCTGGTGACTGTGGAGGCCAGGTCATCTGGCATAGCACCCCATCAATCTCCTTTTTGGTCAAATAGCCCTTACACAGCCTGGAGGTGTGTTTGTTGTCATTGTCCTGTTGAAAAATAAATGATGGTCCAACTAAATGCAAACCGGATGGAATAGCATGCCGCTGCAAGATGCTGTGGTAGCCATGCTGGTTCAGTATGCCTTCAATTTTGAATAAATCCCCAACAGGGTCACCAGCAAAGCACCCCCACACCATCACACCTCCTCCTCCATGCTTCACGGTGGGAACCAGGCATGTAGAGTCCATCGGTTCACCTTTTCTGCATCGCACAAAGACACGGTGGTTGGAACCAAAGATCTCAAATTTGGACTCATCAGACCAAAACACATTTTTCCACTGGTCTAATGTCCATTCCTTGTGTTCTTTAGCCCAAACAAGTCTCTTCTGCTTGTTGCTTGTCCTTAGCAGTGGTTTCCTAGCAGCTATTTTACCATGAAGGCCTGCTGCACAAAGTCTCCTCTTGACAGTTGTTGTAGAGATGTGTCTGCTGCTAGAACTCTGTGTGGCATTGACATGGTCTCTAATCTGAGCTGCTGTAAGCCTGCAATTTGAGGCTGGTGACTCGGATAAACTTATCCTCAGAAGCAGAGGTGACTCTTCGTCTTCCTTTCCTGGGGCGGTCCTCATATAAGCCAGTTTCTTTGTAACGCTTGATGGTTTTTGCCACTGCACTTGGGGACACTTTCAATGTTTTCCCAATTTTTCAGACTGACTGACCTTCATTTCTTAAAGTAATGATGGCCACTCATTTTTCTTTACTTAGAATTTGTATTATGGCAAGAAAAAAGCAGCTAACAGTCTATTCAGTAGGATTATCAGCTTTGTATCCACCAGATTTCTGCACAACACAACTGATGGTCCCAACACCATATATAAGGCATGAAATCCCACTTATTAAACCTGACAGGGCACACCTGTGAAGGGAAAATCATTCCCGGTGACTACTTCTTGAAGCTCATCAAGAGAATGCCAAGAGTGTGCAAAGCAGTCATCAAAGCAAAAGGTGGCTACTTTGAAGAACCTAGAATATAAGACATAATTTCAGTTGTTTCACACTTTTTTGTTAAGTATATAATTCCACATGTGTTAATTCATAGTTTTGATGCCTTCAGTGTAAATGTACAATTTTCATAGTCATGAAAATGCAGAAAAATCTTTAAATGAGAAGGCGTGTCCAAACTTTTGGTGTGTACTATACAGTAGATAATAGAAATAGAATGGGGTGGTCTCTGACGAGAGGGAGGCACAGGTGCAGGCTGAACCTGGATCAAGTCCAGTTAGGCCATAAATTTATAGAATAACAGCCGCACTCACAATAAGGATTTTTAAATGCAAAAATTGATTAATTTTATTCACCACAGTGGAAAAACAAGGATTGTTGAGGTAACGTTTTGGTCCGTAATAGGCCTTTGTCAAACCTCGCTGAAAAAACAATAAAGACATGGTACATTAGACATAAGTGTAACATACTGTACAAAAGCTATATACAATCATCACGATGCTGAGCAGATGGAATGAGATCTGATGATAAAAGCAAGAAAGCTGAACTGTACGTGGAATATAATACATTGACATTATATTAGTATTATTAGTATTATCCCAGTCCGAGCTGAAGAGATATATACAAAAATGAGTGCCCCGCACCCGCAGGTAACTTCTCTTGGACGCACGCAACCATGCTTTTTGGGCCACCTCTCCCAGTTTTCCTCATTTTTGTTTATATATCTTCAGCTCGGACTGGGACTGCCTTTCTTCCAAGCTCATCACACCACTCCACATTGTGGCGATAGGTATGTCCTCCATTATCCCTTTATTTTTCTACTCCTTTTCTATATCCTGCTTATCTCTTTCTTCTCCTTCCACAGCTCTACCTAGGAGCCTGTACACCTAAAACTACCAGATTTGTTATCCGATCTTCATGAAACACAGTCTACCCCGTTCACAGTTCAAGCATGTGGCATGCATTGTCTCAAAGCCCGACACGTTACCTGAACGACTGGACGAGATGTCCCACAAATTTATGGCTACGACAGTACCCCAAGAGTTTACTTGACAGAGAGAAAAGGCTGGTCTTAAGTTTATCTCCCAGCCCGAAGACTTAACCCAAACCTGAACGGGTTCTTTTATTCATACTCATCACCCTGTTATGCCTAAGGTATATAACGTGATTCATAAGCCCTGGCCCATGCTGAAACGCTCATAGCCTCACATAAAGGCTTTTTCCAGACCACCTCTTATGCGTAAACGAAGACCTAACAACATTAGAGATAGAGTCGTCAAGGCTGACATAGGTAGCTCCTCTAGAATCTCTAGAATACCTAAACAAACTTTCCTTGGCAGTGAAAGGAGTGGCACATTTCCCTGCATAGGCTGCACATGTTTCTCAAATGTCATTATATCCAGCTCAATTACCCATCCCCACTTTGGCAAACAGTATAAAATCAAGGGATTCTTCACGTGTGATTCGAACAATGTTGTGTACATGATAAAATGTCCCTGTGGCCTGCTTTATGTTGGTGAGATGACACAACTCATCTGTGATAGGATTTCCTCTTATAAATCCACCATACGGTGCAAGAAAATGTGGCTTCCCCTTCCACATCATTTTGCATCTGCCAATCATTCCATCTCCCAACTTTGTTTCCAGGTACTCGAGCAGGTCGATAGACCTCGCAGGGGTGGTAACCATATTAAAATATTGCGAGAACGGGAATCCCACTGGAAATACACTTTGCAATCCCTTACACCTAAAGGCCTTAACCGGGAACTTGACCTAGTTTTCTGAGAGAGGCCCGTGGTCCCTTGGTTTCCTGCTTTATTGAATTATACAGTCTTGGCCTTTTTGAATGTCTGTATATTTCCATGGTTATCCCATATACCTTATTAATTACTTTATTGGCGGTTTATTGTATAACAGGCTGACCTGTTGGTTCTATGTCTTCTAACCTTTTTTCAATCCTTTCAGGCTATCTGACCTTCACTATTTACACCCAACTGGGGTAAGTACCCAGAATCCTCCCTTTTTTTGAATATTGTTTCATTATTTTTTCATTTTTCCTTTTTTATTTTTATTTTTATTTCTTTTCATTTTTTACGTTTTTATTTCATTTTTTTAACTTTTTATTTTTTTTATCTTTTCTGTTCTATTTCCTGTTTTCATTTCAGTTTTTCTAGTTTGTTCATTTTTTGCATTAATTAATTGTATTTTATTTTATTTAATTTTTTACATTATACTTATTTCATTTTTCTTTCCCTCAGTTCATTATTATTTTTTTCATTTTTTACACTTATTGCTGCTTATTTTCGTCTATTATGTTATGCCGCACACTTTCTTTATTAACTTATTATTTTTATTTTTGATTTTAATTTTGTTTTTGATTTTTCTCAACGTAGGACCTTTTATTTGCATGATTATTCAATCCCTCTTATTTTTATTTTTATCGGTATTTTTATTTTCATTTTTCCATTCCTTCTTTTTTTCATATATTTCATTTTTATTATTTTACCATCATTTTCATCATTTTTCATTCATTTCCATTCTCCCCATCTTCATCTTATTTCTCCTTCCCCCATTCTTTCAACTTGCACCCTTCCGTCATCTATCTCTCTGCTTTCTCTTTGTGTTCATCCTTTATTCAGTATTCATCCCTCTGCCATGCAGGGGTCTCCTCCCCCCTCCAGCGCTTCTCGCGCACGCGCCCATGGTATTCTTCTTGCTGACATCCGCTCCCTATCTCCAGTATGCTCTGCACATGCGCGTACATTCGTTACCACGCAGGCACCATACCTGCGTCCCTAGCTGCCCATTGCGCATACTCCCGGTGCGATTCCCCTGTTACCGACTGCGCACGCCTTCTCTTTCCACTTCCTGCCCTGACGCTATAATTCCTCGCTGACCACCAATGCCGACTCACATCACCACAGGGCGCTCATTGCCCCGGACACCCAAAGGTAACTTCTCTGGGACACACGCAAACATGCTTTTTGGGCCACCTCTCCTAATTTTCCTCATTTTTGTATATATTTCTTCAGCTCGGACTGGGACCGCCTTTCTTCCAAACCCATCACACCACTCCACATTGTGGCAATAGGTATGTCCTCCATTATCCCCTTATTTTTCTACTACTTTTCTATATCCTGCTTATCTCTTTCTTCTCCTTCCACAGCTTTACCTAGGAGCCTGTACAGCTATATCTTTCTTCTACTGCGGTTTCTTTTACTGCGGTTTTTCCTCATTATTCCACAACAAGGTCAGTTTATTTGTTTTACATTGCCCCTGTGCATAAATATAATATGGTTTGCTCTTGTTGCATACTGTAGATTATATATTGCCGCCTGTCTGCCCTTACGCCATGCTGTTCCTATGTCTGCAACCTGCAATGCTTTTCATTAACCCTTGCTGGGAATCTTGTTGTATATAGTGTATATATATATGATATGTATATATGTCAATGTATTATATTCCACCAACAGTTCTTTTTTCGCGTTAACATCAGATCTCATTCCATCTGCTCAGCATTGTGATGATTGTATATAGCTTTTGTACAGTATGTTACACTTATATATAATGTCTAATGTACTATGTCTTTATTGTTTTTTTCAGCGAGGTTTGACAAAGGCCTATTATGGGGCCGAAACGTTACCTCAACAATCCTTGCTTCTCCACTGTAGTGAATAAAATTAATCAATTTTTGCATTTAAAAATCCATATTGTGTATACAGTAGATAAAGCACTTCAGGTGCCATTTTGTAAGTCACGCATCTGGGCCAGTGACTAAAAAATAAAAGTTTAACCATATATCATTGTACCATGTTAGCCAGTAGTCATCAACTTTGCAGTTAGCCATTGAAAGGTGCCAACCACTGAGGAATCTGAAATCTAAATATTTTAAGGAAAGTTTACAACCTTATTCATTCCGTAATTTCATGATAATTCCCCCCAAACTCCAGCACGTTTTTTCTCAGGAGGAAACTCAGGCAAAAAAATCAAAAAGGGCTGAAGCTCAAAAGGTTCGTAGAAGTAGAGTTAAAAAACAGGACCTTAAATTGCAGCATGAAGATAATACTGTCAGAAGAAGGGCTGCCCGTCATAACCTCACAAAAAAAGCATCAACAGATGCGCAAAGCTGACGCTGAAAGGCATAGGTCTGCCCAAGAAAGTATGACAGAAGGTTAGCTTCAGCAGCATCACAAAGCCAATGCTGAGACAAAAAGAGTAGCCCGTACTAAACAACCTGCCCGCTGGGGTAAGAACGTAAGATTTCACAACACTGCTTTGCTTGCTGAAAACTTCAATGAAGATGAGATTGAAGCATGCTATCTTGGCCCAATGAACAACAAATGCTCATTTTGTAATGCCAACCATTTCCAAAATGAAATTACTACAAACTGTTGTCATAATGGCACCATCATACTGGAAGAAGTACAAATGCATCCCTATATTACTAATTGCATGAAGATATTGGAACCAAACTCCAAGAATTTTATGGAAAACATAAGATCATACAATGGAGCAAACGCTCTTGCATCAATGGTTGCACAAATTGACCAATCAATTACCAGGCGATCAGGTCCTTTCTGTTACAGAATCCATAGGCAAATTTACCATGCAACATCTGCGTTGCACCCTACCTAAGGTGAATCACCAACATACGCCCAGTTATATACTCTGGCTCAAGTCTTGAATGAAAGAGTGGGAAATCCAGCCAACAGTGGAGGCATTCGTAATGTTATGGAAAATCTACAAAGAATTCTCGAAGATATCAATCCTTTCTCTAGAAAATACAAAAAAATGTTGCAATTTGAACAAGAAGAAATGCTACAAACAAATCTGGAAAACCAAATGCCTATTGAGTATAGCATGAATTTTGTGAGAGAAAAATAAATACTATGCACCCCGGCAGAATCAATGCTCCAATTGGGGAAATTGCTGCCATCTTCCACAGAGCAGATGGTGCACCCCCAGGAAACCGTGACATTACCATTCATCCAAAAAGTGGGATTTTACAAAATATATACAAAATATATCTATCCTGAGTAGACTCCAATGTGCCCCAATGTGCTACCCTTTGCTTTTCCCTTATCGGGACTCTGAGTGGACTACAAAACTAAAAAAACAGTTAGTCGAGGAAATGTGACTCAATTTCAGTGGTATTCATACCACTTTGATATATGTGATGGTACTTTTAACCAGTTCCTTAATGCAGGAAAGCTGACACACCAATTTATGGTTGATGCCTATTGCAAAACTGAGGCAAACCATTTGAATTGGGTGTGCAAAAATCCAAGTACTGTAAGAGCTGAACAATATGACGTCCTTCACCAATTCATAACTAACCACCATTTCATGGACATAGATATCCTGCCTGAAAAAAAAGTCATATTGCCATCAACTTTCAAAGGAAGTCCAAGAAATATGGCACAAAACTACCAAGATGCCATTGCAATGGTCAGGAAATATGTCAAACCAGACCTATTTGTAACAGTAACGTGCAATCCAAAATGGAGGGAAATCAGAGAAAATGTACTTCCCAGTCAGCAACTATGCGACAGGCTGGATTTATTAGCACGAGTATTTAGCATGAAACTAAAATTGCTACATGGAGACTTAACCACATACCACAGATTTGGATGTGTTAATGGTATGGTGTATGTAATTGAGTTCCAAAAAAGAGGGCTCCCTCATTGACACATATTGGTATTTATGGCCCCGGAATACAAAGCCTGGAATAAAGAAAGAATTGATAAAATTGTTTGTGCAGAGCTGTAAAATCCTGCATGATACACAGTCCATTAGGTCCACTTAATCCAAGTGCACCATGTATGGACAATGGGAACTGTACCAAAGGCTTCCGCAAAGATTTCTGTTCTGAAACTAATAGCAATGTAAACAGATACCATAAATACCAATGCTGGGATGATAACAACTTTGTTGCACTTGATGGAAACAGGGTTGATAATAGACGGGTTGCACCTTACAATCCTTATGTTTCCTTAAAATACAATGCCCACAAAAACAATGAGATTTGCAGTTCTACACAAAGTGTAAAATATTTGTTCAAATACATTTACAAAGGACATGATTGTGCAAATATCCAGTTTGTTATTTCTACCACAGAACAAGAAGCTACGGTTGAATGGGATGAAGTAAAAAATTACTTAGAAACTCGATATGTAAGTGCACTTGAAGCATGCTCAAGACTCAGGGAATATAAAATGCACCATCAAACTGATCATGTGGAAAGATTAAATGTCCACCTTGAGGACAAGCATACAATATGCTTCATACCAGGTAAAGAAGCTGAAGCAGTGCAGCAGAAAAACATCAAATGTAAGCTTCTTGCTTGGTTAAAACTGAATCGGGAACATCCTAATGCCCAACAATATTTACAGTATACATTGAAATCCCTGAACATTACACATGGGATGATAAAAATGTTAAATGGAAACCATGTAGCAAAGGTCATAAAAGGTCATAAAACCACAGTTGGCAGAATGTTTAATGTTAGTCCATTAGACAGAGAAAAATACTTTCTCCGAAATCTACTTCTCAATGATAGAAGCACAACATCTTTTTAGGATCTCAGAACAACTGAAGGAAACAGTTTTTCTATTTTCCAAGAAGCATGTATTGCAAGAGGGTTAACTGATGATGACTCTTAATGGGATACTTGCCTAGCAGAAGCTGCCACTTATCAAATGCCAATACAACTTAGACAATTATTTGCATTTATTTGCATTATGTGTGAACCATCTAATGCCGCAGCACTGTTACAAAGGCACAAGAAAAATCTCATGGAAGACTTTACCAGATGTTTTCCTCATTGTTAGGGCTAGCGGAACGCACCAAATAATTAGGAAGATGGTATAAGGTGCGTTCGCAGCCCGGGGTCCACCGTGCTGAGATGGAACCTGCTGCTGAGTAATGACGGACTATATTGCAGTATAATGTGGATACACACATGGGTTAGCTTCACCCGGTATGAAGGAAGCGAACCCTGTTGCGTCACAGGGCCGCAGTGCCGCACAAAGAGCGCAAGCAGAGAGTCACAGAACTTTATCCCAAGACTCAGGGAAAGAGTTCCTCTAGACCTCTTGCGCTCGACACCGCTACTGGGGTGTCAGAGTAAATGGAAAAAATAATTAAATGCAAAAGAGTGTGTGCAGTGACACTCTGGTGGATGCCACTATCCACCCAGACTTGGGTCAGGAAAGCGCTCTATTGGCGCATGGCGCCATACTGGCGGTCACTGCAATAGGATGTATTATCGTGTGTTAGGTGCAGATAGCACAGTCGGGCGCCAGATAGCAAGCATCCACCATTCATGAGTAGTGTTGAGCGATACCGTCCGATACTTGAAAGTATCGGTATCGGAAAGTATCGGCCGATACCGGCAAAGTATCGGATCCAATCCGATACCGATACCCGATACCAATACAAGTCAATGGGACTCATGTATCGGATGGTATTCCTGATGGTTCCCAGGGTCTGAAGGAGAGGAAACTCTCCTTCAGGCCCTGGGAACCATATTAATGTGTAAAATAAAGAATTAAAATAAAAAATATTGCTATACTCACCTCTCCGACGCAGCCTGCACCTTACCGAGGGAAGCGGCAGCGTTCTTTGTTTAAAATTCGCGCTTTTCTTTCCTTACGTGAAGTCCCGGCTTTGTGATTGGTTGCGTCGCAGTCACATGGGCGACGCAACCAATCACAGCAAGCCGTGACGTAATTTCAGGTCCTCGAGGATTTTAAAATTACGTCCCGGCGTTGTGATTGGTTGCGTCGCAGTCACATGGGCGACGCAACCAATCACAGCAAGCCGTGACGTAATTTCAGGTCCTTAAGGATTTTAAAATTACGTCCCGGCTTTGTGATTGGTTGCGTCGCAGTCACATGGGCGACGCAACCAATCACAAGCCGTGACGTCACGGGAGGCTGGACACGCGCGCATTTTAAAATGCGCGCTTGTCCAGCCTCCCGTGACGTCCCGGCTTGTGATTGGTTGCTTCGCGGTCAACCAATCACAAGCCGGGAGGCTGGACACGCGCGCATTTTAAAATGCGCGCTTGTCCAGCCTCCCGTGACGTCCCGGCTTGTGATTGGTTGCTTCGCGGTCAACCAATCACAAGCCGGGAGGCTGGACAACGCGCGCATTTTAAAATGTCTGTAGCCAGCTTCCCTCTCCCATAGAGGCACAATTGCTTACAGCTGCAGTAACAGCATTTCGTAGAGCGTCACTTCACTGCAGAGTAGAACGCAGACCAAACAGGACGCTTATAATCCATGGGCAGTCCGGAAGTAAAAAAGGGTTGTCCATGTTTGAGGACTTTCTTTTTTTTTTTACGTAAATGCATGTTTGCATTTTGGCTTTTTAAAATGCGCGCGTGTCCAGCCTCCCGGCTTGTGATTGGTTGATCGCGACGCAACCAATCACAAGCCGGGACGTCACGGGAGGCTGGACAAGCGCGCATTTTAAAATGCGCGCGTGTCCAGCCTCCCGTGACGTCACGGCTTGTGATTGGTTGCGTCGCCCATGTGACTGCGACGCAACCAATCACAAAGCCGGGACGTAATTTTAAAATCCTTAAGGACCTGAAATTACGTCACGGCTTGCTGTGATTGGTTGCGTCGCCCATGTGACTGCGACGCAACCAATCACAACGCCGGGACGTAATTTTAAAATCCTTGAGGACCTGAAATTATGTCACGGCTTGCTGTGATTGGTTGCGTCGCCCATGTGACTGCGACGCAACCAATCACAAAGCCGGGACTTCACGTAAGGAAAGAAAAGCGCAAATTTTAAACAAAGAACGCTGCCGCTTCCCTCGGTAAGGTGCAGGCTGCGTCGGAGAGGTGAGTATAGCAATATTTTTTATTTTAATTCTCTCTTTTACACATTTTTACATTAATGTTGTTTCGATACCGATACCCGATACCACAAAAGTATCGGAATCCCGGTATCGGAATTCCGATACCGCAAGTATCAGCCGATACCCGATACTTGCGGTATCGGAATGCTCAACACTATTCATGAGCAGTCAAAAACACTAGGAAGGGGGATGAGTAATGAGCGACTTTCACACGTCTACACACACGTTTTCAAGTATACACTAGCGCATGGCTGAGCGGCCATGCAAACCGTTTATAGCAGCTACGGGACTTTCCAGATGGTCCAATAGGAGCCGCAACAGGACCTGAGCATGTGACCCCCAACCTCCAATGGGAGGTCATCCCGTGGGCATGCTCATTATGGGAAAAGCAGGACTTAGTCCCAGAAAGACCTGCTTGCTGCTGATCACTGCTGGCTACAAAGGCAGAGCCTTGAAGGGCAGCAGTAGCCAGTCGCACGGTATCAGCTTGAGCCACACGCTGGGACAAGCTCCACTATTGCTGGAGAAGAATGCGAAACCGCATCAGAGATGGTTCAAGATTCCACCTGTGCAGAAGTGGGAACTGAACACCTAACATTAACTCTCCTACTAGGGCCCCCCTCCTTGGACCTCGCTATGCTCGCAGGCAGCAATGAACTGAGGAGCTCGAATGTGCTCAGCAGGCTCCCAGGACCTGTCCTCTGGGCCATAACCCTTGCAATCTACCAAATAAAATTTTTTACCACTTACCACCTTACACCCCAAGAGAGCCTTCACCTCGTAATCGTCCGTAGATGAACCCGATAAACCAGCAAATGACTTGGAAAACTGGGACATGTTTACGGGCTTTAAGAGGGACACATGAAAGGTGTCGGTGATACCTAGGCGTGGAGGAAGGGTTAGACGGTGGACCACAGGGTTAACCTGTTCCAGGACCTTGAAGGGACCCAAACTTAGTGGGCTCAACTCACAGCCTGATGTTACGGGCGGAGAGCCACACTAAATCGCCAGGAGCAAAGGTTAGAGTGGGGCGCTGATGTGCATCGGCAGGGGAACTCATTCTCTCCTTAAAGGCCCAGATGGCATCCTGAGTGCGGTCCCAAATGTCCTGTGCCTTCACAGCCCAATCTGCCACCCTGGAGTTGGCGGAAGACACGGGCATAGGCACAGGAACCCGCGGATGCTGACCGTAGTTAAGGAGGAAAAGGGTCTGCCCAGTGGAATCGGCTATGGCATTGTTCAGCGCAAACTCCGCCCATGCTAGCAAGGATGCCCAGTCATCCTGCCTGGCTGAAACAAAATGTTGCAGATATGTGACCAAGGTCTGGTTGGCCCTCTCTTCCAACCCTTTCATCTCAGGATTGTATGCTGAAGAGAGATTCAACTCGATGCTGAGTAGACGTCAAAGCTCTCTCCAGAACCGAGACGCAAACTGGGGACCCCGGTCACTGACAATTTTGTCCAGCATACCGTGTAGGCAGAAAATGTGTTTTATAAACAACGCTGCCAAGGCCCGAGCAAAAGGTAGCTGTGGAAGCGGCACCAAGTGCACCATTTTAGAAAAATGGTCGGTGATTACATAAATGATGGTGCAGCCACTGGACTTTGGTAAGCCTACCAGAAAGTCCATCCCGACCATCTCTCAGGGCCTGTCTGCCACCAGGAGGGGATAAAGTAAGTCAGCTGGCCGTTGTCGAGGAGACTTATTCTTGGAGCAGGAGACACATGCCCGAATATAGTCTCTGACGTCACGGGCCATATGCTGCCATCAGTACATCCTTGCCAGAAGCTCAGATGTCCTTTTGGTCCCAAAATGTCCAACCACCGTGGACGAGTGAGCCCAAGAGAGAACCTCCGGTCGCAAATTTGATGGCACAAAAGTCTTGCACGGGGGCACAGACTCTAGCGAAAGAGGAGCCACGGTCCTCAGGCTCTCAAAAGGGACAATAAGCAATAAGCAGAGGTTCCTCCGCTGATGACACTATGGAGCGGGAGAGAGCGTCGGCACGAATATTCTTCTCCCCAGAGAGAAAATGGAGGGTGAAATGGAACCAGGAGAAGAAAAGGGACCATCTTGCCTGGCAAGAATTTAGCCGCTGGGCAGTCTGTATATAGACCAAATTCTTGTGTTCGGTGTAAACTAGGAAGGGAAAGTGAACCCCCTCCAGGAGGTGTCTCCACTCTGAGAAAGCCAACTTCATGGCTAGCAACTCCCTGTCCCCGATGGAATAATCTCTCTCTGCCAGTGTGAAGGTCTTAGAGAAAAAGAAGCAAGGATGCTTCCAACTTTGAGCATCCTTTTGAAAAAGGACTGCTCCATCACTGACAGAAGAGGCATCCACCTCCATTATGAAAGGTTTATCTACATTGGGGCGATGTAGAATGGGAGCGCTAGCAAAGTGGGACTTAATAGAGAGGAAGATCTCGGAGACCTCCTTCGACCACAATTTGTGATTTGCTCCCTTTTTGGTGAGGGCAACCAAGGGAGCTATCAAAGTTGAGAAGTGGGTAATGAACTGGCGATAGTAATTAATGAACCCCATAAAGCGGAGATGATATAGCCAAGGAAAGGCAAAGACTCCTGCTCAAACACACACTTCGCCAACTTGGCGTAGAGGGAGTTTGCCCATAGGAGGTCGAAGACTTTGCAAACATCTTTCCGGTGGGAGTCTATATCTGGGAGTAGATGAGAATATCATCCAGATAGACTACAACCGAGGTGGAGAGCATATCCCGGAAGATATCATTCACAAAGTCTTGGAAAATGGCAGGCGCATTACAAAGCCCGAATGGCATCACCAGGCATTCATAGTGCCTGTTCCTGGTGTTAAATGCCGTCTTCCATTTGTCTCCCTCACAGATGCGAGTCAGGTTGTAAGCACCCCGCAGATCTAGTTTAGTAAAAACTCTTGCTCCCCGAAGCCTATCAAAGAGCTCAGATATCAGGGGCAGTGGGTACTTGTTCTTAACGGTGATGGCATTAAGACCCCTGTAATCTATGCATGGACGTAATTCTCCATTCTTCTTTTGCACGAAGAAGAACCCAGCCCCTGCAGGTATCACTGACTTCCTAATGAATCCTCTTGCTAGATTCTCCTGGATATTCTGAGACATTGCCTCCATCTCTGGGAGAGATAACGGATAGACTCGACCCCGAGGCGGATCAGAACCAGGCAAGAGGTCAATAGGACAGTCATAGGGGCAGTGAGGCGGATGCGTCTCCACAGCCCTTTTGGAGAACACGTCCGCATAGGGCCAATAGTGCTTCGGGAGAGAGGAAAATCTGCGGGTACCTCTGTAGTAGCAACCTGAACGCACTCCCTCTAACATCTACCCTCACAGGATTCACTCCATCCCAAAATTCTGCCTGTGCACCATTCTATATGAGGGGAGTGGTACCGTAACCAAGGCATCCCTAACAGGACCTCATCAATTCCCTCAGGAATGACGAGTAAGGAAATAATCTCCTGATGAGATGGTGATATAGATAGAGTAAATGGGATGGTCTGGTGTATTATCTGTGAGGGCAGTGTCGACCCGTTCACAACTCATACGGTCACAGGTTTGGCGAGCATCACCAGGTGTATTGCATGTCGTTAGGCGAAGGCAGATGACATAAAATTGCCCTCTGTCCCAGAATCCACGCAAAGCTCTACCATATGAGTGGATGGGCCTATGGGAATTGTCCCCTTACAGGGCAGTTTGGAGGAAAACGCCGACGTCTCTAGTGTACCTCCTCCTACTTCCACTAGACCCTGATGTTTTCCTGACCGCTGAGAACATCTGGAGGCAAGATGTCCTGACTGCCAGCAGACATGACAGACCTTGAGTGCATGAGCGGTCCGGAACTTAGAACCCGCTCGTGACACCTCCATGGCCTCATGCGACCCGGGCGCCTGGACCGCAGATTCCCAAGGTTTGGCAAAGGTGGGAGCCAGCCGAAACCTCTGCCTACACTGGGCTCGCTCCAACCTTCGCTTGTTAAAATTAAGGTCTATGCGAGTTGACACTGCTATTAGCTCTTCCAATGTGGTGGGAATCTCCCTTGTGGCCAAAGCATCCTTCACATGGTCAGCCAGCCCCCTCCAATTTACAGGGATGAGGGCTTTATTCAACCACTCCAGCTCAGATGCTAAGGTGCGGAAGTGGACGGCAAAATGGCTGACCAAGGATGAGCCCTGAGTCAATGCCAACAGTTGGAGCGCAGTATCATGGGTGATTTGAGGTCCTAAAAACACCTGTTTCAGAGTGCTCAGGAGCAGCGGAGCACTCTGCACCACATGATCGCCACGCTCCCACAGCGGTGTATCCCACTCCAACGCCCTGTCCGACAGGAGAGACATAATGAATCCCACCTTTGCCTGCTCTGTGGGGAAACGTGCAGACAGTAGCTCGAGGTGTATAGAGCACTGGCTCACGAAACCCCTACAAGAGTTGCTATCACCAGAGTGTTTTTCTGGCAGCGGGAGGCAAGATAAGGTCAGAACAGGGGTGGCAGTGGACAAAGCCATGCTAGCAGCCTGAACAGCTACTGCTGTAACATCCACACATGAGGTTGTGCGCTCGAGAGTCGCCAACCTGCCCTCCAGCTGCTGGATGTAATGCAAGAGTTGCTGTTCGTCCGCCATTACTAGCCAGACCCTGGCGCTAGTGTAATGTTAGGGCTAGCGGAACGCACCAAATAATTAGGAAGATGGTATAAGGTGTGTTCGCAGCCCAGGGTCCACCATGCAGAGATGGAACCTGCTGCTGAGTAATGACGGATTTATATGGCATTATAATGTCAATACACACACGGGTTAGCTTCACCCGGTATGAAGGAAGCAAACCCTGTTGGGTCACAGGGCCGCAGTAACGCACAAAGAGCACAAGCAGAGAGTCACAGAACTCTATCCCAAGACTCAGGGAAAGAGTTCCTCTAGACCTCTTGCGCTCGACACCGCTACTGGGGTGTCAGAATAAGTGGAAACAATAATTAAATGCACAAGAGTGTGTGCAGTGCCGCACACTAACCACCCAGACTTGGGTCAGGAAAGCGCTCTATTAGCGCACGGCGCCATAATGGCGGTCACTGCAATAGGACTCAGTATCATGTGTTAGGTGCAGATAGCACAGTCGGGCACTAGTTAGCAAGCATCCACCATTCGTGAGCAGTCAACAACACTAGGAAGGGGGATAATTAATGAGTGACTTTCACACATCTACACACACACACATTTTCAAGTATACACTAGCGCATGGCCGAGCGGCCATGCAAACCTTTTATAGCAGCAGTTCTACGGGACCTTCCAGATGGTCCAATTGGAGAAGCAACAGGACCTGAGCATGTGACACCCGACCTCCAATGGGAGGTCATCCCATGGGCATGCTCAGTATGGGAAAAGCAGGATTAGTCCCAGAAAGACCTTCTCACTGCTGATCACTGCTGGCTGCAAAGGCAGAGCCTGGAAGGGCAGCAGTAGCCAGTCGCACAGTATCAGCTTGAGCCAGATGCTGGGACCGATGTCTCTGCTGAGCAGGCTCCACAGCGGCAGGAGAAGAATGGGAGACCGCAGCGGAGATGGCTTGGGATTCCCCCTGTGCAGAGGCGGGAACTCGACACCTAACACTCATGTAGAAAATGCCCTCTATATGACATTACATGAAATTGAGTCTGTTATGGACACATGGAAAGTCATTACAAGATTTTGGCCTACAACTTGGCAATACAATGATGCAATCAATTCTGTCAAATATTATGACCCTGTTGTGGAAAAGGATTTGCTTGAGGAGAAATTTGAAATGTTAAACCCAGGACAACGAAAGGCTTTAAAAAAAATCAGCTAAGCTTTTGAGAATCGCAACTTGGAAAAACACCTATTTTTTATTGCCGGACCTCGTTGAAGTGGTAAAACATTCCTGTATAATACAACCATGCATTACGTTCAAAGCAAAAATTAATTAGTCTTGCCATGTACATTCACAGGCATTGCTGCTACCAATTAATGAAACGTTGACATGCAATATTCGTCATGGCAGCAATACTGCCAATGAGTTGAAAAGTGCCAAAGTCATAATCTGGGATAAAGCTTCTATGGCTCCAGCTTGTGCTGTAAATGCAGTTGACACATTCTACAAAGAACTCGAACAATGTCGCCGAAGAACATCAAGGCTTTTCCCAATGGCTTTTAAACCTTGGAGATGGAAATCTTCAAGAACCAGGACTAGAGGAAGGTATCTTTGAAATTCCTTCTGTCTGCATTGAAAATGGATGTATTGTTGATGCTGTCTTTCCTCAAGTCATACAACCAGAAGATGAAAGCATTGCAAACCTTGCAATCCTAACTCCAAAAAAACAACATTCACACGAACTGAATGAAAATGTTCTTAGACAAATTCAGTCTGAATTGAAATGCTAATTGTGCACATGTAATCCCTTTAGAACTTAGCTTTTAATATAGTAATAATAATTATAAAACCCTGACCCAAAGCAAACCTTGGTTTAATACCATAAAAATACAATACCACACTTTAGGTCACCTGTTAAATTACTGTACTATAACCTACTGTTCTCGCCTGCCTTACTGTGGAGGTTGGCACCCTAAGAGACGATTTATTGGCGCCCCCACTCAACGCAGGCTGTCCCTCTCTTCCCTACAATGTCCCTCTAGATGTAGGTGGGAAAACAATATAGCGGAGAACAGTGGTGAAGAAAAATAGGATATTACCAAATATATGCAAACAATAAGGGAATTTTAACAGGTGCCTCCAAATGCTACATTAATGATCTATCATGCTAGTTATCCATATGGCATCCGGTGGCACTGAAGACCACATTATCCCCTCCTGATGAACCGTGCTAACGGGGAAACACGTCGGGGCAATACCAGCACACGCTAAGTCATATTTTATATTGCATATTGGTATATTCTGATCCTTTTGGGTTGGTCCCTTGGTATTGTATATATGACATTGAATGTTCATTATTGACATGGGACAAATACGTCTGTTGGCTGGACTGAATATCCATATTCTATTGGTGTTTAGCTATGTGCTGGATCATTAATGTAGCATTTGGAGGCACCTGTTAAAATTCCCTTATTGTTTGCATATATTTGGTAATATCCTATTTTTCTTCACCACTGTTCTCCGCTATATTGTTTTCCCACCTACATCTAGAGGGACATTGTAGGGAAGAGAGGGACAGCCTGCGTTGAGTGGGGGCGCCAATAAATCGTCTCTTAGGGTGCCAACCTCCACAGTAAGGCAGGCGAGAACAGTAGGTTATAGTACAGTAATTTAACAGGTGACCTAAAGTGTGGTATTGTATTTTTATGGTATTAAACCAAGGTTTGCTTTGGGTCAGGGTTTTATAATTATTATTACTATATTAAAAGCTAAGTTCTAAAGGGATTACATGTGCACAATTGACTTTTGATTAGTCCTAAATTCATTCCTATAATTTTCTTGAATTGAAATGCTACACCAGTATTGATTCCATTCAGCAAGATACTGCAAATGCTGAGGAAGCAGCAAACTATCCAATGGAGTTCTTAAACAGCTTAATGTCTGGTGGTATGCCTCCTCATAGATTAAATTTGAAAGTTGGAGCAGTTGTCATGCTATTAAGAAACCTTAACTCAAAAAGAGATCTTTGCTATGGCACCAGAATGGTTGTGAAGCAAATTATGTCAAAAGTCATTGACTGTGAAATCCTAACTGAATCATTTAAAGGTGCAAGGGTATTCATTGCTAGAGTTATTCTGGCACCAAGCGATCCTGTTATTCCTTTTACTTTAAAATGAAAACAGTTTCCCTTAAGACTTGGTTATGCTATGACCATCAACAAAAGTCAAGGGCAAACACTAGATTCAGTTGGCATATATTTGCCATCTCCAGCTTTCAGCCATGGCCAACTTTATGTTGCCTTTTCAAGGACAAAATCCTTCCAGCAAGTCAAAGTCAAAGTTTTCGCTACTAATCAATAAGGCAACTTAAAGACAGATCACAGAGTTTACACCAAAAATGTTGTTTACAGAGAAGTTTTTGCACAATAGTTTTTCTCTTTAGCTAATAGTTTAATAACATTTAAAATGATATATATAACAGTGAATGTGTCTTTCTGTTCAAAGTCAAAATGGGTGATGCCTGTGCAGTGTGGTGCCTGAGTCAGAACACGTGCATACTGCACTACGATGCCTAGACACAGTGTCTTCAAGAAAATGGCACCAGATATTGTGAGATACGCACACCTTGACTCAGGTGCTATTTTATGGGAGCAGCGCCTCACAAGATGGCAGCAGCACATGCCAGGATGGGGGTGCGGCATGGGAGCAGCACATGACTTAATGGGGGCACAGGATGGAAGCAGCACATTAAAGAATGGGGGCGCAGGATGGGAGCAGCACATGACAGGATGGGGGTGCAGGATGAGAGCAGCATATGACTGGATGTGAGCACCACATGACAGGATGGGGATGCAGGATGGGAGCAGCACATGACAGAATGGGGGTACAGTATGGGAGCAGCACATGACAGAATAGGGGTACAGTATGGGAGCAGCACATGACAGAATGGGGCGCAGGATGGGAGCAGAACATGACAGAATGGGGGCGCAGAATGGGAGCAGCACATGACAACATGGGGGTGCAAGATTGGAGAACCACATGACAGGATGGGGGCACAGGATTGGAGCACCACATGACAGGATTGGGGCGCAGGATGGGAGCACATGACAGGATGAGGGCACAGAAAGAGAGTAGCACATGAGAAGATGAAGGTGCAGAAAACTGGATGAGGGTGCAGGATGGGGGCTGCACATGACAAGATTAGGGTGCAGGATGGAAGCAGCACATATCAGGATGGAGACCATATACCAATATAAATGCTCACCACCCGGACGGAGAACGGGTTCAATAGCTAGTAGTAATATAAAGTTGACAGGTAGTTTGAGAAAGAACTCAGGTATAATGAGTCTGGAATTCAATCCTTCATGAAAAAGTAAAGGACCAGGAGAACCATGTTCATGAGGGATAGATCAAAGTAAAATATGTTTCTACTCCTTTAAGAGGCCATAAGTGTGCTAGCTACCTCAGGAATGATTCTTACCCATATCAGTCCTAGTGTAACACCAGACTGCCAGCACCTACGCATGTTTTGTGTGTGCTTCCTTGGGGAGCCGTGACATGATGTCTGTTGGTAGTATTATATTTGTGCTGATATCAGCTGTTCTTCACCAGGGACACATGCAATGCGAGCAGCTCAAGTTGCATCACCAGATGCTTTGCATCTAATTTGAGGTGTCAGAGAGCCATAGCCATAGCAACCGTGACCCGCAAGCAGCACACATCGGGCGCCAGCGATGATGCTCCAAACTGCAGGCATGCGCACATGTCTGCTGAGAGACAGTAGATCAAGATCACAATCATGATACTAGTAAGTTCAGTCTTGAATCAAAATTAAATATATGGATAAGAAAAAGACTGATTCAAACCATAGAGGACAGCAGAAGAAGTGACAAGTGCATAATAAAGTGATATTCTGCAAAGAAAAGGCAGAGTGGAGGCCACTAGGTATATAGCCATCAGAATACCCTTAACAAGAGTAAAAAATATGTATACATATACCATTTACAAGTGTATAGAATGTGTATACAAATATTACATCACAAATAGCTATTATACTCCTTTATAATGTGCCACATATATAATAAAAAAGCTAACAATTCTAATATGTACAATAATAAGATCAATATTATAAAGCCTCAATAGGCCTATGTCATGAGAGCAAATAATGATTTAACATGCAAGACTAAGAAATATTACTGTAACCATCACAAATATTGCTAACAAAAGTCCGATCACCCACATACTAGTATTGGAGACTAGATCTTTCAAATACGTGATCTAAAAATGAATGAAGAGAATTAGATGGGGATGAAATGTCCACATGTTAAACCAATGATGTAGCAACATTCGACTTGATATCAAGAAGATGCGGCATCAGTGTTATAGAGTCACCTAATAAGACAAATATAACTAAAAGAAGTGAAAGAAAGATTAACAGTTAGATAAAACAAAACCAGACACACTCATATTAAAACCAAATCGAGAAAAATTAGCTTATGGGAATGGAGCAAAACTAAGTTGTTAATTTAATCCTTCTGGCACTATAGTTCCCAGAATCATGATCCATCTACATTCCCTTTGAGCCAATAAACGCTTCATATCCCCTCCTCTTAGTCCAAAGTGGATCCTGTCAATGCCACATATCCTTAGTTTCCTAGGATTGCAGTTGTGCCTATCCCTAAAATGCCTTGGGATCGTTTTTAGAGTTCTCATGTCACTCTCTTCACGGGTGGCTAAGATGTCCCTCATGTGTTCCCGCGTTCTCACATGTAGCTCAAGCAAGGTGAGCCCTATAAAGATCAGCTGGCAGGTGCATTTTCTGCAGTAAATCACATGGATTGTATTACATGTGATATACTCTCTGATCCTGAACTCACGAGAGCCGTCCAATGAAGAGAATGACTTGGTCATCTCATGATTTTTACAAGTTAAATAGTCACAGCAGGGGAAAAAACAGCTTTTAGTTTCACTGCTCTGAAAGTACCCAGAGGTTTTGCCACATAGTGGCTATTGACAAGGATGTCACACAGATTATGACTTCGCCAGCAGTCATCAGAGGCTGTTTGGGAAGATGTTCACATAGTATTGGATTCGTTCTAAGTATTGTCCAGTGTTTTGATATAATTGTTTGCATATCACTCCATTTGTGGCTGTGTGTCAAGATGAACCTGGTCACTAGCTGTTTTGCATTCTTTTTATCAATTTTGTTTTTTGAGGAGTGATAAAGCTGATCAACAGATAGTAGAGAGTTTCTCATAAAACTTTGGTATCTTTTATATCCTCTTTTTATGCACCATCTACTGTATCCACTTTCCAAAAATCTCTCCCCAAGGTCCATAGACTGTCTCTTGAATGAGTCAGCTGAAGTACAGTGGGGCAAAAAAGTATTTAGTCATTCAGCAATAGTGCAAGTTCCACCACTTAAAAAGATGAGAGGCGTCTGTAATTTACATCATAGGTAGACCTCAACTATGGGAGACAAACTGAGAAAAAAAATCCCAGAAAATCACATTGTCTGTTTTTTTATCATTTTATTTGCATATTATGGTGGAAAATAAGTATTTGGTCAGAAACAAAATTTCATCTCAATACTTTGTAAAATATCCTTTGTTGGCAATGACAGAGGCCAAACGTTTTCTGTAAGTCTTCACAAGGTTGCCACACACTGTTGTTGGTATGTTGGCCCATTCCTCCATGCAGATCTCCTCTAGAGCAGTGATGTTTTTGGCTTTTCACTTGGCAACACGGACTTTCAACTCCCTCCCAAGGTTTTCTATAGGGTTGAGATCTGGAGACTGGCTAGGCCACTCCAGGACCTTGAAATGCTTCTTACGAAGCCACTCCTTCGTTGCCCTGGCGGTGTGCTTTGGATCATTGTCATGTTGAAAGACCCAGCCACGTTTCATCTTCAATGCCCTTGCTGATGGAATGAGGTTTGCACTCAAAATCTCATGATACATGGCCCCATTCATTCTTTCATGGACCCGGATCAGTCGTCCTGGCCCCTTTGCAGAGAAACAGCCCCAAAGCATGATGTTTCCACCACCATGCTTTACAGTAGGTATGGTGTTTGATGGATGCAACTCAGTATTCTTTTTCCTCCAAACACGACAAGTTGTGTTTCTACCAAACAGTTCCAGTTTGGTTTCATCAGACCATAGGACATTCTCCCAAAACTCCTCTGGATCATCCAAATGCTCTCTAGCAAACTTCAGACGGGTCCGGACATGTACTGGCTTAAGCAGTGGGACACATCTGGCACTGCAGGATCTGAGTCCATGGTGGCGTAGTGTGTTACTTATGGTAGGCCTTGTTACATTGGTCCCAGCTCTCTGCAGTTCATTCACTAGGTCCCCCCGTGTGGTTCTGGGATTTTTGCTCACCGTTCTTGTGATCATTCTGACCCCACGGGGTGGGATTTTGCGTGGAGCCCCAGATCGAGGGAGATTATCAGTGGTCTTGAATGTCTTCCATTTTCTAATTATTGCTCCCACTGTTGATTTCTTCACTCCAAGCTGGTTGGCTATTGCAGATTCAGTCTTCCCAGCCTGGTGCAGGGCTACAATTTTGTTTCTGGTGTCCTTTGACAGCTCTTTGGTCTTCACCATAGTGGAGTTTGGAGTCAGACTGTTTGAGGGTGTGCACAGGTGTCTTTTTATACTGATAACAAGTTTAAACAGGTGCCATTACTACAGGTAATGAGTGGAGGAAAGAGGAGACTCTTAAAGAAGAAGTTACAGGTCTGGGAGAGCCAGAAATCTTCATTGTTTGTTTCTGACCAAATACTTATTTTCCACCATAATATGCAAATAAAATGATAAAAAAACAGACAATGTGATTTTCTGGATTTTTTTTTCTCAGTTTGTCTCCCATAGTTGAGGTCTACCTATGATGTAAATTACAGACGCCTCTCATCTTTTTAAGTGGTGGAACTTGCACTATTGCTGAATGACTAAATACTTTTTTGCCCCACTGTACATGTCCTCTTCATCCAAAGGAACTGGCCTACAGGGACAGTCCTGATGGTCAATCCCACAAGTACAGATGATGCATGGAACAGTGCATTTACTGAGGTCTCCTTTCTATAGACATCAGTCTGGATTGACTCATCAAACTGTAATTGCAGTCTTATATCCAGAAAGGAGATTTCCTTCGGATAGTAGGAACACATGAGCCTGATGTTGGAGTCATTGCGATTCAGATTGGACATGAAGATCTCCAGATCATCAACTGTCCCCTGCGATATGAAAATAATATTATTAATGAAGTGATACCATCCCAGGATCTGGAAAGCGGCATGGTCGTCCTCAGGGTAATATAATACAGTAGGGGCAATCTCAGTTTGAAATTGTTTGGAGCATATATTCTATGTTATACAGGCTACAACAACACTGAAATATTTCTTTCTTCTGCTGTACTCCTCCTCCTTGTCCTCATCCTCATTACATCCACCACCACTAGAACACCAGGGTGAATGTGTTCTATGCTGCTACAGCCAGTCAGTTTTTTGGCAAGGGTGTCTGTCATGAATCCCAATGGCTAGGGATAGCAAGGGACAAGCAAAGTAATACAAAATATCGGACGAGCTCTAGGGTGATGGAACCTGGGCTGACCGCTGCCCTACGCCTGACAAACGCAACTAGAGATAGCCAGGGAGCGTGCCTACGTTGGTTCTAGACGCCACGCACCAGCCTAAGAGCTAACTAGTACTGCAGAGAAAATAAAGACCTCACTTGCCTCCAGAGGAATGAACCCCAAAAGGTATAGTTGCCCCCCACATGTATTGACGGTGAAATGAGAGGAAGGCACACACATAGAGATGATATATATAGGTTCAGCAAATTGAGGCCCGCTGTAAACTAGAAAGCAGAACGATACAAAAGGGGTCTGAGCGGTCAGCAAAAAACCCTAATCAAAAAACCATCCTGAGATTACAAGAACCCATGTGCCAACTCATGGCACATGGGGAGAACCTCAGTCCACTAGAGCTACCAGCTAGCATAGAGACATAATAAGCAAGCTGGACAAAAAAACCAACAACTGAAAATCAGCACTCAGCTTATCCTGAAAGATCTGGGAGCAGGTAGGCAGGAACAAAACAGAGCAATCTGAATACATTGATAGCCGGCAAGGGAATGACAGAAAGGCCAGGTAAAATAGGAAACACCCAGCCTCTGATGGACAGGTGGAAACCAAAGGCCGCAACCCACCAAAGTCACCCAGTACCAGCAGTAACCACCAGAGGGAGCCCACAAACAGAATCCACAACAGTACCCCCCCCTTGAGGAGGGGTCACCGAACCCTCACGAGAACCCCCAGGGCGATCAGGGTGAGCTCTATGGAAGGCGCGGACCAAATCAGTCGCATGAACATCGGAGGCGACCACCCAGGAATTATCCTCCTGACCATAACCCTTCCACTTAACCAAATACTGGAGTTTGTGTCTGGAAACACGAGAATCCAAGATCTTCTCAACAACATACTCCAATTCTCCCTCCACCAGCACCGGAGCAGGAGGCTCAACCGAAGGAACAACGGGCACCTCATACCTCCGCAACAACGACCGATGGAACACATTATGAATAGCAAACGATGCTGGGAGATCCAAACGAAAAGATACAGGGTTAAGAATCTCCGGGATCCTATAAGGACCGATGAACCGAGGCTTGAACTTAGGAGAAGAGACCTTCATAGGGACAAAACGAGAAGACAACCACACCAAATCCCCAACAAGAAGTCGGGGACCCACGCGGCGATGGCGATTAGCAAACTGCTGAGTCTTCTCCTGAGATAACTTCAAATTGTCCACCACCTGGTTCCAAATCTGATGCAGCCTGTCCACCACCACGTCCACTCCAGGACAATCCGAAGACTCCACCTGACCAGAGGAAAAACGAGGATGAAACCCCGAATTACAAAAAAAAGGAGAGACCAACGTGGCAGAACTAGCCCGATTATTAAGAGCAAATTCGGCCAGTGGCAAAAAAGCAACCCAGTCATCTTGATCAGCAGAAACAAAACACCTCAAATAAGTTTCCAAGGTCTGATTAGTTTGCTCCGTCTGGCCATTCGTCTGAGGATGGAATGCAGACGAGAAAGACAAATCAATGCCCATCTTGGCACAAAACGTCCGCCAAAATCTAGACACAAACTGGGATCCCCTTTCAGAAACGATATTCTCCGGAATCCCATGCAAACGAACCACGTTCTGAAAAAATAAAGGGACCAACTCAGAGGAGGAAGGCAACTTAGGCAAGGGCACCAAATGAACCATCTTAGAAAAGCGGTCACACACAACCCAGATAACGGACATTTTCTGTGAAACCGGGAGATCAGAAATAAAATCCATGGAAATGTGCGTCCAAGGCCTCTTCGGGATGGGCAAGGATAACAACAACCCACTGGTCCGAGAACAGCAAGGCTTAGCTCGAGCACACACTTCACAAGACTGCACAAAGGTACGCACATCCCTAGACAAGGAAGGCCACCAAAAAGACCTGGCCACCAAGTCTCTAGTACCAAATATTCCAGGATGACCAGCCAACACAGAAGAATGGACCTCGGAGATGACTCTACTGGTCCAATCATCCGGAACAAACAGTCTTTCTGGTGGACAACGATCCGGTTTATCCACCTGAAACTCCTGCAATGCACGACGCAAGTCTGGGGATACGGCGGACAATATTACCCCATCCCTAAGGATACCAGTAGGCCCAGAGTCTCCAGGAGAGTCAGGCACAAAACTCCTGGAAAGAGCATCTGCCTTCACATTCTTTGAACCTGGCAGGTATGAAACCACGAAATTGAAACGAGAAAAAAACAACGACCAACGAGCCTGTCTAGGATTCAAACGCCTGGCAGACTCAAGGTAAATGAGATTCTTGTGATCAGTCAAGACCACCACACGATGTTTAGCACCCTCAAGCCAATGACGCCACTCCTCAAATGCCCACTTCATGGCCAAAAGCTCCCGATTACCCACATCATAATTGCGCTCGGCGGGCGAGAATTTTCTAGAGAAGAATGCACATGGCTTCATCACCGAGCCATTAGAACTTCTCTGTGACAAAACCGCCCCCGCTCCAATCTCGGAAGCATCAACCTCAACCTGAAAAGGAAGTGAAACATCTGGTTGACACAACACAGGAGCAGAAGAAAACCGGCGCTTAAGTTCCTGAAAGGCCTCCACGGCTGCAGGAGACCAATCAGCAACATCAGCACCCTTTTTAGTCAAATCAGTCAAAGGTTTAACAATACTGGAAAAATTAGCAATGAACCGACGATAAAAATTAGCAAACCCCAAGAACTTCTGAAGGCTCTTAACAGATGTAGGTTGTGTCCAGTCACAAATCGCCTGAACCTTGACGGGATCCATCTCAATAGTAGAAGGAGAAAAAATGTACCCCAAAAAAGAAATCTTCTGGACTCCGAAGAGACACTTTGAGCCCTTCACAAACAGAGAATTGGCCCGCAGAACCTGAAACACCTTCCTGACCTGTAGAACATGAGACTCCCAGTCATCAGAAAACACCAAAATATCATCCAAATACACAATCATAAACTTATCCAGATATTCACGGAAAATATTGTGCATAAAGGACTGAAAGACTGACGGAGCATTGGAGCGTCCAAAAGGCATTACCAAATACTCAAAATGGCCCTCAGGCGTATTAAATGCGGTTTTCCACTCATCACCCTGTTTTATCCGCACCAGATTATACGCACCGCGAAGATCTATCGTAGTGAACCACCTAGCCCCCTTAATGCGAGCAAACAAATCAGTCAATAATGGCAATGGATACTGATACTTGACTGTAATCTTATTCAGAAGGCGATAATCTATACAAGGCCTCAGGGAACCATCTTTTTTTGCCACGAAAAAAAAACCTGCTCCCAGAGGGGACGAAGATGGACGAATATGTCCCTTTTCCAAGGACTCCTTAATATAATTCCGCATAGCAGTATGCTCTGGCAGTGACAGATTAAATAAACGACCCTTAGGGAACTTACTGCAAGGAATCAATTCTATAGCACAGTCACAATCTCTATGCGGAGGGAGCGAATTGAGCTTAGGCTCCTCAAAAACATCCCTATAGTCAGACAAAAACGCAGGGATCTCAGAAGGAGTAGATGAAGCGATTGAAATCGGAGGTGCATAATCATGAACCCCCTGACATCCCCAGCTTAACACAGACATTGTTTTCCAGTCCAGGACAGGATTATGAGTTTGTAACCATGGCAGACCAAGCACTAGTACATCATGTAAATTATACAGTACAAGGAAGCGAATCACCTCCTGATGAACGGGAGTCATGCGCATGGTCACTTGTGTCCAATACTGCGGTTTATTCATAGCCAATGGTGTAGAGTCAATTCCCTTCAGAGGAATAGGAACTTCTAGAGGTTCCAGACTAAAACCGCAGCGTTTAGCAAATGACCAATCCATAAGACTCAGGGCAGCGCCCGAGTCCACATAGGCATCGACGGAAATGGAAGACAATGAAAAAATCAGAGTCACAGACAAAATGAACTTAGGCTGCAGAGTACCAATGGCAAAAGATTTATCAACCCTTTTTGTGCGTTTAGAGCATGCTGATATAACATGAGCTGAATCACCACAATAAAAACACAATCCATTTTTCCGCCTATAATTTTGCCGTTCACTTCTGGACTGAATTCTATCACATTGCATAGTCTCAGGTGCCTGTTCAAAAGACACCGCCAACTGGTGCACGGGTTTGCGCTCCCGTAAACGCCGATCAATCTGAATGGCCATAGCCATCGACTCATTCAGACCTGTAGGCGTAGGGAACCCCACCATAATATCCTTAATGGCCTCAGAAAGACCATTTCTGAAGTTTGCAGCCAGGGCGCACTCATTCCACTGAGTAAGCACCGACCATTTCCGAAATTTTTGACAATATATTTCCGCTTCATCATACCCCTGAGAGAGGGCTAATAAAGCCTTTTCAGCCTGAATCTCCAGGTTGGGTTCCTCATAGAGCAATCCCAATGCCAGAAAAAACGCATCCACATTGAGCAATGCAGGATCCCCTGGTGCCAATGCAAATGCCCAATTCTGAGGGTCGCCTCGCAGGAAAGATATTACAATCTTGACCTGTTGAGCAGGGTCTCCAGAGGAGCGAGATTTCAAAGAAAGAAACAATTTACAATTGTTCCTGAAATTCAGGAAGGTAGATCTATCTCCAGAAAAGAACTCTGGAATAGGAATTCTAGGTTCAGACATGGGAGTGTGAACAACAAAATCCTGTATGTTTTGAACTTTTGCCGCGAGATTACTCAGGCTGGAAGCCAAACTCTGGACATCCATGTTAAACAGCTAATATCAGAACCATTCAAGGGTTAAGAGGAGGTAAGAAGCAGCTAGACAGCAATTAAGGGCTAGGCAGCAAAACTCTGAAGGAAAAAAAAAAAAAAAAAAAAAAATTCCCTTAAACACTTCTTTTTCTCCTGCTTCAGCCCAAACAATTAACACTTTGTGGGCCGGCTATACTGTCATGAATCCCAATGGCTAGGGATAGCAAGGGACAAGCAAAGTAATACAAAATATCGGACGAGCTCTAGGGTGATGGAACCTGGGCTGACCGCTGCCCTACGCCTGACAAACGCAACTAGAGATAGCCAGGGAGCGTGCCTACGTTGGTTCTAGACGCCACGCACCAGCCTAAGAGCTAACTAGTACTGCAGAGAAAATAAAGACCTCACTTGCCTCCAGAGGAATGAACCCCAAAAGGTATAGTTGCCCCCCACATGTATTGACGGTGAAATGAGAGGAAGGCACACACATAGAGATGATATATATAGGTTCAGCAAATTGAGGCCCGCTGTAAACTAGAAAGCAGAACGATACAAAAGGGGTCTGAGCGGTCAGCAAAAAACCCTAATCAAAAAACCATCCTGAGATTACAAGAACCCATGTGCCAACTCATGGCACATGGGGAGAACCTCAGTCCACTAGAGCTACCAGCTAGCATAGAGACATAATAAGCAAGCTGGACAAAAAAACCAACAACTGAAAATCAGCACTTAGCTTATCCTGAAAGATCTGGGAGCAGGTAGGCAGGAACCAAACAGAGCACATCTGAATACATTGATAGCCGGCAAGGGAATGACAGAAAGGCCAGGTAAAATAGGAAACATCCAGCCTCTGATGGACAGGTGGAAACCAAAGGCCGCAACCCACCAAAGTCACCCAGTACCAGCAGTAACCACCAGAGGGAGCCCACAAACAGAATCCACAACAGGTGTCTATGATCCCCATAAAATGTTTTTAAAAAATGTACCCCCCCAATGTTTGTCAGCCCATACACTTAGTGTATGGGCATTACAAGACAAGGTGACCAGCTCCTTTTAATTTGGCCTATTTTTTAATGTGGCCTTCCTTCATGTCTCATCATCCACAGCCACTAGATCACCAGGGTTAACGTGTTCCGTGCTGCTACAGCCTCTCTTGTTTTTTGCAAGGGTGTTTATGATGCAAGTAATACAAATATTTTCACAGTATGTTGATATGTACCCCACAGGAGAAAATGTTTGTCAGGCCATACACTTAGTGTATGGGCATTTCGAGTCTAGAAGACCCTATCCTTTGTAATGGGACAGTTTTTATGAGGCCCTCCTACATGTTTCTTTCAAGGCCGGATTGGGGTGTGTGCAAATTTGGGTCAAGGTGGCCCTTGCATTCAATACATAAGGAAACAGTATGGCATGACCAACTGAAGAATGTGAAGTGGGTTTTCCTATGGCCATCCAGTACCTAGGGTTCAAAGGCTTATTGGGGTGCATATGACTTGGTAGCAGGGCAGGCCTTGCAGTCAATGCATAAGAAAACAGTATGGGAGTAAAAAATGAATAATGTGAAGTGGATTTTCCTGTGGCCATCCAGTACCTGGGTTCAAAGGCTTATTGAAGTGCATATGACTAGGTAGCAGGGCAGGCCTTGCAGTCAATTCATAAGAAAACAGTATGTGAGTACAAAATTAATAATGTGAAGTGGATTTTCCTGTGTCCATCCAGTATGTGGTTTCAAAGGCTTATCGGGGTGCATATGACTCAGTAGCAGGGCAGGCCTTGCAGTCAATGCAACATTTTTTCAGGAAGCCCTCCTGTACCTCTCGTGAAAGGGGTATTGGGGTGCATCATAATTCTTGGCAGCCCAGTCACTCACTGCATAGGCAATAACAGAATAAACATAGGAG
Organism: Ranitomeya variabilis; assembly: GCF_051348905.1. NCBI lineage: Eukaryota > Metazoa > Chordata > Amphibia > Anura > Dendrobatidae > Ranitomeya > Ranitomeya variabilis. The sequence continues at coordinate 555,324,488 of NC_135234.1, forward strand.
ACCCAATGTTTAATAATGGCCCTTTAAGAATATTAATGCCACCTGATGTCCCTATGGGAGGTGGAGCCGCATATTCATCCCTGTAATGAGCGGTACCACGTGACCGCTCATACAGGACAAGCTGCCGTCGCTGAGAGGAGGCATTGCGGGAGCTGGGTGAGTGTTTTCATGCAAACAGGCGGGCGCACAGGGGGTGGGAGGCGGGAGGTGACCCCGAACTTTATTTTTAACAAAAAATATAAAAAACCCATTGATTTTTCATTCTTTCTCTTCAGCGAACGCTGCTGGGGAGAAGGAATGAATGCCGGCTTCAGCACCAAAAGCAGGGGCCAGTGCTTAACTCTAGCGCTGTTTCTCCTGCGGTGGTATGTGCACACGGAGGAGAGTGCACACTGTCCTCCGTGTGCACGTGTGCGGGACGTTTTGCGGACCGTGCTGCCGGAGAAACGTGGACATGTCTCCGTGTTTTGCACACGGAGACACGGTCCACAAAAAATCACTGACATCTGCAGAGACACATTGATTTTAATGTGTCTACGTATGTCAGTGTCTCCGGTACGTGAGGAAACAGTCACCACACGTACCGGAGCCACTGATGTGTGAAACAGGCCATATTAGATAAATCTGCTTTCTTCTCATTCTGGACTTATCATTTATTTTCAAAATTTGCAATTTCCAGGTAAAATCTGTATTCAGTGAAGACAGACTCTTACATTACTGAGATAGGATTTGGCAGTTACCACTGATTAAATTCTATGTAGACCAGGGAGAAGCTACAGGAAGAGCTCCTTTCCCTCTGTCTAAATAGAAATTGATCAGTAGTAACTACTGTACTATCTCCTATTTCCGAAATGTAAAAGTCTGTCTTCACTCAAAAGAGATTTTACCTGGAAATTGAGAATTTGGAAAATAAATGATCAGTTCTGGTAAAGAAACATGCAGATTTCTCTGGCAAAATGTATTTCAATTTTTTTTGTTTTCATGTGAACTATAGATTTATTAAATAAAGAAATGACGGTTACACTTTAAACCAATGTGCTGCTATGCATTGTTAACTGTAATTAAGGCTAGTTTCACACATCCATTTTTTGTGTTCAGGCTAAATCCGGCCAGTTTGTAAAAAAATGGATCCGGCTCAAATTGTGAAAAACTGATGCGCCGGATCTGTTATTTAGCTGGATCCGTCCATCTTTAATGCGCATGGATTTTTGACTTCCTGTTTGAGAGAGAGAGACCAGAATGGAAAATCTGCATGCTTTGTATGGAAAATGCTTTGAAAACCGGATCCAGGCACCGGATTCATTGTTTCACTCCTCCGTTTCATGTGTTTTGGGCCGATTCCGTCACTGTGCGTTTTGTTTCCGCCGGACAAAAAAACGTTGTAGTGAACATTTTCTCCGTCCGCCGGAAACGACTATTTGAATGGATCCGGAAAAAAACGGATGAAACGTCTGGCCATCAGGCACAATCCGGCGCTTGTACAACTCTATGGGAAGAAAACGGATCCGGCGTAAAAAAGAAATGGATCAGATTTTTGCAAAAATTACCAGATTGTGCCTGAAACAAAAAGCCTGATGTGTGAAAGTAGCCTAAGAGGTATGTTTTGCGTTACCCAAAAACTTGATGTATGCTTGTATCTAATCTTCTGTTCATCTCTAAACTCCTGCAATGCTTGGTTCTCTTTGGAGAAATCTGCTTTCTCTCAGAAAACTCCTAGGGTATGTGCACATGTTGCGAATTTTGCTGCGGATCCGCTGCGGATTCACAGCAGTTTTTCATGTGTTTACTGTACCATGTAAACCTATGGAAAACAAAATCTGCAGTGCACATGCTGCGGAAAAAAACACGCGGAAACATGGTGTTGTTTATTCCACAGCATGTCAATTCTTTGTTCAGATTCCGCAGCAGTTTACACCTGCTCCATAATAGGAATCTGCAGGTGTAAAACCGCAGGTGGAACCCGAACAAAATCTGCAAACAAATTGCGGTAAATCCGCGGTAATTCCGCAGGAAATCCGCAGTGCGGTTTACCTGCGAATTTACTAAAATCAGTCCGGAAAAATCCACAGAGTAATCCACAGCATGTGCACATACCCTTATATTGCTTCTTTATAATCGAGTTTCCACTCTCTACATTCTACTAAGGTTGATCTAAGGGTACCGTCACACAGTACCATTTTAATCGCTACGACGGCACGATCCGTGACGTCGCAGCGATCGTATGATTATCGCTCCAGCGTCGTAGACTGCGGTCACACGTTGCAATCACGGCGCTGGAGCGATGCCGAAGTCCCCGGTAACCAGGGTAAACATCGGGTAACTAAGCGCAGGGCCGCGCTTAGTAACCCGATGTTTACCCTGGTTACCAGCGTAAACGTAAAAAAAACAAACAGTACATACTTACATTCCGGTGTCTGTCCCCCGGCTTTCTGCTTCTCTCCACTGTGTAAGCGCCATAGCCGGAAAGCAGAGCGGTGACGTCAGACGTCACCGCTGTGCTCGCTTTCTGGCTGGCCGGCGCTCACACTGCAGAGAAGCTGAGACGCCGGAGGACAGACACCGGAATGTGAGTATGTACTGTTTGTTTTTTTTACGTTTACGCTGGTAACCAGGATAAACATCGGGTTACTAAGCGCGGCCCTGCGCTTAGTTACCCGATGTTTACCCTGGTTACAGGCGAACACATCGCTGGATCGATGTCACACACAACGATCCAGCGATGTCAGCGGGTGATCAAGCGACGATAGAAAGTTCCATACGATCTGCTACGACGTACAATTCTCAGCAGGATCCCTGATCGCTGCTGCGTGTCAGACACTGCGATATCGTAACGATATCGCTAGAACGTCACGAATCGTACCGTCGTAGCGATCAAAATGGTACTGTGTGACAGTACCCTTACTGAAGTCTGTAACTAGTAACTCTTGAGTTTTGTGCAAATATTTTTCCTCTAATTTTTTAAAGAGCTAAAACTTTTAAAATGTTTCTGTTGACATAGATGTATTGGTGCTTGTTATTTATAGGACGATGTAGTTTTGAAAAAAAAAATCACTTTATCATATAAAGCAAAAAAAAAACAGTAAAAGAACCACAATTTTGCCATATTTTTGTGGGTTTCATTTTTTTACAACATTCATTGTGAAGTAAAAATAACTTGACAACATTGTTCTCCAGGTCAGTATGATTACAGCTATATAAATTTGCATAGCTGTTTTTTACATTTTTGTGCTTAAAAATTTCAGAACTTTAGAACAAGTAAATTGCTGTGTCACCATTCTTTGATATCCTTAGCTTTCTATTTTTCCATCGATGGTACTGTGTGAAGGCTTGCCTTTTTGCATTCTCACCTTTAGTTTTGAATGGTATAAATTTGGGATACATATGAAGTTTTAATAACTTTTTATTAATTTTTGTGGGAGATGCAACTACCAAGAAACAATAGTTTTGGCGTTTTGATGTCTTTTTCTTTATGAAGTTTTCCGCATTGGGTAAATAACTTCTGCTTATTTTTTATTATTTTTCATGTTTAAAGTGTAACTGCCATTTCAGGTGGACTTGCAAAAGAATGTCTGTTTCTAACTCTAGCTCCTCCTTCCTACTTCCTTTTCTTATCCCCATCTCTCCCTATAAAACTTTATGAACACCAACTGTCATCTAATATTTCAGTAATGGAAATATCTGTATTCACTAAACATAGATATTGCCTGCAAATTGAGAATATTGAGAATGAATGATCAGTCCAGGGGGGAAAAGAAGCAGGATTCTCTGATCAGTAGTGTTGAGCGATACCGTCCGATACTTGAAAGTATCGGCATCGGATAGTATCGGCCGATACCCGAAAAGTATCGTATATCGCCGATACCGATACCCGATACCAATACAAGTCAATGGGACACCAAGTATCGGAAGGTATCCTGTATGGTTCCCAGGGTCTGAAGGAGAGAAAACTCTCCTTCAGGCCCTGGGATCCATATTATTGTGTAAAATAAAGAATAAAAATACAAAATATTGATATACTCACCTCTCCGACGCAGCCCGATGTAACCGGCAGCTTCCGTTCCTCAGAATGAGTGCTTGAAAGACCTTAGATGACGTTGCGGCCTGTGATTGGTTGCGTGAGCGGTCACGTGACCGCCATGTGACCAATCACAAGCCGCAATGTCATCTAAGGTCTTTCAAGCGCTTGAAAGACCTTAGATGACGTCGCGGCTTGTGATTGGTCGCATGGCGGTCACGTGACCGCTCACGCGACTAATCACAGGCCGCGACGTCATCTAAAGTCTTTCAAGCGCTCATTCTGAGGAACGGAAGCTGCCGGTTACATCGGGCTGCGTCGGAGAGGTGAGTATATCAATATTTTTTATTTTTATTCTTTATTTTACACATTAATATCGATCCCGATACCCGATATCACAAAAGTATCGGATCTCGGTATCGGAATTCCGATACCGCAAATATCGGCCAATACCCGATACTTGCGGTATCGGAATGCTCAATACTACTGATCAGATGTATTACAAACAGTTTTTAATTTTAATACATACTGTTGATTTATAAAAATATAAATGATGGTGGTTACTCTTTAAATGGAACTTGTGTTAAGACTGGCGTAACGCACCAAATATAAAGGAGGATATAGGGTGCGGTTGCAGCCTGGGGTCCACCGTGCAGAGATGACACCTGCTGCTCGGTAATGGCAGACTATATGGCGGTATAATGTGAACTCACAAGGGTTAACTTCAGCCGGTAAGAAAGGAGGCGAACCCTTTTGCTTAACAGGGCTGCAACACCACTGAGTGAACGCCAGTATTAGGTCACAGGACTCTGCCCCAAGGACACAGGGTTAGAGTCCCTCTAGACCACTAGCACTCGGTGCCGCAACTGAGGTGCCAGAGGGAAACCTAAATATAAAGATTTAGCGCACTGAGTGCACACAGCTCCGCTCTGGTGGTCACCACTAACCGCCCTAGCTAGGGACTAGATGTGCACGGCGCCGCACTGGAGGATGCTGCTGAGGTGACGCAGTATAATCGTGCCTTGTGCAGGATGGCACAAACTGGCGCTAGTCAGCTCCAACACCCAAACCACATACAACAACACTAGGGAGGGGATTGATTAGGAGCTTTCACCAGATGTCAAACGCCGACCACTGTTGGTTATAATAGCAGAACCAGGAATGACAGTGGTAACTAGACACACACCATCAGCCTGAGCAAGACGCTGGGACCGACATCTCTGCTGAGCAGACTCCTCTGGAGCTAGGGAAAAATGGGAGACCGCAGAGGACATGGTGTGAGATTCCTCCTGTGCAGCTTTGAGAACTCGACACCTAACAACTTGTCACGAGAAAAAAATTAACATTCAGATATGGGGTTAATCTGATTGTTATTAAAGTTACTAATCTTCCCGTCACCTGCATTTAGCCTAATGCTGTTGGGAGAAAATGAACTTTATTCCCCCCGGCAGTTTTTCAGTCTCAGTCACAGGAACAGCGCCGGCAAAGGCGCATATTCAGTCACCGCTCTGGCGGCTGTAACTGCCATGACTCACAGCAGGGCCAGGGGCTTGGTTACAGTTGCCACTCTGAATACTCAAGAGCAATGAACTAAACCAGCAATGGCACTGCCTGGTAAATGAAATCCTAATGCTGCCCAAAGGAATAGCATTTTCTCCCCGCAGCGCTCGTCTAGGTGTCGGCGCCGGGCAGATTAGTAACATTATTAACTTGTAGATTTACCCCATATCTGCAGATAATAGCATGTTTTCTGGTGTCAGACTCACTTTAACTGGTATAAAGGGGCTTAATTGAATTTTCATGTTTTTCATTTACTTTTCTATATTTTTAAATACTTTTCTACTTTTCACATTATTTTTTAGATCTCAGAGGGGACTTGAATCTGTGATAAATTGATTACTAATTCTATAAACCGCTACGTCAGTGTTGTAATATCTAGTGTTAATCATGATCATTTCTGATGCACAGGAAGAAGTTGGGCTACACAGGAGTACCACCATAGCTGGGAAGAGGGTCTTCAGCAGACCCTAATTGCCATAGCAACCAATCTACTCATCAACACCATATGATCATGTTGCATGGGGGCCAAAGGCTGTCCACAATGGATGCTTTGGTAGGGCTGTGCAGTTGAAATGCCATTACCAGTGATTGACAGTGTAATTTACTGAGCTAACAGAAGTGATTGCAGCCTACTCTACACACTTTTAGCTGCTACATGATGAATATATCTGTCATGAAGCTTTAAGGGGTTAAAGTGGTAAGCTGTAAGTGTGACTTAACTAACACATGGGCACACATAACTATCACTGCTAAAACAACTCAAAAGGTCCCTTTATAGGAGCCCATGGTACAATGCACTAGAAAACTATTGGCTAAACAGCTGTACTATTTGCTGAAGAGCTCTAAACCTTGACTTCCTAAGAAAAAGGAGGGAAGACAATATAAGTAATTGCAACTTATTTTTTGGGAAAACATAAGAATTGCTCATTTTAATTTAACTTGCCTTATGTTTTCATCCCAAATGCCAGGTGAAGGTCAGGATGCCCACATATACATTATATTATTGGATTCATCTCACGTTAATGGGAATGGAGGTTTTAAGTTCCATCTTATTTACCAATGACATTGAGGGGGTCATTGCTGCCAGCCAAACTGAATTGTTGCTCTATAGTTTTAGAACCCAGTTTATTTTTGTTGGCATTTGCCCTGCTCCTATATGTTTATTTTTGAATAGAAACATAAGGATATTGTGAAGCAATTTGGCAGTCCTGTCATGCTTTGATGGTTGCCAGATCACTCCATTAATCTAAATCAAATTTTCTCCACCCTAGTAAAATAGTGTTGATATTCTAGCATGACAAATGGATTAGCCTGACAATAGTTTCTTCTTAAGAATGGCTTTCCTATTACATGATATGTTTTGCCGTCTTGCCCCTTAATACATATGATGCTGAGGTAAGAGCAGATAGAGACATAATATTTTCAGATATATTCAATGTGCCCTTTTTTGTTGAGATGAAATTATGCATAAAGGCTTCATAAATTAAAATTGCCTGAAACTCTAGATTTGTTCAAGATTTCCAGTTATGTGGATTTTACTTGAAATAAAATGATAATATTTTCCTGGAATATCCGAAGAGCATAAAGAAATAACAGTCTGGCTAGAATATTTGAAATGACTAAGATGTAAAATAATAAAGCTGGAAATGTCACTATGAAAACATACATTCCTGAAAATTTTTCTATGATAAAAAGCTATATTACGTTACAGAAATGTATTTTGTATTTTTCATATAGCAGAAATGAATCTAAATCTATGCAGTATTATTGCCTTTTATTGTATGCCATACATGTATAGACAAAGTAAGTAAAACTAGATTATTTCCCTTTTTTCCTTCTTTTATCAGACATCAAATTACATATTTTCACGTTTCTATAGAAACGCAACATCTGAATCTGTTCCTGATAAGTGCAGTCAGGAGGTCTTTCATTGTTATGGATCATTATTCGGTACAGTCAGCTCTTCAATGAAAGATTCAGCTTTGATTACATACATGTACTACTTGCTTAGTTCTATTCATCTGTGGCCTTGGCAAGTGCTAAAACTACATTTGCTCAGCTAAAATACAAATTATCTAATTATGCCAAATCATTAAATTGATCTAATTCAACTAAATTAAAGTTTTCAGCAACAACAAAAAATGTGTATAAAACAGATATTGCTGATATATTTTGCAATGTAAAATAATCTCAAATACTACTGATGCCATTGATTTCTGTTGAGCTGCAAACTAAAACATAGATACAGCATGTTAGTACAGAAAAATCAGAACGCTGTACAATTTTTTTATGTTTAGTCATTTAATCTGTAAAGCACACAACACTTTAAGATGGACAACAAATATCAGGGTGTGTGATCTTGTTATGAATATAGCAGGATCCCATCTATATTATGCACACTTTGATATTTTGTTTTAGCCTGCGTGCACAAGTTTTGGGGTTGCGTTGGCTAATACGAAGATCAACTTGCCCTTACACAGGAAAACATTTTCAGGTAACAGATCTGCTCTCTTGACAATGTCAAAAGTTCATCTCATGGTCTGGAATCTTCCATTATTTAATTCAAAGTAGCAAATATCTCACTCAAGAATCTTTATTTTTATATAGTGCTGACATATTCCGCAGCGCTTTACACTTTGCACACTTTATCACTGCTGTCCCCGATGGAGCTCACAATCTAAATTCCCTATCAGTATGTCTTTGGAATGTGGGAGGAAACCGGAGTACTTGGAAAAAAATAAGACCTTTCTGACATCTTTCTTACTTTTACAGCCAGATGATGAACTTTTTTCCATTTTATATTTAAAGTTTTACTCATGTAGTGGAAAAAAAAAATATTGACATATCACAAAGCTTGCCTAAAGGCCGCCGTATACATAGTAATGTCAGGCAAAGCAGACAATATCAATGGTGTTGGCTGACAATCTAATGTGCATGGGCACCTCCTGAGGCTATATGCCCACATTGCGGATTCGTGTGCGGATTTTTCCACACCGTTTTTGCAAAATCCGCAGGTAAAACACACAGAAAACACAACAGATAAGCAAGACACAGATGACAATGTTATATATAACACACTGTGGTGGGATTCAGGGGGCTCTTATCAGTTCAGTGACACCGTTTGTAAAAAATAGCAGGTAGTTACCAGAACCGTCAAGAAGCGGTGCTGCAATCCGATTTTCTGGCCAGCAATTTTCATCTAAATTTGCATCTGACGACGTACATTCAGTTGCAATATATTGTGGTACAGAAAGCCACCGGCTTTCTGCAAGGCAATAGTTACCAGCTGCTTGCCAATCACAGGCTGGCAGCTGATGTTGCCAGTGTATGATGTCACTGTCATGTGCCAGTGCGTTCGCACATCAAATAAAGGAGAAGGCACTGCTGGGCAGAGTGCAGTTAAGCAAATTTTTTTTTATTTTTTTGTACTAAAAGCCACAGGATGGGAGCTCATATGAGCTGGATGGGAGTTCATATGGGGACAGGTTGAGAGCCCATATGGGGGCAGGATGGGAGCTCATATGAGGGCAGGATGGGAACTCATATGGAGCAGGATAGGAGCTCATATGGAACAGATCTCCTGTATATAATGGCACTTATGGTGATGTTAGTATCGTGTTTTTTAAATTAATGGTCAGTTTTGTAGTATTCGGTCACTATTTGGTAGTAATATGTGATCTGGTAATGGTGTGGTGGTATTTGTTCCTTGTATGTGCTATTATTCGGTCACTATGTGGTGGTATTATGAGACTCTGTTATGGTGCGGTGGTATTTGTCCCTTGCATATGATATTATTGGTCATTTTACAAATTTTAAAATAAATAAAAATATATCTAAATTCTATTGGATATTTTAACAAATGTTTAATTAGTTACAATAGAGTAGAGTCAGCCAGAAGAGTCTACAGAAGCTGCTGGCTGTGTATGTGATCTGGTGATGGGAACTGTTAATGTGTGATTGGTGGAGACGTGGTGCAGAAGTGGAGTTTTTCCAACAGAGGGCTGTGGGACTGTGGAAGGTTTGAGGGGTGGAGGCGGAGCTGTGGTGGAGCTTGGGCAGAGTCTCAAGGGGGCCACAACAATGTTACCAGTATGGGGCCCCGAAATTCCAAGTGACATCCCTGGCTTTGTCTTACCATGCAGGAACATTGCCTGATCATCCCACAGCTCCTGGGCAGAGGAGGATGAAAAACAGAGCATACAGAGATTACAGCATGGAATCCTAGCTGATTTTTTTTTTGTATGGTGAAAAATGTAACTGCCTGTTTTTAAGCAATGTTTTACATCAAAGAAAGAATCAGCTGTGATCCCCTGCTGTAATGTCTGTATACTCTTGTTCTGACACAATGTCAGACATGCCAGATCACCAGTAAGGCCAAATCAGGAGGTTACGCCCTTCATTTACAAGCGCGCGTAGAGAAAAAGGAAATTGCACACGGATTATGAGCAAAGTCACTTTTATCTGATGAATGCAGCAAGAGGCAGTATTTTAGACCATTTACAACAAATGTAACTCAATGTAATTCATGTAGCCCTCCCCCGTTACCCCGAGTCATACTGACCTTTATTTCTCAGTTACCCAGAACATGCTGTTTGCTGACTATTGAAAACATATAAGATAAGAAGTATACAATCCTTGAAGAGGAGACTAACAAACTACAGTGTCATAAGAATGCATTCTAGCAATTAAAGGCAAAAGGCAATTAAAGGCAAAACATTAACCCTTCTATAACAATTTCCCCCTTTTGTAAATGGTATAACCTCTGCCACAGGGTCAGCTGATGTCCACAAAGGAGCTACTGTCTCATGGGTCTAGTACCCATAAGGGGGCTTTCTACCTGCTTCGCCCATCCACCCTCAGTGTGGACACTCACTTCCCTAGTTAGCAGTGGTTATCCAGGGTCTATTATACACTATGGATGACACAGCCTTAGATTCCTTCCTTAAACATACACTCTTCAATAACTTATGTAATGCATATATTAGCGCTTTTATAGCTACATAAAGCAATAAACGAAACAAAACAATAAAAATTGCATGCAAGTCTGTAAAATACCAAAAGTAATCCATCCCGCTAGGCTGCTAAGCCAATTGGCTGGATTTAAAAAGGAGTCTCTATATTGTATTGACTTGACAAAGGTCTTCGGACCGAAACGTTGCCGCAGGGGGCAGAATAAATATGTGAGCTGCTTTTCACTATCTGGTGTGGCACTGTCCTTTTCTTCAGTTTGGATTTCTATATTGTATTAGTCTCATTAAGAACCTTAAGGAACCTAGAAAATCTGAGTCCAAGTCGCATTGTAAAATGCAGTGTGGTGTTAATACCTTCCTTGACTCCAGGGGTAAGGCTCAGTAAAGCATAGTCCTTGCAGATACTGGGCTGTATGTACAGATCCAACAATCCAGCAGTTTTTGTCCTTCCACATTTTTTATAAGAAAATCATGATGTTGAATTAGTTTGTTGTCCCTACCAACATTTAAAAGTTTATCCAGTGTCTCTGTAGGGTGCAAAAATCCTACCACTGCCAGCAAGGTGATTAGGAGAACAGTCATTCTGCTGGTGGAAAGATCTTTTTGCAGTGACTGGCATGGAACCAGGTGGACTTTCCCTCAAGTTTCACTGAGGTGAATGTGGTCAGCTGGACTTTAAACCGGGCCGTCAAACCGTGGATCTAAGCACCTTCTCACGTGTCTGTGTATGACCACCAATCACCAGGATTCAGCTGATGTATGTCTGCACTCTCACTAGGATCTGGAATGGATGAGAACACATGTTTATTCACCACAGTAAGTCTTTTCTGCAAGGCCTGCACATAGGCTGTCATAGCACCGTGTTGCATTTGTAGCACCTGTGGGAAGAACAGACCAGTCTTTGGGGCACTACCAAACAGGACTTCAAAAGGAGAAGATCTTTCATCAGTTTGTCTGCAGTACGGCAAGCGTAGGGAGATGACCAAGAACTGTCCATAGAATCCATACAAGGTCCAAAGCCAGTTGACACGAGAGTCACCACCTGGCTTATCTGACCATCTCCATGGAACCAGGCGACCAGCCAAACCAGGCTTTCTCCAAACATATCCATGGTTCAGAGATGGTCACTGGATCAGATATGTGTCCTTCCAACTGGAGCCGAAAACCCCTAGGTTGCCTCCTATAGAATCATAAATCAGTGTCCCTCGTGATGGTGTCATGATGAATTGGCTGCAGTCCTTTCTCTTGTCTGTTGAGTGGTATGCAGAATGTCCGGCTGGTAGCTCTGTGCTACTTCCGTCTCCCATAATGTGATCTCTGTGTCTTTTTATACCCAAGGCATGTAAGCTATTTTTAGAATTACCCAAGGTCCTTCAGTCCAACATCAAGATAAGGTGAACAATGGTGATGGGATCAAGTAGCACTATTAGCATATCAGCACACATCAATAAACAAAGCTTAACACACCATATGTACAGTCACTATTACAGACTTACACAGTATGTTAGATAGTATATCAGTTGGCAAGTCTGTCTTCTTGACCCACCAGATATAAACACTTAAATTCATAAGCCAATATACAGATAAAAAGCCAGTTCTTTTGGTTTACAAAAACATGGTTGTCTGGGAAATTAAGGTACAATCTGGTTTCTTCACAGTACACATGTGACATTTTGAGGTGTGAGTGGGGCCATGTGTTGCTTGTGCCATGATTGGGAACAGGGACCTTGGTATATACAATTTATCCTTATTCCCCCATTCGAGTTCAGCTCAGCTCCCATTCTCCCTCAGTGTTCCTTTTCTGTTTGGGCAGCTGGAGGGATTTCAGGACATCAAGGCTCAGTGTGGCTGACTCCCTGCCACCATCCACTGCTCCCTAGTGGAGCAGTTTTGATTTTCATCCTCCACTCTGCAGCAGTCTGAAATAGTGATGAGACAGGAGATGTGTCTTAGACTATGTTAGGCTTCCTTTAGGTTCTGTATACACAGCACCCAATCTGGAGAGGCAGAGCTGCGGAGGAGGGAGTGAGCAGCAGGCAGAATCAGTGATGAGTAGGGTTGAGCGAAACAGATCGGTCATTTTCAAAAGTCGCCGACTGCATCTACCTGGGAAGATCTGGCCAGAGGCTAGTCTCTGGCTATCGTCCATTCCACTTTAAAGTTGATTTAGAAATATTTCTGGCTGTATACGTGCAGCCAGTCTCTGATTCATACTGTTCACAGTTTGGGTATCATGAATAAGCCAAGAAGTTCCCTTTAATAATGTTTAATACTGAATAAAGAGGAATAGGTCTCATACTGTAGAAAACAAATTGTATAATTATGTCCTAAATGTACTAAAGATAATGTACTAAAAAATTCGACAAAACTGCCACTGAAAAAGACTAGTGAATATTAGGGTTGAGCGAAACGGATTGGTCATTTTCATAAGTCGCCGACTTTTGGCAAAGTCGGGTTTCATGAAACCCGATCCGATCCCAGCGTGGGATCGGCCATGCGGTACACGATCTTTGCGCCAAAGTCGTGTTTCATACGACGCTTAAAGCGCCATTTCTCAGCCAATGAAGGTGCACGCAGAGTGTGGGCAGCGTGATGACATAGGTCCTGGTCCCCACCATCTTAGAGAAGGGCAAGGCAGTGATTGGCTTGCTTTCTGCGGCGTCACAGGGGCTATAAAGGGGCATTCCCGCCGACCGCCATCTTACTACTGCTGATCTGAGCATAGGGAGAGGATGCTGCCGCTTCGTCAGAAGCAGGGATAGCGTTAGGCAGGGTAAATTAACCCCAAAACCGCGTGTGCTGTAGCGATTTCCACTGTCCAACACCACCTTTTCTTTGCAGGGACAGTTGGGGTTAGATTTATGTGCAACAGCTCTGTAGCTTATAAGGCTCCCTGATCGCTGCGTTGCTGTGTGTACGCCGCTGTACAAACCAACTGCTTTTTTCAAAGCACAAATCCTGTTGATCCTTCCTTTCTGCACAGCTATCTTGTTTGTTTGTCCACACTTTTGACTTTTGTGTGCAGCACTCCTTTTTATTGCTGCCTGCCATACTTTTCTGAGATTACTGTAGGGAGATAGTAATTGTAGTACAGTCCCTTTTTTTTTTTTTTTTTTTTATATCTCTTCAAGCCACTTTCTGCCACAGAAAATATACTCTAATACAGTGGCCCAGATTTATTCACCAGTCTCCCTGAAAAAAAAAAAAAAGGGGGCAGATTAAAATTGGCAAATCTGCATCAGTGCCAGTCCTGTGTGTGGCATCTGTCTTTGTTTTTCTGCCACAGAAAACCTACTGTGTAACAGTGGGCCTGATTTCTTCACAATACTTCCAGAAAAAATAAAACAAGTGGGAGATTAAGTGTTGTGAATTCCGCTCTTGGGCTCCCTCCAGTGGTTGTAAGTAGCACTTTTGTGAATTCTGCTCTTGGGCTCCCTCCTGTGGTTTTGAGTGGTATAGCTGCTTCTTGGATTTAGCATTAGCAGCTGCTTCCACTGATCTTCTTTCTGCTTGGCTATTTTAGTCTCCTTTATCCCTCAATCAATGCCAGTTGTCAATTGTTCTTGCCTGGAGGCACGGCTCTTGGATTTCCCTGACACTCTGACCCATTCAGCAAAGATAAGTCCTTGTTTGTCCTTTTGCAGTCCACTTGTTGTGGACTTATTGTTCAGCACATTTATGTTTTGTTCATTTGTCCAGCTTATCAGTATTTAGCTTAGCTGGAAGCTCTGGGCTGCAGATTTTGCCCTCCACACCTTTAGTCAGGTGTGGAGATTTTTGCATATCTCTGCAGTGGACTTTTTCTAGTTTTTGTTATGGACCGCACAGTGTTTCTTTCCTTACTGTCTATCTAGCTAGAATTGGCCTCCTTTGCTTAATCTTGTTTCATACTATGTATGTCATTTCCTTCTCCTCTCACAGCCAATATTTGTGGGGGGCTGTCCTATCCTTTGGGGATTTCCTCTGAGGCAAGATAGCTTTCCGTTTTCTACCTTTAGGGGTAGCTAGTTCTCCGGCTGTGACGAGATGTCCAGGGAGTGACAGGAACATTCCACGGCTACTGCTAGTGTTGTGTTAAGATCAGGAACTGCGGTCTGTATAGTTACCACCTGCCCAGAGCTAGTCTCATGTCACTCCTAAATTACCAGTCCATAACAGTACAACTGGCCAAAAATGAGTTGAATGCATCTCAAAAGAAGGAAAAGAAAAAGAGTTCTGAGCCATTTTTTTTTCTTTAGTCTGTTTTGTCTTTTTCCTTCCTCTTAATCTCTGGGTGGATTTGGGCGCGGACATGGATGTTCAGGGTTTGTTTTCTCATGTGGATCAGCTTGCTGCAAGAGTTCAGAGTATCCAAGATTATGTTGTTCAGACTCCAGCCTTAGAGCCTAGAATTCCTACTCTAGATTTGTTTTACGGGGATAGATCTAAGTTTTTGAACTTTAAAAATAATTGCAAATTGTTTTCTGCTCTGAAACCCCGTTCCTCTGGTGACCCCACTCAGCAAGTTAAAATAGTTATTTCTCTGCTGCGTGGTGACCCTCAGGACTGGGCATTCTCCCTTGACTCAGGGGATCCGGCATTGCTTAATGTAGATGCATTTTTTCAATCGCTCGGATTATTGTATGACGAACCTAACTCTGTAGAGCATGCTGAGAAAACACTTTTGGCCCTGTGTCAGGGTCAGGAAGCGACAGAATTGTACTGCCAGAAATTTAGAAAATGGTCTGTGCTCACTAAATGGAATGAGGATGCTCTGGCAGCAATTTTCAGAAAGGGTCTTTCAGAAGCCCTTAAAGATGTTATGGTGGGGTTCCCCACGCCTGTTGGTTTGAGCGAATCTATGTCCCTAGCCATTCAGATTGATCGGCGCCTGCGCGAGCGCAAAGTGGTGCACCATATGGCAGCGTCCTCTGAACAGAGTCCTGAGCCTATGCAATTTGATAGGATTCTGACTAGAGCGGAACAGAGGGGATACAGACGTCAGAATGGGCTGTGTTTTTACTGTGGTGATTCTGCTCATGCTATTTCTGATTGCCCTAAGCATATTAAGAGGGTCGCTAGATCTGTTACCATTAGTACTGTACAGCCTAAGTTTCTCCTGTCTGTGACCCTGATTTGCTCATTGTCATCTTTCTCTGTCATGGCATTTGTGGATTCAGGCGCTGCCCTGAACTTAATGGACTTAGACTTCGCCAGTGTGGTTTTTCTTTGCAGCCTTTGCAGAGCCCTATTCCTTTGAGGGGTATTGATGCTACACCGTTGGCTAAGAATAAATCTCAGTATTGGACTCAGCTGACTATGTGCATGGCTCCAGCACATCAGGAAGATTGTCGTTTTCTGGTGTTGCATAATTTACATGATGTTGTTGTACTGGGTTTTCCTTGGTTACAAGTACACAATCCAGTGTTGGATTGGAAATCGATGTCTGTGACTAGTTGGGGTTGTCAAGGGGTACATAGTGACGTTCCTTTAATGTCAATTTCCTCTTCCCCCTCTTCTGATGTTCCTGAATTTTTGTCAGATTTCCAGGATGTATTCGATGAGCCCAAGTCCAGTTCCCTTCCTCCTCATAGGGACTGTGATTGTGCTATCGACTTGGTTCCTGGCTGTAAGTTCCCTAAGGGCCGACTCTTCAATCTGTCTGTGCCAGAGCATGCCGCTATGTGGAGCTATGTTAAAGAGTCTTTAGAGAAGGGGCATATTCAGCCGTCTTCGTCACCATTGGGAGCAGGATTCTTTTTTGTTGCCAAGAAGGATGGCTACTTGAGACCCTGTATTGATTATTGCCTTCTTAATAAGATCACGGTCAAATTCCAATACCCTTTACCTTTGCTCTCTGATTTGTTTGCTCGGATTAAGGGGGCTAGTTGGTTTACCAAGATTGACCTTCGAGGGGCGTATAATCTTGTTCGTATTAAACAGGGTGACGAATGGAAAACTGCATTTAATAGGCCCGAAGGCCACTTTGAATACCTGGTGATGCCTTTCGGGCTTTCTAATGCTCCTTCTGTATTTCAGTCCTTCATGCATGATATTTTTCGCAATTATCTTGATAAATTCTTGATTGTGTATTTGGATGATATTTTGATTTTTTCCAATGATTGGGAGTCTCACGTGAAGCAGGTCAGGATGGTATTCCAGATCCTTCATGATAATGCTCTATTTGTGAAGGGGTCTAAGTGCCTGTTTGGGGTCCAGAAGGTCTCTTTTTTGGGGTTTATTTTTTCTCCGTCGTCTATAGAAATGGATCCTATTAAGGTCCAAGCCATTCATGACTGGGTTCAACCCACATCTGTGAAGAGCCTTCAGAAATTTTTGGGCTTTGCTAATTTTTATCGCCGTTTCATTGCCAACTTCTCTAGTGTGGTTAAGCCCCTGACCGATTTGACGAAGAAGAGCGCTGATGTGGCAAATTGGTCCTCTGTGGCTCTGGAGGCCTTTCACGAGCTTAAGCGCCGATTTACTTCTGCCCCGGTCTTGCGTCAGCCTGATGTGTCTCTTTCTTTTCAGGTTGAGGTTGACGCTTCTGAGATTGGGTCAGGGGCCGTTTTGTCACAGAGGAACTCTGATGGTTCCTTGATGAAACCATGTGCCTTCTTTTCCCGAAAGTTTTCGCCTGCGGAACGCAATTATGATGTCGGCAATCGGGAGTTGTTGGCGATGAAGTGGGCATTTGAGGAGTGGCGACATTGGCTTGAGGGAGCCAAGCATCGCGTTGTGGTCTTGACCGATCATAAGAATCTGATTTACCTTGAGTCGGCCAAGCGGCTGAACCCTAGACAGGCTTGATGGTCCTTGTTTTTTTCCCATTTTGATTTTGTGGTTTCGTATCTTCCGGGTTCGAAAAATATTAAGGCTGATGCCCTTTCTAGGAGTTTTTTGCCTGATTCTCCTGAGGTCCTTGAACCGGTCGGCATTCTGAAAGAAGGGGTGGTCCTTTCTGCCATTTCCCCTGATTTACGGCGGGTTTTTCAGGAATTTCAGGCTGATAAACCAGACCGCTGTCCTGTGGGGATCTGTTTGTTCCTGATAGATGGACAAGTAAGGTAATTTCTGAGGTCCATTGTTCTGTTTTGGCCGGTCATCCTGGGATTTTTGGTACCAGGGATTTGGTTGCTAGGTCCTTTTGGTGGCCTTCCTTGTCGCGGGATGTGGTTCTTTTGTGCAGTCCTGTGGGACCTGTGCCCGGGTTAAGCCTTGCTGTTCCCGCGCTAGTGGGTTGCTTTCGCCTTTGCCTGTCCCTGAGAGGCCCTGGATGCATATTTCCATACATTTTATTTCGGATCTTCCTGTGTCTCAGAGGATGTCTGTTATCTGGGTGGTTTGTGACCGGTTCTCTAAAATGGTCCATTTGGTATCTTTGTCTAAATTGCCTTCCTCCTCTGATTTGGTTCCGTTGTTTTTTCAGCATGTGGTTCGTTTGCATGGCATTCCGGAGAATATTGTGTCTGACAGAGCTTCCCAGTTTGTTTCCAGGTTTTGGCGGTCCTTTTGTGCTAGGATGGGCATTAATTTGTCTTTTTCTTCGGCGTTCCATCCTCAGACAAATGGCCAAACTGAGCGAACTAATCAAACCTTGGAAACCTATTTGAGATGCTTTGTGTCTGCTGATCAGGATGATTGGGTGGCTTTCTTGCCGTTGGCCGAGTTTGCCCTTAATAATCGGGCCAGTTCGGCTACTTTGGTTTCGCCTTTTTTTTGTAATTTTGGTTTCCATCCTCGTTTTTCTTCAGGGCAGGTTGAGCCTTCTGATTGTCCTGGTGTTGATTCCGTGATGGGCAGGTTACAGCAGATTTGGACTCATGTGGTAGACAATTTGACGTTGTCTCAGGAAAAGGCTCAGCGTTTTGCTAACCGCCGTCGGTGTGTTGGTCCTCGGCTTCGTGTGGGGGATTTAGTCTGGTTATCTTCTTCTCATGTTCCTATGAAGATTTCTTCCCCTAAGTTCAAGCCTCGGTTTATTGGTCCTTATAAGATTTCTGAGATTATCAATCCAGTGTCTTTTCGTTTGGCCCTTCCAGCCTCTTTTGCCATCCACAATGTTTTCCATAGATCGTTGTTGTGGAGATATGTGGTACTTGTGGTTCCCTCTGTTGATCCTCCTGCCCCGGTGTTGGTCGAGGCGGAGTTGGAATACGTGGTTGAAAAAATTTTGGATTCTCATTTTTCGAGGCGGAGGCTTCAGTATCTTGTCAAGTGGAAGGGTTATGGCCAGGAGGATAATTCTTGGGTGGTTGCCTCCGATGTCCATGCCACCGATTTGGTTTGTGCTTTTCACTTGGCTCATCCTGATCGGCGTGGGGCTCTGGTGAGGGTTCGGTGACCCCTCCTCAAGGGGGGGGTACTGTTGTGAATTCCGCTCTTGGGCTCCCTCCGGTGGTTGTAAGTATCACTTTTGTGAATTCTGCTCTTGGGCTCCCTCCTGTGGTTTTGAGTGGTATAGCTGCTTCTTGGATTTAGCATTAGCAGCTGCTTCCACTGATCTTCTTTCTGCTCGGCTATTTTAGTCTCCTTTATCCCTCAATCAATGCCAGTTGTCAATTGTTCTTGCCTGGAGGCACGGCTCTTGGATTTCCCTGACACTCTGACCCGTTCAGCAAAGATAAGTCCTTGCTTGTCCTTTTGCAGTCCACTTGTTGTGGACTTATTGTTCAGCACATTTATGTTTTGTTCATTTGTCCAGCTTATCAGTATTTAGCTTAGCTGGAAGCTCTGGGCTGCAGATTTTGCCCTCCACACCTTTAGTCAGATGTGGAGATTTTTGCATATCTCTGCGGTGGACTTATTCTAGTTTTTGTTATGGACTGCACAGTGTTTCTTTCCTTACTGTCTATCTAGCTAGAATTGGCCTCCTTTGCCTAATCTTGTTTCATACTACGTATGTCATTTCCTTCTCCTCTCACAGCCAATATTTGTGGGGGGCTGTCCTATCCTTTGTGGATTTCCTCTGAGGCAAGATAGCTTTCCGTTTTCTACCTTTAGGGGTAGCTAGTTCTCCGGCTGTGATGAGATGTCCAGGGAGTGACAGGAACATTCCACGGCTACTGCTAGTGTTGTGTTAAGATCAGGAACTTCGGTCTGTATAGTTACCACATGCCCAGAGCTAGTCGCATGTCGCTCCTAAATTACCAGTCCATAACAATTAAGATTGGCAAATCTGAATCAGTGCCAGTCCTGTGTGTGGCATCTGTCTTTGTTTTTCTGCCACAGAAAACCTACTGTATAACAGTGGGCCTGATTTCTTCACAATTCTCCCAGAAAAAATAAAACAAGTGGGAGATTAAGATTGGCAAATCTGCATCAGTGCCAGTCCTGTGTGTGGCATCTGTTATGATCTGGTGACCTTGGAGCCACACGAAAACTTTCTCTGGAGTCGGTGGAACCTGGACTGACCGCAAATCCTGAACTAACACCGCAACTAGAAGTAGCCGTGGGGTGTGCCTAACATACCCTAGACACCTCGACACAGCCGGATGACTAAATACCCCTATAGATGGAAATAGGAATGCTATCTTGCCTCAGAGCAGACCCTCAAAGGATAGGCAGCCCCCCACGAATAATGACTGTGAGTAGGAGAAGAATAGACACACGCAGGTAGAAAACAGGATTTAGCAAAAGAGGCCACTCTAGCTAGATAGGAAAGGATAGGACAGATTACTAGACGGTCAGTATTAAAACCCTCCCAAAAATATCCACAACAGATAATAAAAAAAGTTCCACAATCTAACTAAAGACATGGAATGTATATCTGCCACTCCAGAGAATCCAACAAGACTGAGAAAATACTGACACAGTCTAAGCTGGACAAGAAAACACAAAGAATAGCACTGAATTGTGATGCACACAGCATGTGAGCCACAGGAAAAACAAACCAGACACTTATCTTTGCTGATTTGGCAGAAAGGCAGGAGGAACCAAACAGAGGTCCATCACCTCCCAACAACAATTGATAATTGGCAAGGACTAATGAATCCTGCACACCTAAATACCCCAGTCAGAACTGCAATCAGCAGACACACCTGACCAGGACTGCAACCCAGGGACAACTGCATTACCACCTACTACCACCGGAGGG
This sequence comes from Ranitomeya variabilis, assembly GCF_051348905.1. Taxonomy (NCBI): domain Eukaryota; kingdom Metazoa; phylum Chordata; class Amphibia; order Anura; family Dendrobatidae; genus Ranitomeya; species Ranitomeya variabilis. Next base: position 555,345,108 of record NC_135234.1, read on the forward strand.
AACCCAAAAGCAGAATTCACAACAGGCATCTGTCTTTGTTTTTCTGCCACAGAAAACCTACTGTATAACAGTGGGCCTGATTTCTTCACAATTCTCCCAGAAAAAATAAAACAAGTGGGAGATTAAGATTGGCAAATCTGCATCAGTGCCAGTCCTGTGTGTGGCATCTGTCTTTGTTTTTCTGCCACAGAAAACCTACTGTATAACTGTGGGCCTGATTAAATCCCTTGTCTCCCATATTAAAAAAGAGGGACATTTCTATTGCCAGTGTGTGCATCGGCGTCAGTCCTGTTAGTGCCATATCTGCCAGCCTCTTTCTGCCAATCAAACAGTGTAGTGTAATACAGTGGGCTTGATTTTTTCCTGCACTCTCCCACACATAAAGAGGGACATTTCTACTGCCAGTGTGTTCATCTGCGTCCGTCCTGTTAGTGCCATATCTGCCAGCCTCTTTCTGCCAATCAAACAGTGTAGTGTAATACAGTGGGCCTGATTTTTCCCTGCATTCTCCCACACATAAAGAGGGACATTTCTACTGCCAGTGTGTGCATCTGCGTCCGTCCTGTTAGTGCCATATCTGCCAGTCTCTTTCTGCCAGTCAAACAGTGTAGTGTAATACAGTGGCCCTGAGTTTTCCCTGCATTCTCCCACACATAAGGAGGGACATTTCTACTGCCAGTGTGTGCATCTCTGTCCGTCCTGTCAGTGCCATATCTGCCAGCCTCTTTCTGCCAATCAAACAGTGTAGTGTAATACAGTGGGCCTGATTTTTCCCTGCATTCTCCCACACATAAAGAGGGACATTTCTACTGCCAGTGTGTGCATCTGCATCCGTCCTGTTAGTGCCATATCTGCCAGCCTCTTTCTGCCAATCAAACAGTGTAGTGTAATACAGTGGGCCTGATTTTTCCCTGCATTCTCCCACACATAAAGAGGGACATTTCTACTGCCAGTGTGTGCATCTGCGTCAGTCCTGTTAGTGCCATATCTGCCAGCCTGTTTCTGCCAATCAAACAGTGTAGTGTAATACAGTGGGCCTGATTTTTCCCTGCATTCTCCCACACATAAAGAGGGACATTTCTACTGCCAGTGTGTGCATCTGCATCCGTCCTGTTAGTGCCATATCTGCCAGCCTCTTTCTGCCAATCAAACAGTGTAGTGTAATACAGTGGGCCTGATTTTTCCCAGCATTCTCCCACACATAAAGAGGGACATTTCTACTGCCAGTGTGTGCATCTGCATCCGTCCTGTTAGTGCCATATCTGCCAGCCTCTTTCTGCCAATCAAACAGTTTTGTGTAATACAGTGAGCCTGATTTTTCCCTGCATTCTCCAACACATAAAGAGGGACATTTCTACTGCCAGTGTGTGCATCTGCGTCCGTCCTGTTAGTGCCATATCTGCCAGCCTCTTTCTGCCAATCAAACAGTGTATTGTAATACAGTGAGCCTGATTTTTCCCTGCATTCTCCCACACATAAAGAGGGACAGTTCTAATGCCAGTGTGTGCATCTGCATCCGTCCTGTTAGTGCCATATCTGCCAGCCTCTTTCTGCCAATCAAACAGTGTAGTGTAATACATTGGGCCTGATTTTTCCCTGCATTCTCCCACACATAAAGAGGGACATTTCTACTGCCAGTGTGTGCATCTGCGTCCGTCCTGTTAGTGCCATATCTGCCAGCCTCTTTCTGCCAATCAAACAGTGTAGTGTAATACAGTGGGCCTGATTTTTCCCTGCATTCTCCCACACATAAAGAGGGACATTTCTACTGCGAGTGTGTGCATCTGCGTCAGTCCTGTTAGTGCCATATCTGCCAGCCACTTTCTGCCAATCAAACAGTGTAGTGTAATACAGTGAGCCTGATTTTTCCCTGCATTCTCCCACACATAAAGAGGGACAGTTCTAATGCCAGTGTGTGCATCTGCGTCCGTCCTGTTAGTGCCATATCTGCCAGCCTCTTTCTGCCAATCAAACAGTGTAGTGTAATACATTGGGCCTGATTTTTCCCTGCATTCTCCCACACATAAAGAGGGACATTTCTACTGCCAGTGTGTGCATCTGCGTCCGTCCTGTTAGTGCCATATCTGCCAGCCCCTTTCTGCCAATCAAACAGTGTAGTGTAATACAGTGGGCATGATTTTTCCCTGCATTCTCCCACACATAAAGAGGGACATTTCTTCTGCCAGTGTGTGCATCCGCGTCAGTCCTGTTAGTGCCATATCTGCCAGCCACTTTCTGCCAATCAAACAGTGTAGTGTAATACAGTGGGCCTGATTTTTCCCTGCATTCTCCCACACATAAAGAGGGACATTTCTACTGCCAGTGTGTGCATCTGCGTCCGTCCTGTTAGTGCCATGTCTGCCAGCCTCTTTCTGCCAATCAAACAGTGTAGTGTAATACAGTGGGCATGATTTTTCCCTGCATTCTCCCACACATAAAGAGGGACATTTCTTCTGCCAGTGTGTGCATCCGCGTCAGTCCTGTTAGTGCCATATCTGCCGGCCTGTTTCTGCCAATCAAACAAGGTAGTGTAATACAGTGGGCCTGATTTTTCCCTGCATACTCCCACACATAAAGAGGGACTTTTCTGCTGCCAGTGTGTGCATCTGCATCCGTCCTGTTAGTGCCATATCTGCCAGCCTCTTTCTGCCAATCAAACAGTGTAGTGTAATACAGTGGGCCTGATTTTTCCCTGCATTCTCCCACACATAAAGAGGGACATTTCTACTGCCAGTGTGTGCATCTGCGTCAGTCCTGTTAGTGCCATATCTGCCAGCCTCTTTTTGCCAATCAAACAGTGTAGTGTAATACAGTGGGCCTGATTTTTCCCTGCATTCTCCCACACATAAAGAGGGACATTTCTACTGCCAGTGTGTGCATCTGCGTCTGTCCTGTTAGTGCCATATCTGCCAGCTTCTTTCTGCCAATCAAACAGTGTAGTGTAATACAGTGGGCCTGATTTTTCCCTGCATTCTCCCACACATAAAGAGGGACATTTCTACTGCGAGTGTGTGCATCTGCGTCAGTCCTGTTAGTGCCATATCTGCCAGCCACTTTCTGCCAATCAAACAGTGTAGTGTAATACAGTGGGCCTGATTTTTCCCTGCATTCTCCCACACATAAAGAGGGACATTTCTACTGCCAGTGTGTGCATCTGCTTCCGTACTGTTAGTGCCATATCTGCCAGCCTCTTTCTGCCAATCAAACAGTGTAGTGTAATACAGTGGGCATGATTTTTCCCTGCATTCTCCCACACATAAAGAGGGACATTTCTACTGCGAGTGTGTGCATCTGCATCTGTCCTGTTAGTGCCATATCTGCCAGCCACTTTCTGCCAATCAAACAGTGTAGTGTAATACAGTGGGCCTGATTTTTCCCTGCATTCTCCCACACATAAAGAGGGACTTTTCTGCTGCCAGTGTGTGCATCTGCATCCGTCCTGTTAGTGCCATATCTGCCAGCCTCTTTCTGCCAATCAAACAGTGTAGTGTAATACAGTGCGCCTGATTTTTCCCTGCATTCTCCCACACATAAAGAGGGACATTTCTACTGCCAGTGTGTGCATCTGCGTCCGTCCTGTTAGTGCCATATCTGCCAGCCTCTTTCTGCCAATCAAACAGTGTTGTGTAATACAGTGAACCTGATTTTTCCCTGCATTCTCCCACACATAAAGAGGGACATTTCTACTGCCAGTGTGTGCATCTGCGTCCGTCCTGTTAGTGCCATATCTGCCAGCCTCTTTCTGCCAATCAAACAGTGTAGTGTAATGCAGTGGGCCTCATTTTTCCCTGCATTCTCCCACACATAAAGAGGGACATTTCTACTGCCAGTGTGTGCATCTGCGTCCGTCCTGTTAGTGCCATATCTGCCAGCCTCTTTCTGCCAATCAAACAGTGTAGTGTAATACAGTGGGCCTGATTTTTCCCTGCATTCTACCACACATAAAAATGGGAGATTTAAATTCACAACAATTTCACGTACACCTTCTACCTGGTTTTACAGGACCACCTAACGGTTGTTAGCTAGGTTACATTTTTCCAAGAATGAGGAAGTCTAGTGGAAGAGGTCGTGGCCATGGGCGGTCATTGCCAGTTGGTAATGATGGTAGTGGTGGTGGTCGTGGAGCATCAGGTGGTCATGGGAAAAGCAATATAGCCCCTAAGTCTCGAGTTGTTGAGCCAGTATCATTGTCTGGCTACACAAGGCCTCAAAGGCTCCCTTTTCTGGGAGTAGGAAAACCGCTTTTGAAGCCGGAGCAGCAGGAACAAGTATTGGCTTTCATTGCTGACTCTGCCTCTAGCTCTTTCGCCTCCTCCTTGGAAAATGCCAAATGTCAGAGCAGTGCATCATCAGTGGATGCTCCCGGTCAGGAACAACTCGCTTCCTTGTGTCCTTCACCCAGAACAACAGTGAAGGATGCGTCAGGCGACACAACTGGTTACTCAATGGAGCTCTTTACACATGCCGTGCCTGGGTTAGAAAGGGAAATTGTTAACAGGCCATGCCCATTACAAGATGAATCGGACATGGAGTGCACAGATGCACAGCCACAGCCAGATTATTATGCTGTTCCTTTGACTCAGATCAGAACATTTTCCTCGCAGTGTACTGATCCAGAATCTTACCCTGATGAGACTATGGATCTCCGTCACGAACGCTATAGCACTGGCTTACACGGTGACCCAGAGGAAGGTGCACAGAACATAGAAGAGGAGGTCATAGATGACCCAGGTTTTGACCCCGATTGGCAGCCATTGGGGGAACAGGGTGCAGGCGGCAGTAGCTCTGAAGCAGAGGAGGAGGAGCTGCAGCAGGCATCAACATCACAACAGGTTCCATCTGGCAGGCCCATATCTGGCCAAAAACGTGTGGCAAAACTAAAACCAGTTGTAGGACAGCGTGGCCATCCGGTTAAAGTAGCTCAGTGTGCAATGCTTGAAAAGGTATCCGATAGTAGGAAGAGTGCAGTCTGGAATTTATTTAACCAAGATCCCAATGATCAGCGCAAAGTCATCTGTAAGAAATGCTCAAGGACCTTCAGCAGAGGTCAGAATGTTAAAAATCTAAATACAAGTTGCATGCATAGACATTTAACCACCATGCACTTGCAAGCCTGGACAAACTACCAAACGTCCCTTAACGTTGTAGCACCCTCTCACAATGAAGCTAGTCAGCAACGCGACATCCCTTCCCACACTGTAAGCCCACCGTTTACCACACCACCTGCAGGTAATGTGGCGGTTTCGTCGCAAGGCCAAAGCAGTCAGGGAATCACCAGGTTCGTGGTCGGAAAAACTGTATGTAGGGCAACAGCAAGAATACCATCACCAACCCTCTCTCAGTCACCCATGTCCACCGGCACCCCCGCTAGTTTCACCCTAGGCAGCTCTCCAGTCCAGCTCACCCTACATGAGACTCTCGTTAGGAAAAGGAAGTACTCATCCTCGCATCCGCGTACACAGGGTTTGAACGCCCACATTGCTAGACTAATCTCGTTAGAGATGATGCCCTACCGGTTAGTTGAAAGCAAAGCTTTCAAAGCCCTGATGGACTACGCTGTACCACGCTACAAGCTTCCCAGTCGACACTTCTTTTCGAGAAAAGACATCCCAGCCCTCCACCAGCATGTAAAAGACCGCATTATCCATGCGCTCAGGCAATCTGTGAGTAGAAAGGTGCACCTGACAACAGATGCATGGACCAGTAGGCATGGCCAGGGGCATTACGTCTCCATCACGGCACACTGGGTTAATGTGGTGGATGCAGGGTCCACAGGGGACAGTAATATTGGGACAGTTCTGCCTAGCCCACGGTCTAGGAAACAGTTGGCTGTAGGCATTCATCCCCCCTCCTCCTCCTCCTCGTCCTCCAGCAGAAGCGAGAGCTCATCCACAGACCGCAGTCACACAACCACTCCATCCGCAGCTGCCACTGTTGCACACGAGGTGTCCAATTATGGAACAGCTAGTGGCAAGCGTCAGCAGGCTGTATTGGCAATGAAGTGTTTGGGCGACAACAGACACACCGCGGAAGTTCTGTCCAAGTTCTTGCAGCAAGAAACTCAGTCATGCCTGGGCACTGTACATCTTGAGGCAGTCAAGGTAGTGAGTGATAACTGAAGGAATTTTATGGCTGCCATAGCCCTTTCACAACTGAAACACATTCCTTGCCTGGCTCACACCTTAAACCTGGTGGTGCAGTGCTTCCTGAAAAGTTATCCGAGGTTACCCGACCTGCTGCTGAAAGTGCGCAGACTTTGCTCTCACATCTGCCGTTCGCCCGTACACTCCAGCCGTATGCAGAACCATCAGCGGTCTATGAACCTTCCCCAGCATCGCCTAATCATCAACGTTGCAACAAGGTGGAACTCCACACTGCACATTCTTCATAGACTGTGCGAACAGAGGCATGCTGTTATGTATTTGTGGGAGGATACACATACACGGGCAGGCAGTTGGATGGCAGACATGGAGTTGTCAGCTGTGCAGTGGTCGAAGCTCCAAGACCTGTGTCAAGTCCTTCAGTGTTTTGAGGAATGCACACGGCTGGTTAATGCAGACAACGCCGTAATAAGCATGAGCATCCAAGAAACCCTGACAGATGTCATCCCAAGTAGACCCCAGATCACCTTCCGGAGAGTACGCTCTTTGAAAGATCGACTTGTACACAGTCATTACAAAAGAGAATAACAAGCAGGTACCTGGCTTGATAGACGGGTAAATGGCACCTTTAGGTGTGGAAATTGCTCGTTCTGTGATTTTGTAGTACCCGGCAAGAATTTTGCCAGTGCATCTAATGGAAGACAATTTTTCTGCAGGGACTTCTCTAACTGTAAGACCACGGGTGTGGTCTATATGGCCACGTGTGCATGTCCAAAAAATTACATAGGGAAGACCAAGAGAGAGCTGAGGAGGAGGATCGGGGAACACTTGGGTGAAATAAAGAACTGCAGGGATACCCCCATAGCACGTCACATCTGGGAAGTTCATCAGGGTGACAATAGGGTACTCTCCTTCTGTGTCCTTGAGGTGGTTAAGCAAAATGGGAGGAGGGGTGACTGGGACAGGGTGATCCTACAAAAAGAGACCCAGTGGATATTTAGAATGGAGTCAGTCGTCCCTAGGGGACTAAATGAGCGATTAACCTATAGTTGCTTCGTGTGAACTGATCTCGCTGTTTCGGCTTCCCCGTCTCCCTGACATGAGTATAGAGGTTATGCAGACCTAATAGATGGTTTGCAATGTATATTGTAGGAGATCATTTAATGTTGTAACTCCAATCATCTGCCAATTATGGGCTTTAGGACAAGATAACTGCAGATGGGGGTTGGGCTTTACTTATAACGGGGGTATTCAGCTATCATCGTCTGTGAATATGTTCATTTTGGGGTTGGAGAATCTATAACCCCTCTTTTGGGGATTTGGTGTATCGTTTATACTGACTCCCACTATTTATATATAAGCTGGAATCTACAAGGGGTTAGATTCAACCCACAACTATTAGACAGCGGTGCAATTGGGTGCTGGCTTTCAGCATTTGTGCACGTGAGATACGATGTATAAAAGTCTTGGTGCACTTTATTTAATCCTGCCCTCCTGTCATACGGCACGCTGTACAACTTACATTGTTTGCAGGCGTCTAGGCAATGGCGCCTGCGCAGTAGCAGTGATTGAAAAGGAGATAGAAAAAATCCACAACAAAATGGAGTCTATGAGCGCCTGCGCAGTTTGTGAGAGTATGGCAGACCTCTATGGTCTAAAAACGGCGCATGCGCAGTACGAGGACGCCAGCAATGATATGAGAATAATGGCGGCTGTCATGTACAGCGTGAGGACATGGATGGGGGGCAGTTATCCGGACACCTGCACCATTAACTGTACGTTAATCTACAGGTATGAATTAACTCCAGGAGTGTCGCCCCTCGGGCGGGCACTACTTAAGTATGCTCTTGACAGTGTTAACCCTGCACCTGCAACCAGGCACAGCATATCTCCGATGTGGTTGGATCACACGGTTCTTTTTTTCCCATATGCCTCCTGAGGAACCATATCATGGGGGGGAAACGCGTAGAGGCGAGATCTGAGCACAGATAAGTGTATCAGGTTTTTTATTATTGATTTTTCACCATGTGTGTACTCTAAGATAAAATCGATATTGGTAAATATAAGGTTTATAAAGTGAAAAATATCACTGCAAGATCTCACACGTGTGTGCTTTTGGAAAATGGATGTTATTATATCTCCTTGGTCACTCTGCATGTTAGGCCATAAACAGATATGATGGATGGTTTATAAATATTGTGGCTAATTCACTTTGCATTTTCCTTGCTTAAGTCATCATATAAATCATACTTCCACTGTAGCCCACTACTATAGCCCCATAGGCACTTCCCTGTAGCATCTTTAATTTTTTGCAGGGATCTACCTAGGGCTTTAAGGGACAGCCGCCAAGAAGCGGGGGCGCCATTTTGCGCTCAAGAGGGTGCCAACCTCCGCTGTCAGGCAGGGCCGTCCGGGTAGGGACGTGTAAGGGCGTGATAGCCAGTGAAGGAGGCTTAGAGCACACGGTCAGGGGTGCCATACATTACCTTATCTAGCTTTTTATTGAGGCATTTTATAAGTCTTGGTTATTGAGACACTATGGTGAAATATCATTTGGCTTTTTTTGTGTTCGTATGAAGTTGGGCCCTAGGTGTGGGCAATTGTGTTGTGTCCATAATATCCACCCATTAGGGACCCGTAGGGCATATAGGGTCAGCCGCCGAGGAGCCGGGGTGCCACATTGCGTCCAAGAGGGTGCCAACCTCCGCAGATAGGCAGGGAGCACCCTAGGGACGCGTAGATATCAGAGGTTTGTTTGGGTATCCCACCTTTTTGCCCATGAACATATAGGCCAATTTTAAACCCATTCCTATGTAGAAGGGTTTATTTTAGGGGTTGTGTTGGTTTGTTATTCCTAATTTTGAAATAAAGATATTATTAAATTAGTTTTGGTTTAGTTTTCTGTAAGCATGAGCATCCCCCTAATGCGTCTGCTGATGCAAAGTTTGACGCACATAAAGGAGCAGGCGTCTGCAGCCGAGGACGAGGGAAGTCTTGATGACAGTCAGCCATTGTCTGCTCAGGGAAGTCTACCGGACGAGGTGGCGGGGGAAGAGGAGGAGGATGAGGAGGATGATGGGGATGAGTATTTGTTGGATGAGGAAGCTTCTCTGGGGGCAATAGAAAGTGCTGGCGGTGCAAGGCCGGTTTCAGGGTTTTTGAGGGAGACAAGTGACGTTGATTTGCCTGAAAGTGCTCCTCAACCCAGCATATGCACTGACTTGACAACTGGAACATTGGCCCACATGGCGGATTATGCCTTGCGTATCCTCAAAAGGGACCCACGCATTATAAAAATGATGACCGATGACGATTACTGGTTGGCCTGCATCCTTGATCCTCGCTATAAAGGCAAATTGCAAAATATCATGCCACATGAGAACCTGGAACAAATATTGGCAACCAAACAAGCTACTCTTGTAGACCGTTTGATTCAGGCATTCCCAGCACACAGCGCCGGTGATGGTTCTCACACGAGCTGCAGGGGGCAACAGGGCAGAGGTGTTAGAGGTGCACAAATCAGAAGTGGCGTAGGACAGAGGGGTTTTCTGACCAGGTTGTGGAGTGATTTCGCAATGACCGCAGACACGACAGGTACTGCAGCATCAATTCAAAGTGACAGGAGACAACATTTGTCCAGTATGGTTACTAACTATTTTTCCTCCATTACCGATGTTCTCCCTCAACCGTCATTCCCCTTTGATTACTGGGCATCGAAAATAGATACCTGGCCTGAATTGGCCGAATATGCATTGCAGGAGCTTGCTTGCCCAGCAGCTAGTGTGCTATCAGAAAGAGTATTCAGTGCTGCTGGTTCAATACTGACCGAAAAAAGGACTCGTCTGGCTACCCAAAATGTTGATGATCTCACCTTCATTAAAATGAACCACTCATGGATTTCAAATTATTTTGCCCCACCTTTCCCGGCTGACACCTAGCTTTCCTGCAAAAAAGGTCTTCCTTTGGGACTGGTGTTACTGACTGTTCCAATCTCTTACTTTGCAGCTGCTGTTTGTCCAGCATACGACATGTTTACACCTCCCTAAATGGCCTAACTCCCCCCACGGGGCCGTGGTCTCGCCACTTGGCGCAAGCACCCGTCAGAGTGCCATTTGTCTGAAGAGGTGGGTGTGCCCACTTTTGATCGACGGCACTGGCACTGGGTCCCTCATAGTACAATTAAGTGTCTCTGGCGGTGGTGGCGCGCACCCAATGTCAGACACACCGTTGTAACATGAGGGGCCCTGGGCTTGTACCGCCGGCCAGGAGAGAGTTTCCCCCCCAGGTCAAAAAGTGCTCTACCACTTGCAAAATTATCTCTCGCTGCTCCACCACTGTTTAGTCTATGCGCTGAAATCCTTTAATGGCTGGCACAGACAATAACAATTTGTTGACATGTATGATGCTAGTTAAAATAGTCAGGGGCCCTGTCCTACATTTACACCAGTAAATACTTTGCGCCAAATTACAATGACTGAAAGTCAGCATAGGAGCACACTCCTGTACCTAACTATGCCACCCTTTTTTTAAGTTTTGTTTTGTTTTTTTTGGGAGACATTAACATCTATTTAGTTTTTGGGAGTACTTACTGTGTCAGACACTCCTTCCAATTGTCCTCCGCTGATCACACCAATGCTGCCTGTGTAGCCCTGTAGCCAAATTTAAGCTGCATAGAGCCTATTTTATTATTTTAGGCCTAGGAAGTCTGTCTGCGGTCCCTCCTTCCAATTGTCCTCCGCTGACCACACCAATGCTGCCCGTGTACCCCTGTAGCCAAATTTAAGCTGCATAGAGCCTATTTTATTATTTTAGGCCTAGGAAATCTGTCTGCGGTCCCTCCTTCCAATTGTCCTCCGCTGACCACACCAATGCTGCCTGTGTACCCCTGCCACATAATGGAAGCTGCATAGAGCCTATTTTATTATTTTAGGCCTAGGAAGTCTGTCTGCCGTCCCTCCTTCCAATTGTCCTCCGCTGACCACACCAATGCTGCCTGTGTACCCCTGCCACATAATGGAAGCTGCATAGAGCATATTTTATTATTTTAGGCCTAGGAAGTCGGTCTGCGGTCCCTCCTTCCAATTGTCCTCCGCTGACCACACCAATGCTGCCTGTGTACCCCTGCCACATAATGGAAGCTGCAGAGAGCCTATTTTATTACTTTAGGCCTAGGAAGTCTGTCTGCGGTCCCTCCTTCCAATTGTCCTCCGCTGACCACACCAATGCTGCCTGTGTACCCCTGCCACATAATGGAAGCTGCATATAGCCTATTTTATTATTTTAGGCCTAGGAAGTCTGTCTGCGGTTCCTCCTTCCAATTGTCCTCCTCTGACCACACCAATGCTGCCTGTGTACCCCTGCCACATAATGGAAGCTGCATAGAGCCTATTTTATTATTTTAGGCCTAGGAAGTCTGTCTGCGGTCCCTCCTTCCAATTGTCCTCCGCTGACCACACCAATGCTGCCTGTGTACCCCTGCCACATAATGGAAGCTGCATAGAGCCTATTTTATTATTTTAGGCCTAGGAAGTCTGTCTGCGATCCCTCTTTCCAATTGTCCTCCGCTGACCACACCAATGCTGCCTGTGTACCCCTGCCACATAATGGAAGCTGCACAGAGCCTATTTTATTATTTTAGGCCTAGTAAGTCTGTCTGTGGTCCCTCCTTCCAATTGTCCTCCGCTGACCACACCAATGCTGCCTGTGTACCCCTGCCACATAATGGAAGCTGCATAGAGCCTATTTTATTATTTTAGGCCTAGGAAGTCTGTCTGCAGTCCCTCCTTCCAATTGTCCTCCGCTGACCACACCAATGTTGCCTGTGTACCCCTGTAACCAATTTAAAACCGCATAGAGCCAACTTTTTTAGTTAACATATACCACCTTTGTCTGTCTGCGCCACTCAATCACTCTGTCCTCCACTGAAAAAGCTGAGCTTCAACCTTCAGGCTCTCATTAAGTAGTTTTTAATATAAGACAGCAGTTGCCCTACTAGTTTGGTTGGGGCCTAGTAACAGTGTCTGCCACTCCTTCGTGTTCTCCTCCTCCTTGGTGTTCTCCTCCAGGTTTCCTTGTCTGAGCTTCAACCTTCAGGCTCTCATTAAGTAGTTTTTAAAATAAGACAGCAGTTGCCCTACTACTTTGGTTGGGGCCTAGTAACAGTGTCTGCCGCTCCTTGGTGTTCTCCTCCTCCTTGGTGTTCTCCTCCAGGTTTCCTTGTCTGAGCTCCAACCTTCAGGCTCTCATTAAGTAGTTTTTAAAATAAGACAGCAGTTGCCCTACTACTTTGGTTGGGGCCTAGTAACGGTGTCTGCCGCTCCTTGGTGTTCTCCTCCTCCTTGGTGTTCTCCTCCAGGTTTCCTTGTCTGAGCTTCAACCTTCAGGCTCTCATTAAATAGTTGTTTATATAAGACAGCAGTTGCCCTACTTCTTTGGTTGGGGCCTAGTAACGGTGTCTGCCGCTCCTTGGTGTTCTCCTCCAGCTTTCCTTGTCTGAGCTTCAATCTTCAGGCTCTCATTAACTAGTTTTTAATATAAGACAGCAGTTGCCCTTCTACTTTGGTTGGGGCCTAGTAACGGTGTCTGCCGCTCCTTGGTGTTCTCCTCCTCCTTGGTGTTCTCCTCCAGGTTTCCTTGTCTGAGCTTCAACCTTCAGGCTCTCATTAAGTAGTTTTTAATATAAGACAGCAGTTGCCCTACTAGTTTGGTTGGGGCCTAGTAACAGTGTCTGCCGCTCCTTGGTGTTCTCCTCCTCCTTGGTGTTCTCCTCCAGGTTTCCTTGTCTGAGCTTCAACCTTCAGGCTCTCATTAAGTAGTTTTTAATGTAACACTGCAGTTGCCCTACTACTTGGGTTGGGGCCTAGTAACGGTGTCTGCCGCTCCTTGGTGTTCTTCTCCTCCTTGGTGTTCTCCTCCAGGTTTCCTTGTCTGAGCTTCAACCTTCAGGCTCTCATTAAATAGTTGTTTATATAAGACAGCAGTTGCCCTACTACTTTGGTTGGGGCCTAGTAACGGTGTCTGCCGCTCCTTGGTGTTCTCCTCCAGGTTTCCTTGTCTGAGCTTCAACCTTCAGGCTCTCATTAAGTAGTTTTTAATGTAACACTGCAGTTTCTCTACTACTTGGGTTGGGGCCTAGTAACGGTGTCTGCCGCTCCTTTGTGTTCTCCTCCTCCTTGGTGTTCTCCTCCAGGTTTCCTGGTCTGATCTTCAACCTTCAGGTTCTCATTAGGTAGTTTTTAATATAAGACAGCAGTTGCCCTACTAGTTTGGTTGGGGCCTAGTAACAGTGTCTGCCGCTCCTTGGTGTTCTCCTCCTCCTTGGTGTTCTCCTCCAGGTTTCCTTGTCTGAGCTTCAACCTTTAGGCTCTCATTAAGTAGTTTTTAATGTAACACTGCAGTTGCCCTACTACTTGGGTTGGGGCCTAGTAACGGTGTCTGCCACTCCTTGGTGTTCTTCTCCTCCTTGGTGTTCTCCTCCAGGTTTCCTTGTCTGAGCTTCAACCTTCAGGCTCTCATTAAATAGTTGTTTATATAAGACAGCAGTTGCCCTACTACTTTGGTTGGGGCCTAGTAATGATGTCTGCCGCTGCTTGGTGTTCTCCTCCAGGTTTCCTTGTCTGAGCTTCAACCTTCAGGTTCTCATTAAGTAGTTTTTAATATAAGACAGCAGTTGCCCTACTACTTTGGTTGGGGCCTAGTAGCGGTGTCTGCCGCTCCTTGGTGTTCTCCTCCTCCTTGGTGTTCTCCTCCAGGTTTCCTTGTTTGAGCTTCAACCTTCAGGCTCTCATTAAGTAGTTTTTAATGTAACACTGCAGTTGCCCTACTACTTGAGTTGGGGCCTAGTAACGGTGTCTGCCGCTCCTTGGTGTTCTCCTCCTCCTTGGTGTTCTCCTCCAGGTTTCCTTGTCTGAGCTTCAACCTTCAGGCTCTCATTAAGTAGTTTTTAATGTAACATTGCAGTTGCTCTACTACTTGGGTTGGGGCCTAGTAATGGTGTCTGCCGCTCCTTGGTGTTCTCCTCCTCCTTGGTGTTCTCCTCCAGGTTTCCTTGTCTGATCTTCAATATTCTGGCTCTCATTAAGTAGTTGTTTAGATAACACTGCATTAGGCCTACTAGTTTGGTTGGGGCCTTCTAACGGCGTCTGCCGCTCCTGGGTTTCCTCCTGTTTGGTTTTCTTGAGCTTCAACCTTCAGGCTCTCATTAGGTAGTTGTTAATGTAACACTGCAGATGGCCTACTAGTTTGGTTGGGGTCTAGTAACGGTGTCTGCCGCTGCTTGGTGTTCTCCTCCACTGAACAAAGCAGCGCCGCCTGTTTCCTACAGTTACCAATTTAGAACTGCATTTTGCCTAGTTACTTATTTGGGCCTACTCACTGTGTCAGCCTCTCATTACAGTTGTCCTCCACTGAACAAAGCAATGCCGCCTGGTTAGTCCTGTTAAAATTTTGAACTGCATTTAGCCCACTTTATTATTTGGGCCTAGATCAGTGTTTCCTCCTCATCCTGCCCATTGCCCAACCACTGCTAGATGAGTCCACTGGTACATTGACCCAGACCACTACATTCCCCTTGCACTCTACACAACCAGAATCTGACCCTGCTGAAAGTCAGGTTCCTCTTCCCGCATACTATACCACCTTACACGGGGACAAAGAGGAAGGTGCAGGTGAAATTGCAGGTTCCTTCATCAGGTGGGGGGCATACTCGTTGGCGACATCACTGGCACAGGGCTCCTCATAGTACGCAAAAGTATTGCTGCCGGTGGGAGGCGCCTCCACCGTGCAAACACACCGCCGTACTGTGAGGGGCCCTGTGCCAGTGCCAATGCGAACGAGTGGGCCCCCCTGCTTGCTCAGGATCACAGCACTTACAACGTTGAAATACTTACCTCTCCCTGCTCCACCGCCGTGACGTAGTCCACGTTTCCTGGGCCCACTAAAATCTTGAACCAGCCCTACCCCCCACAACTTTAGCCAAATGACCCCCAATTTCCAATGCCTAACTATTATTATAAAGTAAATTAATATTGACAAGCTTCAGTAACAAGAATGGATGTTTTTGCCATTAAAATCGGCAATGTAGGTGTTTTCCTGGCCTCCACTCACTGCCGACTATGCTTCCCCATTGACTTGCATTGGGTTTCATGTTTTGGTCGATCCCTGACTTTTCGCGATAATCGGCCGATTTCACTCGACTCGACTTTTGACAAAGTTGGGTTTCGCAAAACCCAACTCTACCCCAAAAAAGTAAAAGTCGCTCAACCCTAGTGATGGATAGTGAGACTGTATGTGTGTCTCAGACGATGGCCGGGGTCACACTTGCGAGTGCAATTCGAGAATCTCGCGTGAGTCTCTTGCCTCAATACCCAGCACTGCCACTGGTACTTGGGACTGGAGCATTCAGCTGCATAGAATACATGCAGCCGCACACTCCTTTCTTGAATTCCAGGAGCAGTTGCGGGTATTCAGGTGAGAGACTCGCGCAAGTTTCTTGCATTGCACTCGAAAGTGTGACCCCCGCCTGTATTTGAGTTCGTACCGGCTCTGCATGCACAGCAACTAATCTGGAGAGGCAAAGCTGCAGGAGGGACAAAGCAGCCGCTTGAACCAGTGATGAGACAGGTGGTCTGTCTCAGAGTATATCAGGCTTCCTGTGGGCACTGTATAAACCACAACCCATCTGAAGAGGCAGAGCTACAGTAGGTTAGAGTGAGCAGCAGTTAGAACCACTAATGAGGCAGGAGGTGTGTCCCCAACTATATCAAACCTTTTTTTATATATATCTTTTGCATTTTCTGCTTAATGGCCAGCGTGAGCTTGCTCCTATATTTGGCAGGCATACCAAATTATACTCCAGCTCATGTTTTTCCTTTAAGCTTCCGATTTCTGCATTCAGTGCACTCACTGCACATAAGGGTGGGGTCTTCCTTTCTTTGAGCTGGACATTATGTTTATATAGCTTCGATTTGCGTTCTCATTAGCCATATCCAGGACCCAGACCTGTTTGACCCTTATTCAATTTGATGTCACCTTGACACATGGTAAGGTTTAAAGACTAGAGAAAAGGACCATCCTCATTTGGTATGGCCTTTACATTTTTTTTATTAAAAACTGTTTGCTAATCTTTTGTTATTTATATGCACTATTGCTTTTACTTATTTACTTACAAAAGGGTATATATTAATGTTGTTTCTACCTTAAGTTTTGTCTGTTTAATGGCCAGTGTAAACATGCTCCTATATTTTGTATGCATGCCAACTTATTCTCTAGTTCATATTTTTTTTTCCCAGTTGTATCAGACATCTTGTAGGCTCTGTATACAATCTGAGAGAAAGAGCTGCAAGATGAGGGAAATATTAATACAGTCTGAACCAGAGATTAGACAGTAGGTGTGTCTCAGAAAATAGCAGACTCTATATTTGGGCTCATACTCACCTGCGAGAATCTCGGATGAGTCTCGCACGTCAATACTTGGCACTGCACCCGGCATTCAGGAGCGGAGCGTGCGGCTGCATGCATTCCTATTCAGCCGCATGCTCTGATCTGAGTGCTGGCAGCAGCGCCAGGTATTAATATGCGAGACTCATCCGAGTTTCTCGCAAGTGAGTATGAGCCCTAAGTCCTACTCTGTCTAGGAGGATCTGACATGTACAAAGGAAATGCTTGCACACTTTGTATATTCAGTGCTTATCATTTGATATAGCGGTAGTGACATATTCATGATTTGAAATTCACAACAGCTTTAAATCCATACACTGAAAAATATGTGTGCAAGTACTTTGACTTAGATTCACAACAGAATAAAAATAAAATATTACTCATAGTATATATAGTCTTACTGTGCAACTATAACAATTTGTTGTTCCAGGACAGCTAGGTGACAACCCCTGTGGGAGCTGTAATAACAGGAACATTGTTTGTCACTCAGATTTCCCAAAAGCAAATATAACTTAGATATATCTACGTACATCTGACAAAAGAGGACGACTCAAGGATTTTTGTTTAGGAAAGATGCATTTCCTTGTTATCAAGAGTATATATAATTTAGAAGGGAATAAAGACTGTGGTTATTAAATTATGCAGTTGCAAAGACATCAATATTTATAAAAACATTCACATTCTTCCAGTACTATTTTATTCACTTTAAAAATATGTTCTTTTTATCAAAAGTATATATCAAAATGAGCTAGCTATACCTTTTACTATTTACTAACTTTAATAAATTAATATCTTGTCAGCTAAAACTGCGGGAAATTCACACAAAAACATTTTGTGTGACCCTGCTTGTTGTTCTGCCCACACTTTTGATTCTGTCACTGTCTAAACTACAATAATCTTCTGTTTATTGCTGCGAAAATAAGCTACTGGCACTTCTAAAGTTTGAGCTTCATCAATTAAATCCAAAATCTATATTCCACATTGGATGCCGGTAATTATAGAAAAATGTCTACATATAACTGCATTGGCATCAGTGGCGGAATATAATGAAGTAAATCTGGGCAGTAGCCCAGGGCCCAGTGGTGTGAGGGGCCCTGGCAACCGATCAGATTGACTGCCGCCATCAGGGCATTACTGCCCTGACTGGCGTTTGGGCCCAGTGAGCAGAGGGGGCCCACATTGGGCCCCGTCTCATCTGCTCATCGGGCCCCTACCGACGCTGCAGGAGGGAGCTTCGTCGAAGGAGCATGGATAGGTGAGGAGAACTCTTTTTTTTTGTTATTGCAAACGGCAATCTGGGGGGCCTGGGCCAGAATTCTGGACACTGGGGTCAGAGATGCTGGATGCACTGGGGGCAGAGATGCTGGATGCACTGGGGCAATATGCTGGACACACTGGGGGCAATATGCTGGGCACACTGGGGCAGATTGCTAGACACACTGGGGGCAATATGCTGGACACATTGGGGGCAATATGCTGGACACACTGGGGCAGGTTGCTGGACACACTGGGGACAGAATGCTGGACAAACTGGGGGCAATATGCTGGACATACTGGGGCAATATGATGGAGACACTGGGGCAATATGCTGGAGACACTGTGGGCAATATGCTAGACACACTGGGGGCAATATGATGGACACACTTAGGGCAATATGCTGGACACACTGGGGCAGAATGCTGGGCACAGGAAGGCAATATGTTGGGCACACTAGGGGCAATATGCTGGACACACTGGGGGCAATATGTTGGACACACTGAGGGCAATATGCTGGACACGCTGGGGCAGAATACTGGACACAATGGGAGCAATGTGCTGGACACACTGGGGGCAATATGCTGGACACACTGGGGGCAATATGCTGGACACACTGGGGAAGATTGCTGGACACACTGGGGGCAGAATGCTGGACAAACTAGGGGCAATATGCTGGACACACTGGGGCAATATGCTGGAGACAATGTGAGCAATATGCTGGACACACTGGGGGCAATATGCTGGACTCACTGGGGGCAATATGCTGGACATACTGGGGAAGAATGCTGGAGACACTGGGGGCAATATGCTGGAGACAATGGGGCAATATGCTGGAGACACTGGGGGCAATATGCTGGACACACTGGGGGCAGGATGCTTGACACACTGGGGCAGAATGCTGGACACACTGGGGCAGAATGCTGGACACACTGGGGGCAGAATGCTGGACAACAGGGGGCAATATGCTGGAGATGGAGATACTGGGGCAATATGCTGGAGACACTGGGGGCAAAATGCTGGACACACTGGGGGCAGGATGCTGGACACACTGGGGGCAGGATGCTGAACACATTGGGGGGAGATGCTGTACATTGGGGGCAGATATGCTGGACACTGGGGGCAGAGATGCTGGACACTGGGGGCAGAGATGCTGGACACACTGGTGGCAGGACTGGAGACATGGGCAGAATGTAGATAAGGGGCATGATTGGAGACATGGGGCTGAATGAAAGACATGGGGCAGAATTGGAGACAGATCGTGCAGGTTCATGGGGCAGGATAGATACGATTGAGACTGATGGGGCAGGATGGTGAGATCATATGGGGAAGCATAGGAGAACTTATGGCTGGAGCCAGGAATGAGATACACGGGGCCAGGATGGGGGATATTATTATTACCATAGGGGCTAATTAAGTGATATTATTACTGCAGTGATGTATTTATTTTATTTTTTGTGGACACTGTTTTAAATGGGGGGGCGATCCTGTTACTGACACTTTGTCGCCTCTTTTTCTTCATGTGGTGAAATGTAGAAGTTGGGAAAAATTAAGTAATATGTCATTTCCTGCAGAGACGAGTCTTGGCTGAATGAAGTGATGGCGGTCTGTGCTGGATGAAAGATGAAGGACTTCACCTAGAGACGTCACTGGTGAACCAGTGTTACCTATACTCTGACACTATACTCTGTATACTATATACTGAACTGAAGGGTAAATTGACTAGATCAATGGATGTTTGACAGGTTATAGTTTATTTAGTCACCATGACAGCACCACGAGAGAGGGGATCCACCCTTCAGGGACAGGAAACCTACAGACGTAATAAGGGCGGCACATCTCTCCCGCATCAGTTGGTTTCCTGTCCCTGACAGGCGAACCTCTTCAGACAGACTTTGTGAAGAAGGTTGAAGAAAAGAAAACTACCCAGTCCTGGCGGTCCGATGCAGGTAGCGGGTGGGCCCCTACCTCGGACTGTCCACGACGCAGGATGCACCACACAGCAGGGGGACTGCCTTGTGTTAGGTGTCAGCAGAGGGAAGCAGCCTTCAGCATGGCTTGCTTCCTAGTGACCCTTTGCTGCAGGTGCTGGGTAAGTATGTGGTACCAGCTCCTGTCTGTTGGGTCTTTCCATGTCTGCTCGCATCATGCGGGGTGAGCGCTATGGTCCGGACGGTGGATGGCATGTCCAGGTGTCTATAGACACACCGTGGACGCGGCCGGAAGGGGCGTTCCTGTCTCAGACCGGCGGCGCACCCTGATGACGCGGCTGGTGACGCGGTCTGATGATGCAGCCGGGCATGCACAGTAGAGCCATGCCGGGTGATGGCGTATCCCTCTGCATTGACTGTGATACTGGGTGCGGCGGGGCCTGGGGAGGACCTTGTTGTCGGGCGCGGCCTCGGGAGGTGGAGGCCAATCCACACGATGGTACCAAGCAGGTCACTGGAAGATCCTGCTGACTTCCCGTCCAGGGGGCGGTACCGTTTTGGGCATAGATAAGGAAGGAAAGGACAACCATGGAGTGTCTCAGTCCCATTTGTTCAAATGGAGTCGCCGGAGCTGGAAGCACCGCAGCTTGAGAAGCAGCAGCAGCAGCCTCATAGACGAGACCCATGCTACCTCCCAGCAGCGATCTAGTGGCAGTAGTCATGCTGGTTGAGCCAAAGGTGTTCAGAAGTCCAGCAAGTCCTCAGGCGGTAAAACATCACCGGCCAGGAAGGACCCCCTACTGTCTACGGTACCGTGAACTACGCATCTGGGTTCACTTAGAGATCCTCTGCCCCTCTTATGTTCCCTGTCATGATCCCAATGGCAGGGAATTTGTCAACATAACACGGGCAAAAACAGGACGAGCTCTAGGGTGATGGAACCTGAGCTGACCGCGATCCTGAACCTCAACACTCAACTAACAGTAGCCGGGAAACATTCCTGGGGGGCCCCTAGACGTCTCGCGCCAGCCGGAGATCTAGCTTCCCCTATCAGAAGAATAACAGACCTCACTTGCCTCCAGAGAAATATTTCCACAGAAATAGCAGCCCCCCACATATAATGACGGTGAAATGAGAGGAAGGCACAAACGTAGTTATGAAAACAGATTCAGCAAAATGAGGCCCGCTAAAGCTAGATACCAGAGGATACAAAAGGTGAACTGCGCGGTCAGATGAAAAACCCTTCAAAATACCATCCTGAAATTACTTGAACTCATGTGCCAACTCATGGTACATGAGTGGTAATTTCAGCCCACTAGAGCAACCAGCAGCAGAGAATTACATATCTGCAAGCTGGACTAAAAAAACATGAAAGCAATCATGAAACAGGGAAATACAGACTTAGCTTGTCTTGAAGGCCTAGGAGCAGGTAACAGAGACACACACTGATACATTGATAGCCGGCAAGGGAATGACAGGAAAGCCAGGTTAAATAGGAAACACCCAGCCTCTGATGGACAGGTGGAAACCAGAGACCGCAACCCACCAAAGTCACCCAGTACCAGTTGTAACCACCAGAGGGAGCCCAAAAACAGAATCCACAACAGTACCCCCCCCTTGAGGAGGGGTCACCGAACCCTCACGAGAACCCCCAGGGCGATCAGGATGAGCTCCATGGAAGGCGCGGACCAAATCAGTCGCATGAACATCAGAGGCGACCACCCAGGAATTATCCTCCTGACCATAACCCTTCCACTTAACCAAATACTGGAGTTTACGTCTGGAAACACGAGAATCCAAGATCTTCTCAACAACATACTCCAATTCTCCCTCCACCAGCACCGGAGCAGGAGGCTCAACCGAAGGAACAACGGGCACCTCATACCTCCGCAATAACGACCGATGGAACACATTATGAATAGCAAACGATGCTGGGAGATCCAAACGAAAAGATACAGGGTTAAGAATCTCCAAGATCTTATAAGGACCGATGAACCGAGGCTTAAACTTGGGAGAAGAGACCTTCATAGGGACAAAACGAGAAGACAACCACACCAAGTCCCCAACACGAAGTCGGGGACCCACGCGGCGACGACGATTAGCAAACTGCTGAGCCTTCTCCTGAGACAACTTCAAATTGTCCACCACCTGATTCCAAATCTGATGTAGCCTATCCAACACCACGTCCACTCCAGGACAATCCGAAGGCTCCACCTGACCAGAGGAAAAACGAGGATGAAACCCCGAATTACAAAAGAAAGGAGAAACCAAAGTAGCAGAACTAGCCCGATTATTAAGGGCAAATTCGGCCAGTGGCAAAAAGGCAACCCAGTCATCTTGATCAGCAGAAACAAAACACCTTAAATAAGTTTCCAAGGTCTGATTAGTTCGCTCCGTCTGGCCATTCGTCTGAGGATGGAATGCAGACGAGAAAGACAAATTAATGCCCATCTTAGCACAAAACGTCCGCCAAAATCTAGACACAAACTGGGATCCCCTGTCAGAAACGATATTTTCCGGAATCCCATGCAAACGAACCACGTTCTGAAAAAACAAAGGGACCAACTCAGAGGAGGAAGGCAACTTAGGCAAGGGTACCAAATGAACCATCTTAGAAAAGCGGTCACACACAACCTAGATAACGGACATTTTCTGTGAGACAGGGAGATCTGAAATAAAATCCATGGAAATGTGCGTCCGAGGCCTCTTTGGGATAGGCAAGGATAACAACAACCCACTGGCCCGAGAACAGCAAGGCTTAGCCCGAGCACACACTTCACAAGACTGCACAAAGGTGCGCACATCCCTTGACAAGGAAGGCCACCAAAAAGACCTGGCCACCAAGTCTCTAGTACCAAATATTCCAGGATGACCAGCCAACACAGAAGAATGGACCTCGGAGATGACTCTACTGATCTAATCATCCGGAACAAACAGTCTTTCTGGTGGACAACGATCAGGTTTATCCGCCTGAAACTCCTGCAATGCACGTCGCAAGTCTGGGGAGACGGCGGACAATATTACCCCATCCCTAAGGATGCCAGTAGGCCCAGAGTCTCCAGGAGAGTCAGGCACAAAACTCCTGGAAAGAGCATCTGCCTTCACATTCTTTGAACCCGGCAGGTACGAAACCACAAAATTGAAACGAGAAAAAAACAACGACCAACGAGCCTGTCTAGGATTCAGACGCCTGGCAGACTCAAGGTAAATCAGATTTTTGTGATCAGTCAAGACCACCACACGATGTCTAGCACCCTCAAGCCAATGACGCCACTCCTCAAATGCCCACTTCATGGCCAAAAGCTCCCGATTACCCACATCATAATTGCGCTCGGTGGGCGAGAATTTTCTAGAAAAGAACGCACATGGCTTCATCACCGAGCCATCGGAACTTCTCTGTGACAAAACCGCCCCCGCTCCAATCTCGGAAGCATCAACCTCAACCTGAAAAGGAAGTGAAACATCTGGTTGACATAACACAGGAGCAGAAGAAAACCGGCGCTTAAGTTCCTGAAAGGCCTCCACAGCCGCAGGAGACCAATTAGCAACATCAGCACCCTTTTTAGTCAAATCAGTCAAAGGTTTAACAACACTGGAAAAATTAGAAATGAACCGACGATAAAAATTAGCAAAACCCAAGAATTCTGAAGACTCTTAACAGATGTAGGTTGTGTCCAGTCACAAATCGCCTGAACCTTGACGGGATCCATCTCAATAGTAGAAGGAGAAAAAATGTACCCCAAAAAAGAAATCTTCTGGACTCCGAAGAGACATTTTGAGCCCTTCACAAACAGAGAATTGGCCCGCAGGACTTGAAACACCTTCCTGACCTGTAGAACATGAGACTCCCAGTCATCAGAAAACACCAAAATATCATCCAAATACACAATCATAAACTTATCCAGATATTCACGGAAAATATTGTGCATAAAGGACTGAAAGACTGAAGGAGCATTAGAAAGTCCAAAAGGCATTACCAAATACTCAAAAAGGCCCTTAGGCGTATTAAATGCGGTTTTCCACTCATCACCCTGCTTTATCCGCACAAGATTATACGCCCCGCGAAGATCTATCTTAGTGAACCACCTAGCCCCCTTAATGCGAGCAAACAAATCAGTCAATAATGGCAATGGATACTGATATTTGACTGTAATCTTATTCAGAAGGCGATAATCTATACATGGCCTCAGGGAACCATCTTTTTTAGCCACGAAAAAGACACCTGCTCCCAGAGGGGACGAAGATGGACGAATATGTCCCTTTTCCAAGGACTCCTTAATATAATTCCGCATAGCAGTATGCTCTGGCACTGACAGATTAAATAAACGACCCTTAGGGAACTTACTGCCAGGAATTAATTCTATAGCACAGTCACAATCCCTATGAGGAGGGAGCGAATTGAGCTTAGGCTCCTCAAAAACATCCCGATAGTCAGACAAAAACGCAGGGACCTCAGAAGGAGTAGATGAAGCAATTGAAATCAGAGGTGCATCATCATGAACCCCCTGACATCCCCAGCTCAACACAGACATTGTTTTCCAATCCAGGACTGGATTATGAGTTTGTAACCATGGCAGACCAAGCACTAGTACATCATGTAAATTATACAATACAAGGAAGCGAATCACCTCCTGATGAACGGGAGTCATGCGCATGGTCACTTGTGTCCAGTACTGCGGTTTATTCATAGCCAATGGTGTAGAGTCAATTCCCTTCAAAGGAATAGGAACTTCCAGAGGCTCCAGACTAAAACCGCAGCGTTTGGCAAATGACCAATCCATAAGACTCAGGGCAGCGCCCGAATCCACATAGGCATCGACGGAAATGGATGACAGTGAACAAATCAGAGTTACAGACAAAATGAACTTAGACTGCAGAGTACTAATGGCAAAAGATTTATCAACCTTTTTTGTGCGTTTAGAGCATGCTGATATAACATGAGCTGAATCACCACAATAAAAACACAATCCACTTTTCCGCCTATAATTTTGCCGTTCACTTCTGGACTGAATTCTATCACATTGCATAGTCTCAGGTGCCTGTTCAGAAGACACCGCCAACTGGTGCACAGGTTTGCGCTCCCGTAAACGCCGATCAATCTGAATGGCCATAGTCATAGACTCATTCAGACCTGTAGGCGCAGGGAACCCCACCATAATATCCTTAATGGCCTCAGAAAGACCATCTCTGAAGTTTGCAGCCAGGGCGCACTCATTCCACTGAGTAAGCACCGACCATTTCCGAAATTTTTAACAATATACTTCCGCTTCATCATGCCCCTGAGAGAGGGCTAATAAAGCCTTTTCAGCCTGAATCTCCAGGTTAGGTTCCTCATAGAGCAATCCCAGTGCCAGAAAAAACGCATCCACACTGAGCAATACAGGATCCCCTGGTGCCAATGCAAATGCCCAATTCTGAGGGTCGCCCCGCAGGAAAGATATTACAAGCTTGACCTGCTGAGCAGGGTCTCCAGAGGAGCGAGATTTCAAAGAAAGAAACAATTTGCAATTGTTCCTGAAATTCAGGAAGGTAGATCTATCTCCAGAAAAAAACTCTGGAATAGGAATTCTAGGTTCAGACATAGGAGTGTGAACAACAAAATCCTGTATATTTTGAACTTTTGCAGCAAGATTATTCAGGCTGGAAGCCAAACTCTGGACATCCATGTTAAACAGCTAAGGTCAGAGCCATTCAAGGGTTAAGAGGAGGTAAGAAGCAGCTAGACAGCAATTAAGAGCTAGGCAGCAAAACTTTGAGGGAAAAAAAAAAAAAAATTTCCCTTCAACACTTCTTTTTCTCCTGCTTCAGCCCAAACAATTAACACTTTGTGGGCCGGCTATACTGTCATGATCCCAATGGCAGGGAATTTGTCAACATAACACGGGCAAAAACAGGACGAGCTCTAGGGTGATGGAACCTGAGCTGACCGCGATCCTGAACCTCAACACTCAACTAACAGTAGCCGGGGAACGTTCCTGGGGGGCCCCTAGACGTCTCGCGCCAGCCGGAGATCTAGCTTCCCCTATCAGAAGAGTAACAGACCTCACTTGCCTCCAGAGAAATATTTCCACAGAAATAGCAGCCCCCCACATATAGTGACGGTGAAATGAGAGGAAGGCACAAACGTAGTAATGAAAACAGATTCAGCAAAATGAGGCCCGCTAAAGCTAGATAGCAGAGGATACAAAAGGTGAACTGCGCGGTCAGCTGAAAAACCCTTCAAAATACCATCCTGAAATTACTTGAACTCATGTGCCAACTCATGGTACATGAGTGGTAATTTCAGCCCACTAGAGCAACCAGCAGCAGAGAATTACATATCTGCAAGCTGGACTAAAAAAACATGAAAGCAATCATGAAACAGGGAAATACAGACTTAGCTTGTCTTGAAGGCCTAGGAGCAGGTAACAGAGACACACACTGATACATTGATAGCCGGCAAGGGAATGACAGGAAAGCCAGGTTAAATAGGAAACACCCAGCCTCTGATGGACAGGTGGAAACTAGAGACCGCAACCCACCAAAGTCACCCAGTACCAGTTGTAACCACCAGAGGGAGCCAAAAAACAGAATCCACAACAGTTCCCTCTCTCTTTATTAGGGGAGAAAATGTTCCGCCAAGGCTAAACACAGGAATTGTGGCGAGTGTGGGGAACCACTCCCGGATAGTTATGAGAAAAGGGTGTGCAAGCCTTGCATACAGCGCTTAACAGAGGAGTAGGCCCCTGACCTTATGTCTACCTTTAGAGATATGGTTAGACAAGAAATCAGGGGATCTATTAAATCCCCAAAAAAGGGGAAAAAAGTTAGGTCCCCAATGTCGGATTTTAGTTCAGACTCGGGCGAACTAAGCTCAGATTCCTCTCCATCTTCCTCTTCATCCATAGACGCTGAGTTGGGTCACTCCTGCTTACCACTGGATAGAGTTAATTGGCTGGTTAAAGCAGTGAATAATACAATGGGGATTGAGGAACCCTAGTCAGAGTGGTCCATGCAGGACATAATGTTCAAAGGGTTAGATAGAAAAACCCACAGATCTTTTCCGGTAATTAATAAAATAAATGCTTTAATTACAAGAGAGTGGAAGAAACCTGAGAGGAAAGGATCGCTCCCACCAGCGTTTAAGAGGAGGTATCCATTCTAGGAAGAAGCATCATCCTCATGGGATAAGGCCCCGAAGTTAGACGCGGCAGTAGCCAAAGCGTGTAAAAAGTCCTCGCTGCCATTTCAGGATCTGGGCAATCTAAAAGACCCGTTAGACAGGAAAGCTGATGTTTTTCTGAAGGGTACTTGGGAAATGGCGGCGGGATCTTTGAGTCCAGCAATTGCAGCTACTTGTACGGCACGGTCGCTGATGGTGTGGCTTGACCGCCTAGAAGGTCAACTTAAAAACAAAGTTCCTAGGAATGAGATCTTAGCTTCCCTTCCTATAATGCAAGAAGCAGCAGCCTTTCTTTCAGATGCTTCGGCAGACTCGGTGAAATTAGAAGCCAGATCTTCAGCCCCGTCTAATGCGGCCCGCAGGGCTTTATGGATAAAGTGTTGGCCAGGAGATTTGCAGGCCAGTTCAAAATTATGTGGCATTCCCTGTGAGGGGGCGCACTTGCTTGGGCCGATACTGGATGAGCTATTAGAAAAAGCAGGCGATAACAAAAAATGATTTTCCTTCCTAGGAAGAACCTCGTACAGACGGGAATACAATAAAGGATGGTTCAACCGCAGAAGATCAAATAGAGAAAGATCCAGATATGACAGTAACAGGAAAAGAGGTAGAGGGTATATGTTTAATGCCTCTCGGGACTATAAAAAGGGTCAATGACTGTTGGACCAGGTGGGGGGAAGACTTTCAGCCTTCTACCCAGCCTGGTTGAAGATTTCCAATAGCCCATGGGTCCTAAATATTGTTGCAACTGGGCTGAAGTTCGAGTTCCAAAGGATTCCTCACAACAAATTTTGCCTAACACCTATCTGTTCTTCTTTTGCAGAACAATTGGCACTGGAATCAGAAGTCCCGGAACTTCAGCAAAAAGGAGTGCTGATTAATGTACCCATAATACAGAGAGGTAAGGGGTTTTATTCCCCCCTCTTCCTGATTAAAAATCCTGATGGATCCTTCCATACCATCATTAATTTAAAAGGCCTAATTAAATTTTTGCTGATTCCTTCCTTCAAGATGGAGTCTTTAAAGACGGCAATAAAGCTTATGTTTAACAATTGCCTCATGGTTGTCTTAGATTTGAAAGATGCCTATTATCACATCCTGAAACATGCAGACCACCAACAATTTCTTAGAGTGGCAGTTTCAATTAATGGAACAATAGAACACTTCCAATACCAAGCACTTCCCTTTGGTGTCGCGGTGGCACCCCGGGTATTCACTAAAATAATGGTAGAAGTCATGGCGCACCTTCAAGAGCAGGACATCTTAATAATTCGCTATTTAGATGACTTATTAATCATGGGACATTCGGAATCACACTGCACTGACCAATTAGGGAAGGTAACGTCAGTGTTGCAGAAATTGGGTTGGATCATTAATCTTAGAAAATCTCGTTTACAACCCTCTAAAATACAGGAGTTTTTGGGTCTTGTCATAGATTCTAGTGGGCAGGAATGTCGTCTTCCAGATGCAAAGGTGGATAGGATTCAACAATTAGTAACTAGAGTGATTAAAAATCCATCAGTCTCTATAAGAAGAGCAATGTCACTGTTAGGATCACTCACATCATGTATCCCGGCGGTTCTTTGGGCCCAATATCACACCAGAACACTACAGTGGGATGTGTTATGTAACACCCGTCACTTGATGGGACATCTTGACAGCATTTTTTCACTATCCACCAAATCTGTGCAATCTTTACACTGGTGGACGCACATACCAAACTTACGTAGAGGTGTTCCCTGGACAAATGATGTGTCCCGAATAGTAACTACAGATGCTAGCCCCAGGGGATGGGGAGCACACATGGAGAATAGTTGGGTCCAGGGATTGTGGTCTCAATCTGAGCAGAGTTCATTGTCCAACTTGAAGGAATTATTAGTAGAGTTGAGCGACTTTTACTTTTTTCGGATCGAGTCGGGTTTCGCGAAACCCGACTTTCTCAAAAGTCGGGCTGGGTGAAATCGGCTGATTATTGCGTAAAGTCGGGGGCCGACTGCAACACAAAACCCAATGCAAGTCAATTGGGAATCAAAGTCGGCAGTGAGTGGAGGACAGGAAAACACCTACAGTGCCCATTTTAATGCCAAAAACATCAATTCTTATTACTGAAGCTTGTCAATCTTAATTTACTTTATAATAATAGTTACGCATTGAAAACATGGGGTCATTTGGCTAAAGTTGTGGTGGGGTAGAGCTGGCTCAAGATTTTCTTGGGCCCAGGAAACGCGGAATACGTCACGGCGGTGGAGCAGGAAGAGGTAAGTATTTCAACTTTGCAAGTGCTGTGATCCTGAGCAAGCAGGGGGGGCCCACTAGTTGGCACTGGCACAGGGCCCCTCATAGTATGTTACATACGGTGTGTTTGATGGCGGGCGGCGCCTCCCACTGCCAGAGACACTTTTGCATACTATGAGGGGCTCTGTGCCAGTGCCAATGAGTATGCCCCCTCACCTGATGAAGGAACCTGCACTTTCATCTGCACCTTCCTCTTTGTGCCCGTGTAAGGTGGTATAGTATGCGGGAAGGGGGACCTGACTTTCAGCAGGGTCAGATTCTGGCTGTGTAGAGTGCAAGGGGAATGTAGTGGTCTGGGTCAATGTACCAGCAGACTCATCTAGCAGTGGCTGGGCAATGGGCAGGATGAGGAGGAAACAGAGATATACGCCCAAAATAAAAAAGTAGGCTAAAAGCAGTTAAAAATTGGTAACATGAGTACACAGGTGGCATAGCTTTGTTCAGTGGAGGACAACTGTAAGGACTGGCTGACACAGTTACTAGGCCCAAATAAGTAAGTAGGCTAAATGCAGTTCAAAATTTGTAACAGGAGTACACAGGCGGCATAGCTTTGTTCAGTGGAGGACAACTGTAATGGGAGGTAGACACAGTTAGTAGGCCTAAGTAAGTAAGTAGGCTAAATGCAGTTCAAAACTGGTAAAAGGACAAAACAGGCGGCATAGCTTTGTTCAGTGGAGGACAACTGTAATGGGAGGCAGACACAGTTAGTAGGACCAAATAAGTAGGCTAAATGCAGTTCAAAACCGGTAAAAGGACTAAACAGGTGGCATAGCATTGTTCAGTAGAGGACAACTGTAATGGGAGGCAGACACAGTTAGTAGGCCCAAATAAGTAGGCTAAATACAGTTCAAAACTGGTAAAAGGACTAAACAGGCGGCATAGCTTTGTTCCATGGAGGACAACTGTAATGGGAGGCAGACACAGTTAGTAGGCCCAAATAAGTAGGCTGAATGCAGTTCAAAACTGGTAAAAGGACTAAACAGGCGGCATAGCTTTGTTCAGTGGAGGACAACTGTAATGGGAGGTAGACACAGTTAGTAGGCCTCAATAAGTAAGTAGGCTAAATGCAGATCAAAACTGGTAAAAGGACTAAACAGGCGGCATAGCTTTGTTCAGTAGAGGACAACTGTAAGGACTGGCTGACACAGTTACTAGGCCCAAATAAGTAAGTAGGCTAAATGCAGGTCAAAATTGGTAACAGGAGTACACAGGCGGCATAGCTTTGTTCAGTGGAGGACAACTGTAAGGACTGGCTGACATAGTTACTAGGCACAAATAAGTAAGTGGGCTAAAAGCAGTTCAAAATTTGTAACAGGAGTACACAGGCAGCATTGCTTTCTTCAGTAGAGGACAACTGTAAGGACTGGCACAGACAGACACTGGTAGTAGGCCTCAAATAAAAAAGTAGGCTAAATGCAGTTCAAAATTGGTAACAGGAGTACACAGGCAGCATAGCTTTGTTCAGTGGAGGACAACTGTAAGGACTGGCTGACAAAGGTACTAGGCCCAAATAAGTAAGTAGGCTAAATGCAGTTCAAAATTGGTAACAGGAGTACACAGGCGGCATAGCTTTGTTCAGTGGAGGACAACTGTAAGGACTGGCTGACACAGTTACTAGGCCCAAATAAGTAAGTAGGCTAAATGTCTGCCAAAAAAATGTTAATAAATAAACAGGTGGCATATCTAGGTACAGGGGTGCGCTCCTCTGCTGAGTAGCAGACAGTGGTAGTTGGCGCAAAGTATTAACTGGTCTAAATGGAGGCCAGGGCCCCTGTATATTTTTACTATCATCTATTATTTCAACAAATTTGTATTGGCAGTGCCATTGAAGGATTTAACTGCACAGACTACACAGTGGTGGAGCAGGGAGAGGTAAGTTTTGCAAGTGGTAGAGCACTGTTCGAGCAGGGGGGAACACTCTCTTGTGGGCGGCGGTACTGGCACAGGGCCCCTCATATTACGACGGTGTGTCTGACGTTGGTTGTGCACCACCACCATCAGAGACACTTCATTGTACTATGAGGGACCCTGTGCCAGTGCCGTCGCCCAAGAGTGGGCACACCTTCCTGTCCAGGCAAACGGCACTCGCACGGGTGCTTGCGCCAAGTGGTGACCACGGCCCTGTGGGGGGGAGTCAGCCTATTTAGGGAGGTATAAAAATGGCCTATGGTGGACATTCAGCAGCTGCAAATGGAGGAATTTGAGCAGTCAGTGAGAGGAGGCCAAAGCAAGACATTTTTCAGGCAAGCTACGTGTCAGCAGGGGAAGGTGGGGCAAAATAATTTGAAATCCATGATTGGTTCATTTTAATGAAGGTTAGATCATTTCGGGTAGCCAGACGTGTCCTTTTTTCAGTCAGTATTGAACCATCAGCACTGAAGACCCTTTCTGATAGCACACTAGCAGCTGGGCAAGCGAGCCCCTGTAATGCATATTCTGCCAATTCAGGCCAGGTGTCTATTTTAGATGCCCAATAATCAAAGGGGAATGACCAGTGAGGGAGAACATTGATAAGGGAGGAAAAATAGTTCAGAACCATACTGGACAAATGCTGTCTCCTGTCACTTTGAATCGATGCAGCAGTACCTGTCGTGTCTGCGGTCAGTGCGAAATCACTCCACAACCTGGTCATAAAACCCCTCTGTCCAACACCACTTCATATTTGTGCACCTCTAACACCTCTGCCATGTTGCCCCTACAGCTCGTGTGAGAACCATCACAGCCGCTGTGTGCTGGGAATGCCTGAACCAAACGGTCTACAAGAGTTAAATACTAAATAAACAAAGGCACCGCGCCAACTAAATAAATAATGCGTGAGTGTACAAAGTGAGCGTCTACCTGAACACAGCGTGACGCACAACAATGACAAAGTGGATGCCTGTTATTTCCAAAGTTTCCACATAGAATGCATGGCTGCTATTAAGAAAGAAAACACACTTACTGGCTAATGATGTAGCTGTTTGTGAAGGTGAGAGCACGTTTTCAGGAGAGCTACAGTAGTAGGAACAGGATCGCCAGCGGTCACAAAAGTGAAACTAAAAATCCAGTATCCAGAATGGCGATGCCCAGGACAGTGACGTGGGGCGGCACAAACACCCAAGGGCCCTGACGAAGAAGGTCCGTAGACCTTCGAAACGCGTAGGCAAGTGTGGTCCTGTGCGGCATCCGTCCTCTGTTTTTTCTTTTTGGTGACGTCACCTTCACCACGCCCCCCTTTTTCACCGCTCTGTGCACCAGCTTCTCCTGGTCCATGTGTGCCGGCAAGCGGTGTTTCTGACGTGTGCGGCGGGCACACACTCACCAGGGAGGACGCTCCCTTCACTTTTGGGTGTTTGTGCCGCCCCACGTCACTGTCCTGGGCATCGCCATTCTGGATACTGGATTTTTAGTTTCACTTTTGTGACCGCTGGCGATCCTGTTCCTACTACTGTAGCTCTCCTGAAAACGTGCTCTCACCTTCACAAACAGCTACATCATTAGCCAGTAAGTGTGTTTTCTTTCTTAATAGCAGCCATGCATTCTATGTGGAAACTTTGGAAATAACAGGCATCCACTTTGTCATTGTTGTGCGTCACGCTGTGTTCAGGTAGACGCTCACTTTGTACACTCACGCATTATTTATTTAGTTGGCGCGGTGCCTTTGTTTATTTAGTATTTTCCTTTATTATTTGACAGAATTAGCACAGTTACTGTCTAGGTACCTGCAGCCTCCTCCTTCATTCCCCTGGGAGCGCCGGTGTGTGTTTATTTTCTTGTTGGTCTACAAGAGTTGCTTGTTTGGTAGCCAATATTTGCTCAAGGTTCTCATGTGGCATGATATTTTGTAATTTTCCATTATATCATGGATCCAGGAGGCAGGCCAACCAGTAATCATCATTGGTCATCATTTTGATAATGCGGGGGTCCCTTTTTAGGATACGCAAGGCATACTCAGCCATGTGGGCCAATGTTCCAGTTGTCAATTCACTGCTTGTGCTGGGTTGAGGAGCACTTTCTTGCAAATCAGTATCACTTGTGTCCCACAAAAATCCTGTACCTGACCTTGCGACACCACCAGTTTCTATTGCCCCTGAGAAGCATCCTCCTCCCATAAATATTCATCCCTATCATCCTCCTCCTCCTCATCTTCATCCGCCACCTTGTCCAGGAGAGTTCCCTGAGCAGACAATGGCTGACTGTCATCAAGGCTTCCCTTCTCCTCGGCTGCAGATGCCTGCTCCTTAATGTGCATCAAACTTTGCATCAGCAGACGCATTTGTGGGATGCTCATGCTTCTGATGGCGTCGTCTGCACTTACCAGCCGTGTGCATTCCTCAAAACACTGAAGGAATTGACAGAGGTCTTGTAGCTTCGACCACTGCACATCAGACAACTCCATGTCTGCCATCCAAGTGCCTGCCCGTGTATGTGTATCCTCCCACAAATAAATTACAGCACGCCTCTGTTTGCACAGCCTCTGAAGCATGTGCAGTGTGGAGTTCCACCTTGTTGCAACGTCGATTATGAGGCGGTGCTGGGGAAGCGATCGCTGATGGTTCAGCATACGGCTGGAATGTATGGGTGACTGGCGGATGTGCGAGCAAAGTCTTTGCACCTTCAGGAGCAGGGATGGTAACCCCGGATAATTTTTCAGGAAGCACTGCACCACCAGGTTCAAGGTGTGAGCCAGGCAAGGTATGTGTTTCAGTTCTGAAAGGGCTATGGCAGC
This sequence comes from Ranitomeya variabilis, assembly GCF_051348905.1. Taxonomy (NCBI): domain Eukaryota; kingdom Metazoa; phylum Chordata; class Amphibia; order Anura; family Dendrobatidae; genus Ranitomeya; species Ranitomeya variabilis. The sequence goes on from NC_135234.1 coordinate 555,378,996, forward strand.
CATAAAATTCCTTCCGTTATCACTGACTACCTTGCCTGCCTCAAGATGTACACTGCCCAGCTGTGACTGAGTTTCTTGCTGCAAGATTTCGGCCAGTACTTCCGCGGTGTGTCTGTTGTCGCCCAAACACTTCATTTCCAACACAGCCTGCTGACGCTTACTACTAGCTGTTCCATAATGGGATACCTCGTGTGCAACACTGGCAGCTGTGAATGGAGTGGTCGTGCGACTGCGCTCTGTAGATGAGCTTTCGCTTCTGGAGGAGGAGGAGGAGGAGGAGGAGGAGGGGTGGCGAACGCCTACAGCCAACTGTTTCCTAGACCGTGGGCTAGGCAGAACTGTCCCACTATGGCTGTCCCCTGTGGACCCTGCATCCACCACATTAACCCAGTGCGCCGTGATGGACACGTAACGTCCCTGGCCATGCCTACTGGTCCATGCATCTGTTGTGAGGTGCACCTTTCCATTGACTGATTGCCTCAGGGCATGGACAATGCGGACTTTGACATGCTGGTGGAGGGATGCGATGGCTTTTCTCGCAAAGAAGTGCCGACTGGTTAGGTCATAGCGTGGTACTGCATAGGCCATCAGGTCTTTGAAAGCTTCACTTTCAACCAACCGGTAGGGCATCATCTCTAACGAGATTAGTCTAGCAATGGGGGCGTTCAAACCCTGTGTACGTGGATGAGAGGATGAGTACTTCCTTTTCCTAACGAGAGTCTCTTGTAGGGTGAGCTGGACTGGAGAGCTGCATATGGTGGAACTAGCAGGGGTGGTGGTGGACATGGCAGATTGAGAGTGGGTTGGTGATGGTATTCTTGATGTTGGCCTACATACAGTGTTTCCTACCAAGAACCTTGTGATTCCCTGACTGCTTTGGCCTTGCGACGATACCTCCACATTTGCTGCTGGTGGTGTCCTAACCGGTGGGCATACAGTAAGGGAAGCAATGTAGCGTTGCTGACTACCTTCATTCTGAGCGGGTGTACCAATAGTACGGGACATTTGGTAGTTAGTCCAGGCTTGCAAGTGTATTTTGGAGATTCTTCCCTCTGCTAAACATCTTTGAGCATTTCTTACAGATAACTTTTGACTGATCATTCAGATCTTGGTTAAAAAATTGCCACACTGCACTCTTCCTACTATGAATAACATTTTGAGGCATTGCACGCTGTGCTACTTTCACCGGATGGCCACGCTGTCCTAAAACTGTTTTTGTTTTTGACAAACGCTTTTGGCCTGATACGGGCCTGCCAGATGACAGCTGTTGCGATGTAGATGGCTGCTGCAGATCCTCCTCCTCCGCTTCTGAGCTACTGGCAGCGACACCCTCTTCCCCCAATGGCTGCCAATCTGGGTCAACAACTGGGTCATCTATCACCTCCTCTTCAATGTCATGTGCACCTTCCTCTATGTCACCGTGTAAGGTGCTATAGCGTTCGGGTCGTGGCACCATAGTCTCATCAGGGTCAGATTCTGGCTCAGTACACTGCGAGGGCAATGTAGTGATCTGAGTCAATGGAACAGCATAATAATCTAGCTGTGGCTGTGCATCTGTGCACTCCATGTCCGATTCATCTTGTAATGGGCTGTTAACAATTTCCCTTTCTAACCCAGGCACGGTATGTGTAAAGAGCTCCATGGAATAAACTGTAGTGTCACCTGCCGCATCCTTCACTTTTGGTTTGGGTGAAGGACACAAGGAAGCGACTTGTTCCTGACCGAGAGCATCCACTGACAACTCGCTGCTTTTATATTTTGAACTTTCGGAAGAGGAGGCGAAAGAGCTAGAGGCTGAGTCAGCAAGGAAACCCAAAACTTTTTCCTGCTGCTCCGGCTTTAAAAGCGGTTTTCCTACTCCCAGATAAGGGAGCCTTTGAGGCCTTGTGTAGCCAGACAATGACGCTGGCTCAACACCTCGAGACTTAGGTGCTATTTTGATTTTCCCACTACCACCAGATGCACCACTGTTATGACCCCAATGGCGAGGGTCTCAGAGGAACGTGGTAGTCTGCAGAGTACAAAAATCCAGCTCATAGGGCAGTGGTAACTGGGTTGACCATATATCTACTCCTAACGCCAACACTAGAAGTAGCCGGGGATCATTCCTACGTTGATTCTAGATGACACGCGCCAGCTGGAGAATCTAGCTACCCCTAGTAGAGGAAAACAAAGACCTTTCTTGCCTCCAGAGAAGGGGACCCCAAAGCTGGATAGAAGCCCCCCACAAATAATGACGGTTAGGTAAGAGGAAATGACAAACACAGAAATGAACCAGGTTTAGCACAGAGAGGCCCGCTTACTGATAGCAGAATAAAGAAAGGTAACTTATATGGTCAACAAAAACCCTATCAAAATCCACACTGGAAATTCAAGAACCCCCGAACCGTCTAACGGTCCGGGGGGAGAACACCAGCCCCCCTAGAGCTTCCAGCAAAGGTCAGGATATAGATTTGGAACAAGCTGGACAAAAATACAAAACCAAAACAAATAGCAAAAAGCAAAAGGCAGACTTAGCTGATATAACTGGAACCAGGATCAGTAGACAAGAGCACAGCAGACTAGCTCTGATAACTACGTTGCCAGGCATTGAACTGAAGGTCCAGGGAGCTTATATAGCAACACCCCTAACTAACGACCCAGGTGCGGATAAAAGGAATGACAGAAAAACCAGAGTCAAAAAACTAGCAACCACTAGAGGGAGCAAAAAGCAAATTCACAACAGTACCCCCCCCTTAGTGAGGGGTCACCGAACCCTCACCACGACCACCAGGGCGATCAGGATGAGCGGCATGAAAGGCACGAACTAAATCGGCCGCATGAACATCAGAGGCGACCACCCAGGAATTATCCTCCTGACCATAGCCCTTCCACTTGACCAGGTACTGAAGCCTCCGCCTGGAGAGGCGAGAATCCAAGATCTTCTCCACCACGTACTCCAACTCGCCCTCAACCAACACCGGAGCAGGAGGCTCAACAGAAGGAACTACAGGCACAATGTACCGCCGCAACAAGGACCTATGAAATACATTGTGAATAGCAAACGACACAGGAAGATCCAGACGAAAAGATACAGGATTAAGGATTTCCAATATCTTGTAAGGCCCAATAAAACGAGGTTTAAATTTGGGAGAGGAGACCTTCATAGGAACAAAGCGGGAAGAAAGCCATACCAAATCCCCAACGCGTAGTCGGGGACCCACACCGCGGCGGCGGTTGGCAAAGCGCTGAGCCTTCTCCTGTGACAACTTCAAGTTGTCCACCACATGATTCCAGATCTGCTGCAACCTATCCACCACAGAATCCACCCCAGGACAGTCAGAAGGCTCCACATGACCCGAAGAAAAGCGAGGATGGAAACCAGAGTTGCAGAAAAAAGGTGAAACCAAGGTGGCGGAACTAGCCCGATTATTAAGGGCAAACTCAGCCAACGGCAAGAATGTCACCCAATCGTCCTGATCAGCAGAGACAAAACACCTCAAATAAGCCTCCAAAGTCTGATTGGTTCGCTCCGTCTGTCCATTAGTCTGAGGATGGAAAGCAGACGAAAACGACAAATCAATGCCCATCCTACTACAAAAGGATCGCCAGAACCTGGAAACGAACTGGGATCCTCTGTCTGACACAATATTCTCAGGGATGCCGTGCAAACGAACCACGTTCTGGAAAAACACAGGAACCAGATCGGAAGAGGAAGGCAGCTTAGGCAAAGGAACCAAATGGACCATCTTGGAGAAGCGATCACATATCACCCAGATAACGGACATGCCCTGAGATAGCGGAAGATCAGAAATGAAATCCATGGAGATATGTGTCCAAGGTCTCTTCGGGACAGGCAAGGGCAAGAGCAAACCGCTGGCACGAGAACAGCAAGGCTTAGCTCGAGCACAAGTCCCACAGGACTGCACAAATGACCGCACATCCCTTGACAAGGAAGGCCACCAAAAGGACCTGGCCACCAGATCTCTGGTGCCAAAAATTCCCGGGTGACCTGCCAACACCGAGGAATGAACCTCGGAAATGACTCTGCTGGTCCACTTATCTGGGACAAACAGTCTGTCAGGTGGACAAGACTCAGGCCTATCAGCCTGAAATCTCTGCAACACACGTCGCAGATCCGGAGAAATAGCTGACAAGATAACTCCATCTTTAAGAATACCAACAGGATCAGCGACTCCAGGAGCATCAGGCACAAAGCTCCTAGAAAGAGCATCGGCCTTCACATTCTTTGAACCTGGTAAATACGAGACAACAAAATCAAAGCGGGAGAAAAACAATGACCAGCGGGCCTGTCTCGGATTAAGGCGTTTAGCAGACTCGAGATACATCAGATTTTTGTGATCAGTCAAGACCACCACACGATGCTTAGCACCCTCGAGCCAATGACGCCACTCCTCAAATGCCCATTTCATGGCCAAAAACTCCCGATTGCCCACATCATAATTTCGCTCGGCAGGCGAAAACTTCCTAGAGAAAAAGGCACAAGGTTTCATAACAGAGCAACCAGGGCCTCTCTGCGACAAAACGGCCCCTGCCCCAATCTCCGAAGCATCCACCTCAACCTGAAAGGGAAGTGAGACGTCAGGCTGGCACAAAACAGGCGCCGAAGTAAACCGGCGTTTCAACTCCTGGAAAGCCTCCACGGCAGCAGGAGCCCAGTTAGCTACATCGGAGCCCTTCTTGGTCATATCCGTCAAAGGTTTCACAATGCTAGAAAAATTAGCGATAAAACGACGGTAGAAGTTAGCGAAGCCCAAGAACTTCTGAAGACTCTTAACTGAGGAGGGCTGAGTCCAATCAAGAATAGCTCGGACCTTGACTGGGTCCATCTCCACAGCAGAAGGGGAAAAAATGAACCCCAAAAAGGGAACCTTCTGCACACCAAAGAGACACTTTGAGCCCTTGACAAACAAAGAATTTTCACGCAAAATTTTAAAGACCAACCTGACCTGCTCCACATGCGAATCCCAATTATCAGAAAAAACCAAAATATCATCCAGATAAACAATCAAAAATTTATCCAGATACTTCCGGAAAATGTCATGCATAAAGGACTGAAAAACTGAAGGCGCATTGGAGAGCCCAAAAGGCATCACCAAGTACTCAAAATGACCTTCGGGCGTATTGAATGCGGTTTTCCATTCATCACCTTGCTTAATGCGCACAAGGTTGTACGCACCACGAAGGTCTATCTTGGTGAACCACTTGGCACCCTTAATCCGGGCAAACAAGTCAGACAACAGCGGTAAAGGATACTGAAATTTGACAGTGATCTTATTTAAAAGCCGATAATCAATACAAGGTCTCAAAGATCCGTCCTTTTTTGCCACAAAAAAGAATCCCGCACCAAGAGGGGAAGAAGACGGACGAATATGTCCTTTCTCCAGAGACTCCTTGATATATGAACGCATAGCGGTATGTTCAGGTACCGACAGATTAAACAGTCTTCCCTTAGGAAATTTACTGCCTGGGATCAAATCTATAGCACAGTCACAGTCCCTATGAGGAGGCAGTGCACTGGACTCAGACTCACTGAAGACATCCTGATAATCAGACAAATACTCCGGAACTTCCGAAGGCGTAGAAGAAGCAATAGACACAGGCAGGGAATCCCCATGAATACCACGACAGCCCCAACTTGAGACTGACATAGCCTTCCAGTCCAAGACTGGATTATGGGTCTGTAACCATGGCAGCCCTAAAACAACCAAATCATGCATTTTATGTAAAACCAGGAAACGTATCACCTCGCGGTGTTCAGGAGTCATGCACATGGTAACCTGTGTCCAATACTGCGGTTTATTTGCTGCCAATGGTGTAGCATCAATACCCCTAAGAGGAATAGGATTTTCTAATGGTTCAAGAGTAAAACCACAGCGCTTAGCAAATGAGAGATCCATGAGACTCAGGGCAGCACCTGAATCTACAAACGCCATGACAGGATAAGATGACAGTGAGCAAATCAAAGTTACAGACAGAATAAATTTAGGTTGCAAATTACCAACGGTGACAGGACTAACAACCTTAGCTATACGTTTAGAGCATGCTGAGATAACATGTGTAGAATCACCACAGTAGTAGCACAAGCCATTCCGGCGTCTATGAATTTTCCGCTCATTTCTAGTCAGGATTCTATCACATTGCATTAAATCAGGTGTCTGTTCAGACAACACCATGAGGGAATTTGCGGTTTTGCGCTCCCGCAACCGCCGGTCAATTTGAATAGCCAGTGCCATAGTATCATTCAGACCTGTGGGAATGGGAAAACCCACCATAACATTCTTAATGGCTTCAGAAAGGCCATTTCTAAAATTAGCGGCCAGTGCACACTCGTTCCAATGTGTCAGCACGGACCATTTCCGAAATTTTTGGCAATACACTTCAGCCTCGTCCTGCCCCTGAGACATAGCCAGCAAGGCCTTTTCTGCCTGAATCTCAAGATTGGGTTCCTCATAAAGTAAACCGAGCGCCAGAAAAAACGCATCAAGATCAGCCAATGCCGGATCTCCTGGCGCCAGCGAAAAAGCCCAATCCTGAGGGTCGCCCCGTAAGAACGAAATAACAATTTTTACTTGCTGAGCAGAATCTCCAGATGAACAGGGTCTCAGGGACAAAAACAATTTACAATTATTCACGAAATTCCTAAACTTAAACCTGTCTCCGGAAAACAGTTCAGGAATCGGTATTTTAGGTTCTGACCTAGGATTTCTGATAACATAGTCTTGTATGCCCTGCACACGAGTAGCCAGCTGGTCCACACTTGTAATCAAGGTCTGGACATTCATGTCTGCAGCAAGCATAGCCACTCTGAGGTAAAGGGGAAGAAGAAAAAAAAAAAAAAAAAACTCAGAATCTTCTTTCTTATAATCCCTCTTCTGCAATGCATTAAACATTTAATACGGTCCTGGCAAACTGTTATGACCCCAATGGCGAGGGTCTCAGAGGAACGTGGTAGTCTGCAGAGTACAAAAATCCAGCTCATAGGGCAGTGGTAACTGGGTTGACCATATATCTACTCCTAACGCCAACACTAGAAGTAGCCGGGGATCATTCCTACGTTGATTCTAGATGACACGCGCCAGCCGGAGAATCTAGCTACCCCTAGTAGAGGAAAACAAAGACCTTTCTTGCCTCCAGAGAAGGGGACCCCAAAGCTGGATAGAAGCCCCCCACAAATAATGACGGTTAGGTAAGAGGAAATGACAAACACAGAAATGAACCAGGTTTAGCACAGAGAGGCCCGCTTACTGATAGCAGAATAAAGAAAGGTAACTTATATGGTCAACAAAAACCCTATCAAAATCCACACTGGAAATTCAAGAACCCCCGAACCGTCTAACGGTCCGGGGGGAGAACACCAGCCCCCCTAGAGCTTCCAGCAAAGGTCAGGATATAGATTTGGAACAAGCTGGACAAAAATACAAAACCAAAACAAATAGCAAAAAGCAAAAGGCAGACTTAGCTGATATAACTGGAACCAGGATCAGTAGACAAGAGCACAGCAGACTAGCTCTGATAACTACGTTGCCAGGCATTGAACTGAAGGTCCAGGGAGCTTATATAGCAACACCCCTAACTAACGACCCAGGTGCGGATAAAAGGAATGACAGAAAAACCAGAGTCAAAAAACTAGCAACCACTAGAGGGAGCAAAAAGCAAATTCACAACACACCACCACCACCACCACCATCATTACCAGCTGGCAACGACCGCCCACGGCCTCTTCCACCAGACTTCCTCATTTTTGGGAAAATGTAACCAAAATAACAACCGTTATATGGTACTGTAAAACAAGGTAGAAGGTGTATATAAACTTGTTGAGAATTTAAATCTCCCTTTTATGGGGGGGAGACTGCACCAGAACTCAGGCCCAGTGTATTACACTACACAATGTAAGTGGCAGAACGTGGCTGGAAGATATACGACAAACTAACAGAACAAACGTAGATCCACTTAGTGGCAATTTAATTCTTCCTTTTTTTGGGGGGAGACTGCACCAAAACTCAGGCCCAGTGTATTACACTACACAATGTACGTGGCAGAAAGTGCTGGCTGATATACCACAAACTAATAGGACTCTAGTATATCCACTTTGTGAGAATTTGAATCTCACTTTTTTTGGGGGGAGACTGAACCACAACTCAGGCCCAGTGTATTACACTACCCAATGTAAGTGGCAGAACGTGGCTGGAAGATATACGACAAACTAACAGAACTGACGTAGACCCACTTAGTAACAATTTAAATCTCCCTTTTTTAGGGGGGAGACTGCATCAAAACTCAGGCCCAGTGTATTACACTACACAATGTACGTGGCAGAAAGTGGCTGGCTGATATACCACAAACTAATAGGACTCTAGTATATCCACTTTGTGAGAATTTGAATCTCACTTTTTTGGGGGGGAGACTGAACCACAACACAGGCCCAGTGTATTTTACAACGCAATGTGAGTGGCAGCAAGTGGCTGGCTGATACACGAGAGACTAAGGGGACTGAGGTATATCCACTTTGTGAGAATTTGAATCTCACTTTTTTTGGGGGGAGACTGAACCCAAACTCAGGCCCAGTGTATTGTACAACACAATGTAAGTGGCAGAACGTGGCTGGCTGATATACGACAAACTAACAGAACTGACGTATATCCACTTTGTGACAATTTGAATCTCCCTTTCTTGGGGGGGAGACAGCACCACAACTCAGGCCCAGTGTGTAACACAACACAATGTAAGTGGCAGAAAGTGGCTGGAAGATATCTGAAAAAATCCAAGGACTGTAGTACAATTTCAATCTCCCTACAATGATCTCAGGACAAGTATGGCAGCAACAAAAAGGACTGCTGCTCAGAAAAGTATGGACAAATAAACAAGATAACTGCAGAAAGGAGCAACAGGATTTTTGCTTTCAAAAAAGCAGTTGGTTTGCACAGCAGCGGTGCAAACAGCAATGCAGCTATCAGGGAGCCTTATAAGGCAGCCTAATAAGCTACAGAGCTGATGCACAAAGATATAGCCTCCACTGTCCCTGCAAAACAAAGGTGGTGTTGGAAATCGCTACAGCACAAGCGGTTTTGGGGTTAATCTTCCCTCCCTAACTATAGCCCTTCTTCTGACGAAGCTGCAGCAATCTCTCCCTATGCTAAGATCGGCAGAAGTAAGATGGCGGTCAGCGTGCACGCCCCTTTATACCCCCTGTGATGCCGCAGAAAGCAAGCCAATCACAGTCATGCCCTTCTCTAAGATGGTGGGGACCGAGACCTATGTCATCACGCTGCCCACACTCTGTGTCCTCCTTCATTGGCTGAGAAATGGCGCTTCTGGTCATACGAAATGCGACTTTGGCGCAAAGATCACCGACCGCATGGCCGATCCCACACTAGGATCGGGTCGGGTTTCATGAAACCCGACTTTGCCAAAAGTCGGCGATTTTTGAATTTGTCTGATCCGTTTCTCTCAATCCTAATTATTAGTGGTAGAACACGCTTTAAATAATTTCCTTATACCCTTACAGGGTAGACATGATAGATTTTTTTCAGACAACCAGGTGACCATAGCCTATATTAACCATCAAGGAGGTACTCGATCAGGTTCATTAAGGGATGTTGCAGATCGTATTTTTCAGATGGCCGAAAATCATCTATTATCTCTTACGGCTCTTCACATAAGAGGAAAGTTCAATGTCCAGGCCGACTATCTAATCCGCAACAAACTCGGCCAGGGAGATTGGACATTGAATCAGACCATCTTCAATCAGATTGTACAATTATGGGGATATCCAGACATAGACCTTTTCGCAAGCAAGGAAAACAGAAAGCTACATCGGTTCTGCTCCCTAAACCCCAGGGAAAACCCATATGCAGTGGATGCTCTCCTAATCTCGTGGCACTTCAATCTCGCTTATGCCTTTCCCCTTCTAAACTTAATTCCAATAGTTCTGAGGAAAATACGGGAGGACAAAGCGCGGGTAATCATGGTAGCCCCATTCTGGCCCAGAAGGTCATGGTTTCCATGGTTGAGGAAGATGTCCGTTTCCCAGCCTTGGATTCTCCCAGAAATACCAAATCTCCTCTCCCAGGGCCCAGTTCTCGATCCACGAGTCGCCAATTTACATCTAGCAGCGTGGAACTTGAAAGGTCATTACTAAAGGCGAAAGGTTTTTCTCGAAACCTAGTAAATACATTACTAAAGAGTAGAAAAATGTCTACCACAAACATGTCAGAATTTGGAAAAAATTCTTGGAGGTCTCAGGGGCACATATTGGCCAAAAATTTGTATTAATAAAATTTTGGATTTTTTTATAGAGGGGTTTAGAAATGGGTTTAGCCACAAGCACTCTCAGAGTTCAAGTATTGGCTCTGGGGGCGCTGTACAATAGCAAGTTAGCCAACAATCACTGGATATCTAGGTTCTTCAAGGCTGCAACTAGATCCAGGCCAGTTATTAAGCAGAAATTGGTTCCATGGGACCTAAATTTTGTGTTAGCAGCTCTCATGGAAGCACCATTTGAACCTATTGATACTGTCCCGATTAAAATCCTATATTTTAAAATGGCCCTTGTAGTCGCGCTCACATCCGCAAGAAGGGTTAGTGATCTACAAGCCCTATCTAGACAGCCTCCATACATGCAGTTTAGAGAAGATAGAGTTATCTTGAGGCCTTATCCTCTTTACCTTCCGAAAGTAGCTTCAAAATTTCATAGATTACAGGAAGATGTTCTACCTTCGTTCTATTCTAACCCCACTAATGATAAAGAGCGGAAATTCCATTCGCTAGATGTAAGAAGATGTCTTCTTAAATATATTTCGGCTACTAACATTTGGAAGAAGGATAATTCCCTATTTGTATCCTTCCAGGGAGTTAGGAAGGGGCTTAAAGTGTCCAAAAACACATTAGCTAGATGGATCAGGGAGGTAATTTCTCTGGCTTATTCAGCAGGTGGTGTACAGATCCCGGAAGGTATAAAAGCTCACTCCACTCAAGCCATGGCTACTTCCTGGGCAGAGAGTTCAGAGGTGTCGATTGAAGACATTTGTAAGGCGGCCACATGGTCTTCTCCATCTACTTTTCTTAAGCACTATAGACTAGATTTGGGTAGCTCCTCCGGTCTCACGTTTGGAAGAAGGGTGCTTGAGGCAGTTATCCCTCCTTAGTCTATTTTACTTCTCTGAAAGTCTCTTGTGGTGCTGTCATGGCGACTGAATAAATACGTAAGCTCCTTACCAGTAGCGGTGTTTTTCAGGAGCCCATGACAGCACCCTTATATTCCCTACCCTCTCTTCTTGTGTGGGTCAACACCTTCTTTCCGTTAAGTCCTAAGTTTATTCACTGGGTGAATTGTACCATGTTTTAAAATTGTTTATATGCTACTAACCTAGGAGGTCCTCTCATGTTCTGTAAACCAACTGATGCGGGAGAGAGGTGCCAGCCTTTTTTTTTCTGTAGGTTTCCTGTCCCTGAAGGGTGGATCCCCTCTATCGTGGTGCTGTCATGGGCTCCTGAAAAACACCGCTACCGGTAAGTAGCTTACGTATTTCTCACAGCAACTATTTTTCTGGAATAATCTGGTTCAGGTATATGATGACCCCGTCGCATGGCCCCGTCACATGACCCCATCACATGACCCCGTCACATGACCGGGGGGCCCACAGTGTCTGAACAGCCTTGGGCCCTGGCTACCCTTAATCCACCCCTGATTGGCCTATATATTTTTAAACTGAGGATTTTGAACTGAACTGAGATTTCCTAACTAAGGGTTTTAGGCGTCACTCACATAAGCACATAAATTGAATGAGTGCTATCCATAATATCAGGCCAGGGTCACACTACCTCGCATAGCACTCGGGCCAGTGATAATCTATTGGACAGCTCACATCACTGTATTTTTTTTTTCTCAGGAGTATTAGACGTACATGTAAAATCGCAGCATGCTGTGATTGTATGCGTATATCGTCCGAGACTCATCAATGCAAGCCTATGGGTGCGAGAAAAAGTCAGACACCAAATGCACCATCCAGCTAGCTTGCGACAAATAAGCACACATTTTCCTCATTTCCAAATTGAGCAGATTAATTCAATGGGGAAAGTCAGTGAGAAATGTAAAGCCATAGACATGTCATACAGATACATAGGTGCGAGAAAATCGCATTGCAAGTGCATTACACACGGATGACCTTACGGCAAACACTTGTGCGACTCTCCGCAGGGAGACTCGGACCGATTTTCATACACTAAGTGTAATTTTGGCATTTTGTTAAGCACCATGGAAGTAATGGCACTATAATAATAAATAATGATAAAATAATAATACATTTTTTTTAACTGATAGTACTCAGACCAATATTATACTATGGGGCAATGCAAACCTGCATTTTTTTCTACTAACCAAATAAGTCTGTGGAAAAAATCACAGCATTCTTCAAGTTATTCTGCAGATCGGATGTTGTGCACCCATTCAAGACTATGAGTATTTGAAAACCATGGAACTTCACTAGGATATTATCTGAGTGCAGTCTAACATTCGCGGACTCCATCTTCTTCTCACCTATGCTATGATTTTCTCATTCGAGAGAATCAGTTCACAGTAAGCTGACATTCTGATAAAACTGGGATCAGTTTGTTCGGAGTGTCATTGGCATAATCAAGTTGATAAGTGAATCAACAGTCATGTTCAGTGACCATAAATGGGGCGCTGGAGTCAAAACTATTGGACTCAGGGAGTTTGGTGACCCTGATAAGGGCAACGCTCCCCCACCAGTTGATCCCAGGGAAAGACATAGATGTCCGCTGTATCCATAAATAATAGGGTGGGATTTTAGCCTCTTCTAGGACTTATGGCATAAGGTGGTTATATCAAGTGGCTCAGACAGGCACTAGCTCAACCCTGATGAAACTCCATTGCAGTCAGAGGTGGATGAGCTCCCTTGTATCCTGGCTGGTGACGAGGATGAGATGGTCACCAGTGATGCCAAGATTCCTGCACTAGAGTTTCCTGGGGGAAATTTTGGGATTGCTCAAATGTGGGATCTTAACCTAAAACAGGCAGTTGAAAATGTGACTGTGATACATGGAGTTGACAAAGAGACGGGGGCTGACATTAGATTCCCTTACATTGCAGTGAATGAGGTATTGCTTTGTTGGGTCACAAAACAGTGAGGAGAAGTATTAAAACATCTGTTAGTCCTGGGAGCCTAAAGACGGATAGGATAGGAGCCTATAGGATACTAGATGTAGTGCTAAGATGTTAACGGCCATCGGGAGTCCATATTGGTAGCCTGACTTTAAGGAACATTTAAGACATTTAGCAGTAACAGTTCAGCTCATATTAGCCTTGTATTTTCTGTAATTTTCCCAACACCTGGACTCCTTTATCAATCTTTAGTGGGAAAGTGTATGTTTATAGTATCATCCAGTTACTACTTTTGTTATCCATGTTTAGTGAGAAATGTCATGTTTATAGTATGGTAAAATATTTTGGTACCAGGAGAGTCTTTGGCATATTTTATCCGGTGATGTATTTCTCCAATGTTGATTGACATCTGAAGAGTTGGCCACTCTGCCAGAGGGATACTATACCGAACAAATAGAACTTGTTAGGGCTTGTGTAATACTTGGTTATGGAAGCATTTGTTTCTAAGCAAGATATAAGTTGGGGAGACTTCAGCTAAGACAGAAGCCCTGTTAACCTGTGAATTAAAAAGGGGATGACTGTGATGCCACAGTGTGGATCCCAGGAATTTCTCTGTCTTCGCTGTTCTGCTTCTCACAGCTAATGTTCCCAGACAGATGATGTGCTACTTTTGGTGAAGTTTTTCCTGTATAGTGTGCAATGTACGTACTTTAACTTTCTTATTTATATTATGCAAAAGTTTGCACAATAGCATACTATTTCCTATTTTCTGTAATCATTTAATTATTATAATACAATTAATCGCCTTCTTTAAAGCAGTATCCGACCCCTTTGAATACTTGGCAAAACATTTGGTGTCAGAAGTGGGATACGCAGAAGGCTTCAAATTTAAATTTTAGCTAATTTCTGATAATCCAGAATTTTGAGGCCAAATTCTGATAGTCATAAAAAGTGTGTGAAATTGCACAAAACAAGTATTTATTTAAGAAAAAAAGAGGTTGTAAACATATCTGTTATTCCAGGCTGGAAGCAGGCTTCCTACTGTGTTTTGGCCAATGTGTGGTTACTATGTGTTGGATTGCGTGAATCATGGGATAAGTGCATGAAAGACGCTGAACCAGCTGATGTGGTGACATGGTTGCAAATGGTGAAAGTTGAAAGGAACAAGGAATTGAATGCAGTGAGCAGGAGAGGTTCTATTTTATTGCATGCCTATAGACAGCAGCATGAAGAATGTATTCAGCTGTAGAAGTATGTGAGATGCAGAGTGCTCGGACAGTGGCACAATGCCAGAGCAGGATGCTTATGGATAAATGTGATAGGTATCAACATGATGCAGAACAGGCAGCCATATGAGTAGCACAGTGCAAATATAGAAAGAGACGAGGTAAAGTGAATAAGAAAAAGGTAGCTTTGGCCATAGCCAAAGCTGAGGTTCAGTGGGATCCTGATCAATGGGATGGTGATGTGTGGGATTCCACTGATTCTGACCCTGATCAGAAGGATGAGTACTTCAATGAGGAAAGAGAGATTGATCCCCCTACTAACTCAGTGTAAGCGCACCCCATATATTGCAGGCGGATCATAGATACCCCTGTATGTACATAACAGAGAGATGTGATGGAGGATTACAGTCAACAAGAACTTAATGATCTTTATGATCATTTTCTCTAGTCACCTTCCATGACAGCATAGGAGGTTGTCTCCACGCCCTAATGGGGGACAGGAAGCACAAAGAGGTTAAAAGCCCCTCACACCCCCTATTCACCAGTGTCTTTCCTGTGCCCCATGGGGCATGGAGAGGTTTTTACTTTTTCCATATGCTGCATGGCCGACGCTGCAGTGTACCTTTTTTAAAGCCGGCCAGTAGTGGTCTTTGGCTTTGCTCTCTTCCTCCGTTCTGCTCCCATCTCAGTGCTTGTGGTGGATTTGGGACCTTAATGGCCCTCCTGCACTCCCACTGGGAGTAAAGCAGGCCAGAGATCCCCATAGCTGGAGGCCTCCCAGAGCTCTCCGGCTTCCTCTCCCTCAGGGCATGCAGTTTGGCATCCCGGAAGTGATGTCATACTGCACGTGATTCACTTCTGGGCCTTGCGTTCCACTGTGGAACGCATCCACTTCCGGGCCTCCCAGCTCCTGAATGGCATGCAGAGTACACTGAACCAGCTAACACCTGTTCAGGACCCGGAGGGGGAAGAGGGAAAATTGTATGGCACTGAGGGCTGGTTTATTCCTATATAAGCCTGAGGGAAGACAACCCCAGGTAAGTTTAATCCCTGCAGTATGGATGGTGTGTATGCTTCCTGCCCTGCATCTGCAGAGCCCAGCGCTCTATGTAGTATCTAGTAAGTATCTAGTAAGTCTATGGTGAGCGGGGTCCTAGCCAGGGTCCTGGGCAGTGATAGTGGGTCCCTTTTTAGCTATTCTTCTCTCCCCTTCTCTTCCTAGGAAGACAAGTCTGTCCACAAAAACCTGCCTAAGAAGGTCCTTAAGTGTGCCATCTGCAATAAGAAGCTTCCCTCTCGATGGGAGAAGAAGCTATATCTGGAGTGTACAGATAAGGTGGTTAGGACTAGTGATGAGCGAGTGTACTCATTACTCAGGTTTTCTGAGCATGCCTGGGTGCTCTCCGAGTATTTATGGCATGCTCAGACATTATGTTTGTCACCGCAGCTGCATGATTTGCGGCTGCTTAACAGCCTGAATACATGTGGCTATTGCCTGTTTGTTAGGAAATCCCCACATGTATTCAGGCTGTCTAGCAGCTGTAAATCATGCAGCTGCGGCGACTCAAACATAATCTCCAAGCACGCCATAAATACTCGGAGACCACCAGAGCATGCTCAGAAAACCCGATTAACCAGCACACTCTCTCATCAGTAGTTAGGACTGAACATCCCTCGCTCCTGGATGAGATACATACCTTGGTCAGGCAGGAGGTACAATTCTACTTAGCTACCTATACACCTCCACCTCTTTCTCCAGGACCATCTCCTCCTAAGAAGAGAAGACTCCAAATTGAGGACTCTGACTCGGTTTCTGAAGACTCCTATGGCTCAGCTTCAGAAAAATGGGAGGATTCATCATCCCATAAAATATCGGAGGCAAAAAAATATCTTTTCTCCACGGAATACATGGAGGAATTAATTAGTGCAGTCTGTAACACTATGGGCTTGGAGGAGGAACAGGTTCCCCAAACAATCCAAGATTAAATGTTTGGAGGGTTGAGAGCAGGGAGGCAGATTGGGTTCCCATTCCATGAAAACATCATGAACATGATCTCTCAAGAGTGGGAGTCCCTGGAGAAGTGGCCGAGTAACCCCTTCGAACTTAAGCATAGATTTACTCTGGAGGGAGAATCAGTTAGCTGGGATGTTCCTAAAGTGGATATGCAGGTGGCAAGAGTAGCCAAGAGAATTTCACTCCCCTTTGAAGACTCATCCCAACTTAAGGACCCAATGGATAGAAAGGTGGAGAGCCTGCTGAAAAAATCCTGGGAGGCCTCCACCTCCTCCTCAGATCCCGCTTCTGGTGGATGGATCAATTAGAGAATCACATCTCTCAGGGGACCTCAAGAGGGGAGTTGTTGAATTCCCTTCCTTTACTTAAAAAGGAAACTGGATTCTTGGGGAACGCCTCTGCTGAATCGATTTGCATCGCTGCTAGGTTGCTGGTTCAGTCCAACTCTTCTAGAAGGGCTCTGTAGCTAAAATGTGGAGTGGATATGTCATTTCTAAGGTAAAACTCTGCTCCATCCCCTTTAAGGGTGAATATGTCTTCGGAACAGCCCTTGATGAAATGCTGGAGAAGGCCACAAATAGAAAGAAGACTCTTCCTGAGCAGAAGCCTGCAAAGAAGCATTTTTTTGTTCCTCTCTGCTTCAGACCCCTCAAGCCAAGAATAAAGGAAAAACTGGGAGGTGGAGCTAATGTAAGGGGAAAGGCAAGAACATCCTTGTCTTCCAGTAGCAGCATCAGGACAAGCAATGACTCCAATGCCATAGGAGAGAGGCTTTCAAAATTCTTTTATAAATGGCTGGCCATTTCCAGTTGCCAGTGGGTCCTCAATGTTATCAGGGAGGGCCTACTTATAGAGTTCAAATCCTCCCCTCCTCTGGGTCTAAGAGTCACCTCCATACTGTCCCAAGGAGCCCAAGACTTACTGATATCGGGTCTTCAGAATCGGCTAAGATCAATGCCAATCTCGCAAGTACCAGTGGGCGAGTGGGGAAGAGGTCACTACTCCTGCCTCTTTGTTGTGAAAAAACCTTCAGGAGAAAAGCAGAGGTCACCTGACTCTGAAAAAATCTCAGAGTTCAGGAAACAGAGGTCCCTTACCTGTTGAAAAGCATTGTCTGTCCTGGGCTCTATGACCTCTTGCATCCAGCCAGTACCTTGGGCTCAGGCCCACTCCAGGGTCTTACAGGCTCATATTCTCAAGAGCTTGTGCAGAAATCTCAACTCACTGAACAAAAAAGCTCAGACCCCGGGCCAAGTAAAAGCTTCCCTGGCTTGGTGGTTGAGCCCCAAAAATCTGCGTGGGGGTGTAGCCTGGTCCCAATCACTGCTGGTTATGGTAACAACCGATGCTCGCAAGAGAGGCTGGGGTGGAGTAGTGTCCCACACCCTTTTCCAATGACACTGGAGTCCAGAGAGAAGTGCTAGGTGGTCCAACTTCAGAAAGTTGAAGGCTGTGGAGGAGATCCTTCTTGCAGCAGGCAACCTAGTCACTGGTTGTCATTTCATGATGTATTTGGACATCACCACCATAGCCCACCTCAGACATCAGGGAAGTACGAAGTTCAACAGCTTGAAAAGCATATCAAGCTGAATTTTTTTGTTGGGCCGAAAAGCATCTTCTCTCCCTGATGGCCATCCATCTAAAAGGGTCTTCCAACCTTCAAGCAGACTTCCTGAGTCTTCAGGATATACACCTGGGAGAACTGAGCCTGAATCAAGGAATCTTATGGATGCTGGTAGTAAGATGGGGTTTGCCAGAGATTGACTTGTTCACCTGAAGTCAAAATTCACATGTCACACTATTTCTCCCTGAACCCCAGGGACAGGTCCAGGGAAGTAGACACCTTCGCTCAACAGTGGAACTTCCAGTTAGCCTATGCATTTCTTCCAATTCCAATGCTGACAAGGAGCCTTCGGAAGATCAGGTACCAACCATCCTAGTGGCTCCAATGTGGCCAAAAAGGAGCTGGTTCAACCTTGTCATCGATCTGCAGGTGGACAGTCCAATTCAGTTACCACCAGACACCGATCTCTCGCAGGGACCTCTGCATCATCCAAACCCTCAAAAACTGAAGTTAGCTGCTTGGCTACTGAAGCCCAGGTGTTGCGTGCACAGGGGTTTTCGGGCAAAGTAATTACCACCTTACAGATGCAAAGAAAACCTGTCACTAATGCCAGTTACAACAAAGTATGGAAAAAAATTCATCCTGCTGCTTGCCTAATGCACCAGATCCATTCCACCCCAACATCTCACAAATATTGGACTTCTTACAGAGAGGATTAGAATTGGGCCTCAAACTTAGTACCTTGAAGGTCCAGATCTCTGCCCTGAGCTTTATGTTTGATCAGGACATAGCCAACCATCATTGAATTAAAAGGTTCATGGTGTCAGCTGTTAGACTACATCCCAGGAAACAGTATGTTATTCCCTCATGGGTAGTGTTGAGCATTCCGATACCGCAAGTATCGGGTATCGGACGATACCTGCGGTATCGAAATTCCGATACCGAGTTCCGATATTTTTGTGATATTGGAAATCGGAATCGGAAGTTCCCAGTGTATGGTTCCCAGGGTCTGGAGGAGAGGAGACTCTCCTTCAGGCCCTGGGATTCATATTCATGTAAAAAATAAAGAATTAAAATAAAAAATATGGATATACTCACCCCTCCGGCGGCCCCTGGACCTTACCAATGTAACCGGCAGCCTCCGTTCCTAAGAATGAGGAGTTTAGGACCTGCGATGATGTCGCGGCTTGTGATTGGTCGCGTGAGCGGTCACATGAGTGGTCACGCGACCAATCACAAGCCGCGACATCATAGCAGGTCCTTCACTCGCTCATTCTTAGGAAGGGAGGCTGCCGGTTGCAGCGGTTACTACCAGGGCGCGTCAGAGGGTGAGTATATCCCTATTTTTTTATTTTTATTCTTTATTTTACACATGAATATGGATCCCAGGGCCTGAAGGAGAGTTTCCTCTCCTTCAGACCCTGCGAACCATCCAGGATACCTTCCGATACTTGTGTCCCATTGACTTGCATTGGTATCGGGTATCGGTATCGGCGATATCTGATATTTTTCGGATATCGGCCGATACCATCCGATACCGATACCTTTGATTATCGGAAGGTATCGCTCAACACTACTCATGGGATCTAAATATAGTCCTCAAGAGCCTCGCACAATCTTCCTTTTGAACCTTTATCCTCCTGTACTCCCCAGCTTCTTCCTTTCAAAGCAGCCTTCCTAGTAGCTATAACTACAGCAAGATATATAGGGTAACTGCTGTCATTGTCTATAAGGGAACATTATCTAACAATCAGAGACAATTGTATAGTTCTCCATCTTGGTCCGTCCTTTCTGCCCAAAATAGTGTCCAATTTTCACCGTTCACAGGACATCGCCGTCTCCTCCTTTTGTCAGAATCCAACAAATGCATAATGCGTAATTCCATACTCTCAATATTCAGCGTACGATTTTGTACTACTTGGAACAAAATCATGGAGAATTGACCGGAATCTGTTTGTTCATCTATCTGGTCGAAATAGGGGAAAGAAGCTGGCGGAGAGTACCATCGCAAATTGAATCAAGACTCAGAGGGCTATATCTGAAACATATCTAGCCCAGAATATGACACCCCCGCTGTGTTCAAGGCTCATTCTACAGGATCCACTTTGGTCTCCTGAGCTGAAAGAGCTGGAGCATCCACCGACTGCATCTTTACCAAACACTATAGATTGGACTTGTCCAATAGGGATTTAGCCTTTGGCCAAAATGTTCTTCAGGCCGTTGTCCCCAAAAGTGCAGAATTGGTTGGTATTTCTCCTATGCTTTCATGGAAGTTGACTAGAGAAAATAGAATTAGTCTTACTGGTAATTAGGATTCTAGGAACCTTACACGACAGCACTATTTCCCTCCCTATGTTCCTTGGATAATTCCTGGGAGCCTAAATGTAACTGGAGGTGTCAGTTGTAAGTCATTGGTGAATAGGAGGTGGGAGGGGATTTTAACCTCTTTGTGCTTTCTGTCCCCCATTAGGGCATGGAGACAACCTCCTATGCTGTCATGGAAGGTTCCTAGAAACCGAATTATCGGTAAGACTAATTCTATTTTTCTAAAAAAGTCAATGAATCTTTCATCACTTGGGCAGTAAGACTGTGGGAGATAGGGGCCCATGGAGTACGATTAGATGCGGTAGATGGTCTCAAGTTTGTGCAACTGAGACATGAACCTGTAGTGAATCTGCACTGCAGATTCAGTTGCCACATCTGACTTGCAGTATACGGGATGTCATGGCTATGGCATTACAACATAAGTATCCATCTGAAGCAGATTGGCCCCCTAATGAGAAGCCACGGTTTACATTAAGATTGTTCCCAGAGGTTGAAGGAAGAGGTCATGAAAAATGCTATTTCTGCAGGGACCTATGATGACTACATGACAGTCCTTATTAGTGTGTCTGTCAGAAATTGCACAATCAGGGCTGCTCCCCCAGTTTATAAACATATAATGATGACCATAATGGTTAACCAGACTTGGAAGTCTATCTCCAACACCTTAGAGGCAATTGGGGGATTTGGGAGATTGGGGTCCCTGGAATAGTGGTAATTTTGTTTCCGGAGAGCAGCATAGGGAGTCTAAAAACAATAATAATGGCTCCCGCATGGAAAGATGGGATTCCTATAGAGGAATTTGATTGGATTGGTACTGATGAAATGTGGAAATTATACCAAAAGCGAGGGCTTCATAAGAAATCATGAAGTTCACAAAATGAAAAGGTGACAGTGGAAGATTCTGGATCCCTACAGCATGGATGTAGCAGGGCACGGAGGGAGAGAGGGCCCACTACCTCTTCATCCGCAGTGAAACCCACAGTGCCTGGGTTGGAAGATCTTAATGCTGAAGTAAAATCTCTGTTGCAGGAGGTTAAAACACAATGACAGGGGCTGACGTTTTCTACCACAGAGGTTCCCCAGACAAAGGGAGACACGAGGGATTGATTTCCTGGCCGAGCCCTCCATGTGGATAGACACCCTCATATAAATTTGATCATTAATTGGAAAAATAAGAATAGGCAATGTGTAAAAGCCCTAGTAGATATGGAGGCCAAATTGATCTATGGTAGTCCAAAACAATTTAAAGGAAGAAAAGTAATAATAGGTATAGGGGGTAAGCAAAAAAAAAGCAGTACAAACTAAAGTATCATTAAAAATAGGGAATTTGCCCACTGCAATGTACAAAGTGATGATTGTCCCTATTCCAGAGTACATAATTAGCATTGATATACTGAAAGTATCAATTTGGGGTACCTCGCGCAGGAGCAGTTAGACAATTTCAGCTGTCAGTGAAGCCTTATATCGAAGTATCTCAAGTGATGGTTGGGAAAATAAGAATGCTCAAAGGTGATCAGTATGAAGCAGTACAGAATCCGGGGGGGTGGGGGGGGGGCGTCTAGTAGATCAGTGAGATAATTCAGGAATTGTTGGATGCTGGTGTACTTGTGCCTGTGAATACTGAATGGAACAATCCTCTTTGGCCAGTAAAAAAGAGTGATGGTTCATGGAGAATGACTGTGTATTATGGGGAATTGAACAAACACAGACCTCCCCTCACAGCCACAGTACCTGATACCTTCACCTTAATTGAACAAATACAGAAACAAAGGAACCTGGTATGGAGTGAAAGATTTAGCTAATGCTTTCTTCACCATACCAATTGACAAGAAATACAGGAATCAGTTTTCTTTGACATGGAAGGGAGGAAAATATACATTCACACGTCTTCCCCAAGGGTGGATACACAGTCCAACCGTTTGTCACCGGGTAGTGGGAGAACACTTGGATGAGTAGTGTTGAGCGATACCGTCCGATACTTGAAAGTATCGGTATCGGAAAGTATCGGCCGATACCGGCAAAGTATCGGATCTAATCCGATACCGATACCCGATACCAATACAAGTCAATGGGACTCAAGTATCGGACGGTATCCCTGATGGTTCCCAGGGTCTGAAGGAGAGGAAACTCTCCTTCAGGCCCTGGGATCCATATTAATGTGTAAAAGAAAGAATTAAAATAAAAAATATTGCTATACTCACCTCTCCGACGCAGCCTGGACCTCACCGAGGGAACCGGCAGCGTTGTTTGCTTAAAATGCGCGCTTTTACTTCCTTCCGTGACGTCACGGCTTGTGATTGGTCGCGTGCCGCCCATGTGGCCGCGACGCGACCAATCACAGCAAGCCGTGACGTAATTTTCAGGTCCTCAATGCCTAATTCTAGGCATTCATGATTTTAAAATTACGTTCCGGCTTGTGATTGGTCGCGTCGCGGTCACATGGGCGACGCGACCAATCACAAGCCGTGACGTCGCGGGAGGCAGGAGACGCGCGCATTTTAAAAATTACGTCACGGCTTGTGATTGGTTGCGTGCCGCCCATGTGACCGCGACGCGAACAATCACAGCAAGCCGTGACGTAATTTCAGGTCCTGAATGCAGAAATAGGCATCAGGACCTGAAATTACGTCACGGCTTGCTGTGATTGGTCGCGTCGCGGCCACATGGGCGGCACGCGACCAATCACAAGCCATGACGTCACGGAAGGAAGTAAACCCGTGCATTTTAAGCAAACAACGCTGCCGGTTCCCTCGGTGAGGTCCAGGCTGCGTCGGAGAGGTGAGTATAGCAATATTTTTTATTTTAATTCTTTATTTTACACATTAATGTTGTTTCGATACCGATACCCGATACCACAAAAGTATCGGATCTCGGTATCGGAATTCCAATACCCGCAAGTATCGGCCGATACTCGATACTTGCGGTATCGGAATGCTCAACACTATGGATGAGTTTGACCTTCCATCACACATTATTATTATTTATTATTATAGCCCCATTTATTCCATGGCGCTTTACATGTGAGGAGGGGTATACATATTAAAAACAAGTACAATAATCTTGAACAATACAAGTCACAACTGGTACAGGAGGAGAAAGGACCCTGCCCACGCGGGCTCACAGTCTACAAGGGATAGGTGAGGATACAGTAGATGAGGATAGAGCTGGTCGTGCAGTGGTTTGGTTGATCGGTGGTTACTGTGGTTCCATCACACATGCAGATATCTAATTACATTGATGATATTATGGTCCAGGAAGAAACAGAGGAGGAATTAGCCCAGCAGTTAAATGCACTGATTGAACACATGAGGATTAAAGGATGGGAAATCAATCCCAAAAAGATGCAGGGACCTGCACAAATGGTAAAGTTCCTTGGTATCCAAAGGAACAAAGGACACAGGGAAATTGCACCAAAGGCTAGGCAGAAGATTCTTGACTTTGCTGTTCCTTGCCACAAAGTACAAACACAACAGTTCATTGGACTTTTGGGGGGTTTGGAGACACCTTGGCCAAATACTCACGCCTCTCTACAAGGTAACTCCAAAAAAGTATCAGTTTGAATGGAGTGAGGAGCAACAGATCGTATTTGAACGAACAAAAGAAGCAGTGCAAAAGGCATTGGATTTGTGGCCGGTGTTGGAAGATGAACCCGTGGAACTAAATGTGTCAGTACAGGAACAGTATGCTAATTGGAGTTTGTGGCAAAAACAGGGAAGGAACAAAATACCATTAGGGTTTTGAAATAGAAAATTACCTGAAGCAGCTCAGCATTATATTCCTTTTGAATGTCAATTATTGGCATGTTACTGGGCATTAATTGATACTGAGCAATTAACTATGGGACATGAGGTAACAATCAGACCAGAGATCCCAATCTTGCAGTGGATACGCAGCACTCCAAAAACCCACCGCATAGCGTATGCCCAGGAATCATCAGTCCGAATTAATGTGAATCGCTATGAGCTAAGTACTCCATGTCTCTCATCTTACTCCTGATGATCCTCTGAAGAGGGGGGAAGCATGTTGAGTTGTTCAAAGTGGAGTTCTATTTGGGTCTAATCAGAATACATGGTTATGATATATGCTGTATTGTTGGTCAAATTACCTATAAGGGGGGTTTCCTAACAAGTGGTCATGGTGTATTTGGCTGAATATTAATGCCATGATATGGAAATGGCTAACAGACTTTACAACAGAGTTGTTTTTATTTGGAGCACATGAACAGTCCGGTGGTGTTCTAATGTATTGCATTTATTTTGGTGATGGTGTACAATTCACATTGCACAAATATCGTATTGTATTTTAATTAAATTAAATAAAAGTGATTTTTTTTTTACATTTTTTGCAGTATAAGAGTCTACGGTGAGCTAATTTTGAAAATTACTCTTTTCAATTATCTTTTGTGAAACTGTGAAAGTTGATATATTCAGGACCGGGCGACACCAGGAGTGAGTGGGACTACATCATTGCATGAGAAAATAGCTAAAGTTCCTATAGGACTTCAGCAGCAAGAATTACAAAATTCACATAAGGAATCACCGGTATCATAGGGGGATCCTTTTGAACAATTGAGTCCTAAACAGCGAAAACATAATTGGTTTACTAATGGGTCTGCCAGATATTGGGGTAATAATAGATTATGGAAAGCGGTGGGGTACCAGCCAGTCAGCAACAGGATGCTAGTCACCACTGGAGAGGGTAAGAGTAGCCAATATGCAGAACTTTATTGTTACCATTCAGGCTGCGCGTTCCAGCCGCTCGGCTTCCGGGTCCGGGCACTCTGGCTTCTCCTCTTCTGCTGTGATGTCTGCTCCTCCTGCCTCTGCGCGTCCGCGCCGCTATGCTTCCAGGTCTGGGTGCGACCGAGCTCAGTCCTTTCCATCTCTGCTTCTGGTGTCTCGCTCTCCCAGGGGGGTCCAGAGTCTGCGCAGGCGCTCTGGGCTCTTCAGAGGACGCAGGCGCACCTGTTGTGAATCTGCTTTTTGGGCTCCCCTGGTGGTTGCTGGTGGTACTGGTGACTTGTGTGTGCTTTGCTGTCTCAGTTCACCTGCTCCCATCAGTGTTTGGGAGTTTCCTATTTAGCCTTGCTCTCCAGTCATTTCCTTGCCGGTCATCATTGTAACCAGAGCCTTCGGTTGCATGTTCCTGCTACTAGTCTGCTGATCAGCTAAGTGGACTTTGTCCTTTTGTTTTGTATCTTTTGTCCAGTTTGCAGTTTTTGTTATTCTCTGTAGCTGGAAGCTCTTGCGGGCTGAAATTGCCTCTCCTGTGTCATGAGTTGACACAGGAGTCTTAAAGTAATTTCAGGATGGTTTTTTGAAAGGGTTTTCAGTTGACCGTGAAGTCCTCTTTTGTATCCTTCTGCTATCTAGTAAGTGGACCTCTCTTTGCTAAATCTACTTTCATACTGTGTATGTCTTTTCCTCTTAACTCACCGTTATTACATGTGGGGGGCTGCTATCATCTTTTGGGGTATTTCCCTAGAGGTAAGCCAGGTCTGTTCCTTCCTCTACCAGGCGTAGTTAGTCCTCCGGCTGGCGCGTGGCATTTAGGAAGTCGTAGGTATGCTCCCTGGCTACTATTAGTTGTGTGGTAGATTTAGCTCACGGTCAGCTCGAGATTCCATCACCCAGAGCTTGTCTGTTATTTTTGTGTTCTGATGTTTCCCTGCCATTGGGAATCATGACAGTATGACCGGCCAATGTTAAAGTTATTGGCAGAAGAAAGGAGAGAAAAAAGAAGTCTGTAGATTTTTTTATTTTTTTTTCCCCTATGCTTGCTCCATAGTTGGATCAGTTGTATTTCAGCTCTAATTACAGCCTTTGCCTTTCTCTCCTTCTAATCCTTGAATGGCTCTGATCTCACCTGTTTAAAGATGGACCCTCAGAGTTTGGCTGTAGGTTTAAATAATCTTGCTACCAAGGTTCAAAATTTACAAGATTTTGTTATACATACTCCGATGTCTGAACCTAAAATTCCTACACCAGAGGTGTTTTCCGGAGATAGATCTCGGTTCCTGAATTTCAAATATAATTGTAAATTGTTCCTTTCTCTCAGACCTCACTCCTCTGGAGATCCTGTCCAGCAGGTTAAGATTGTAATCTCTTTGCTGCGAGGTGACCCTCAAAATTGGGCATTTTCATTGACACCAGGGGATCCTGCATTGCTCAATGTGGATGCGTTTTTTCTGGCTTTAGGGTTGCTTTATGAGGAACCTAATTTGGAGATTCAAGCTGAAAAAGCTTTGATAGCCCTATCTCAAGGGCAAGATGAAGCTGAGATATACTGCCAAAAATTTCGTAGATGGTCTGTGCTTACTCAGTGGAATGAGTGCGCCCTAGCGGCAAATTTCAGAGAGGGCCTTTCTGATGCCGTTAAAGATGTTATGGTCGGGTTCCCTGCGCCCACAGGTCTGAATGAGTCCATGACAATGGCTATTCAGATTGATCGGCGTTTGCGGGAGCGCAAACCCGTGCACCATTTGGCGGTATCTTCTGAAGAGACGCCAGAGAAAATGCAATGTGACAGAATTCTGTCCAGAAGCGAGCGGCAGAATTATAGGCGTAAAAATGGGTTATGCTTCTATTGTGGTGATTCTGCTCATGTTATATCAGCATGCTCTAAACGTACAAGGAAGGTTGACAAGTCTATTTCAATTGGCACTTTACAGTCTAAATTTATTCTGTCTGTAACCTTGATTTGTTCATTATCAGTTATTACCGTGGATGCCTATGTGGACTCTGGCGCCGCTCTGAGTCTTATGGATTGGTCCTTTGCCAGGCGCTGTGGGTTTGATTTAGAGCCTCTGGAAGTCCCTATACCTCTGAAGGGTATTGATTCTACGCCTTTGGCTTGTAA
Organism: Ranitomeya variabilis; assembly: GCF_051348905.1. Taxonomy (NCBI): domain Eukaryota; kingdom Metazoa; phylum Chordata; class Amphibia; order Anura; family Dendrobatidae; genus Ranitomeya; species Ranitomeya variabilis. The sequence goes on from NC_135234.1 coordinate 555,406,106, forward strand.
TAAACCACAATTCTGGACGCAAGTGACTATGCGTATGACTCCAGACCATCAGGAGGTGATTCGCTTCCTTGTGTTGTACAATTTGCATGATGTTTTGGTGCTTAGATTACCATGGTTACAATCTCATAACCCAGTCCTTGAGTGGAAAACAATGTCTGTGTTAAGCTGGGGATGTCGGGGGGCTCATGGGGACATACCTTTGGTTTCCATTTCGTCATCTATTCCCTCTGAGATTCCGGCATTTTTGTCTGATTATCGTGATATTTTTGAGGAGCCAAAAATTGGTTCACTCCCTCCCCACAGAGATTGTGATTGCGCCATAGATCTGATTCCTGGCAGTAAATTTCCAAAGGGTCGTTTGTTTAACTTATCTGTACCTGAACATGCTGCTATGCGAGAGTATATTAAGGAGTCCCTGGAAAAGGGACACATTCGTCCTTCTTCATCTCCTTTAGGAGCTGGTTTTTTCTTTGTATCTAAAAAGGATGGCTCTCTGAGGCCTTGTATTGATTATCGACTCCTGAATAAAATTACAGTCAAATATCAGTATCCGTTGCCTTTGCTGACTGATTTGTTTGCTCGCATAAGGGGGGCTAAGTGGTTCTCTAAGATTGATCTTCGTGGGGCGTATAATTTGGTGCGAATTAAGCAGGGGGATGAGTGGAAAACCGCATTTAATACCCCTGAGGGCCATTTTGAGTATTTAGTAATGCCTTTCGGCCTTTCTAATGCACCTTCAGTCTTTCAGTCCTTAATGCATGATATTTTCCGTGAATATTTGGATAAATTTATGATTGTGTATTTGGATGATATTTTGAATTTTTCTGATGACTGGGAGTCTCATGTTCAACAGGTCAGGAGGGTTTTTCAGGTTTTGCGGGAGAATTCTTTGTGTGTAAAGGGTTCAAAGTGTGTTTTTGGGGTTCAAAAGATTTCCTTTTTGGGGTACATTTTTTCCCCTTCTTCTATTGAGATGGACCCTGTCAAGGTTCGGGCTATTTGTGACTGGACGCAGCCTACTTCTCTTAAGAGTCTTCAGAAATTCTTGGGCTTTGCTAATTTTTATCGTCGATTTATAACTGGTTTTTCTGGCATTGCTAAACCTCTGACGGATTTAACCAAAAAGGGTGCTGATGTTGCCAATTGGTCCCCTGCTGCTGTGGAGGCCTTTCGGGAGCTTAAGCGCCGCTTTTTGTCTGCCCCTGTGTTGCGCCAGCCTGATGTTTCTCTTCCCTTTCAGGTTGAGGTCGATGCTTCCGAGATCGGAGCGGGGGCGGTTTTGTCGCAGAAAAGTTCCGACTGCTCAGTGATGAGACCTTGTGCGTTCTTTTCTCGAAAATTTTCGGCCGCCGAGCGAAACTATGATGTTGGTAATCGGGAGTTTTTGGCCATGAAGTGGGCATTTGAGGAGTGGCGTCATTGGCTTGAGGGTGTCAGACATCAGGTGGTAGTTTTGACGGATCACAAGAATCTGATTTATCTAGAGTCTGCCAGGCGCCTGAATCCTAGACAGACACGATGGTCGTTGTTTTTTTCTCGGTTTAATTTTGTGGTTTCATACTTACCGGGTTCTAAAAATGTTAAGGCAGATGCTCTTTCTAGGAGTTTTGAGCCTGACTCTCCTGGGGATTCTGAACCTGCTGGTGTCCTTAAGGATGGGGTGGTTTTGTCTGCTGTCTCCCCAGATCTGCGACGTGCTTTGCAAGAATTTCAGGCGGATAGACCTGATTGTTGTCCGCCTGGTAGACTGTTTGTTCCTGATGATTGGACCAGTAGAGTCATCTCGGAAGTTCATTCTTCTTCGCTGGCAGGTCATCCTGGAATTTTTGGTACCAGAGATTTGGTGGCTAGATCCTTCTGGTGGCCTTTCCTGTCTCGGGATGTGCGTGTTTTTGTGCAGTCTTGTGATGTGTGTGCTCGGGCCAAGCCTTGTTGTTCTAGGGCTAGTGGGTTATTGTTGCCCTTGCCTGTTCCGAAGAGGCCTTGGACGCACATCTCTATGGACTTTATTTCTGATCTCCCTGTTTCTCAGAAGATGTCTGTCATATGGGTGGTGTGTGACCGTTTTTCTAAAATGGTTCATTTGGTACCATTGCCTAAGTTGCCTTCTTCATCTGAGTTGGTCCCTCTATTTTTTCAAAATGTGGTTCGCTTGCATGGTATTCCGGAAAACATCGTTTCTGACAGGGGAACTCAGTTCGTGTCTAGATTTTGGCGGGCATTCTGTGCCAGGTTGGGCATTGATTTGTCTTTTTCGTCTGCATTCCATCCTCAGACTAATGGCCAGACGGAGCGAACTAATCAAATCTTGAAAACTTATTTGAGGTGTTTTGTGTCTGCTGATCAGGATGACTGGGTTGCCTTTTTGCCGTTGGCAGAATTTGCTCTTAATAATCGGGCTAGTTCTGCCACTTTGGTTTCTCCTTTCTTTTGCAATTCAGGGTTTCATCCTCGTTTTTCATCTGGTCAGGTGGAATCTTCGGATTGTCCTGGAGTGGATGCGGTGGTGGATCGGTTGCATCGGATTTGGGGACAAGTGGTGGACAATTTGAAGTTGTCCCAGGAGAGGACTCAGCAGTTTGCTAACCGCCGTCGTCGTGTTGGTCCTCGCCTTTGTGTTGGGGACTTGGTGTGGTTGTCTTCCCGTTTTGTCCCTATGAGGGTTTCTTCTCCTAAGTTTAAGCCTCGGTTCATCGATCCTTATAGGATTTTGGAGATACTTAACCCTGTGTCCTTTCGTTTGGACCTCCCGGCATCTTTCGCTATCCATAATGTATTCCATCGGTCGTTGTTGCGGAGATATGAGGTGCCGGTGGTTCCTTCTACTGAACCTCCTGCTCCTGTGCTGGTGGAGGGTGAATTGGAGTACGTTGTAGAGAAGATCTTGGATTCCCGTATTTCCAGACGGAGACTTCAATATCTGGTTAAATGGAAGGGCTATGGTCAGGAAGATAATTCTTGGGTAACTGCCTCTGATGTTCATGCCTCGGATTTGGTTCGTGCCTTTCATAGGGCTCATCCAGATCACCCTGGCGGTTCTCGTGAGGGTTCGGTGCCCCCTCCTTAAGGGGGGGGGTACTGTTGTGAATCCGCTTTTTGGGCTCCCCTGGTGGTTTCTGGTGGTACTGGTGACTTGTGTGTGCTTTGCTGTCTCAGTTCACCTGCTCCCATCAGTGTTTGGGAGTTTCCTATTTAGCCTTGCTCTCCAGTCATTTCCTTGCCGGTCATCATTGTAACCAGAGCCTTCGGTTGCATGTTCCTGCTACTAGTCTGCTGATCAGCTAAGTGGACTTTGTCCTTTTGTTTTGTATCTTTTGTCCAGTTTGCAGTTTTTGTTATTCTCTGTAGCTGGAAGCTCTTGCGGGCTGAAATTGCCACTCCTGTGTCATGAGTTGACACAGGAGTCTTAAAGTAATTTCAGGATGGTTTTTTGAAAGGGTTTTCAGTTGACCGTGAAGTCCTCTTTTGTATCCTTCTGCTATCTAGTAAGTGGACCTCTCTTTGCTAAATCTACTTTCATACTGTGTATGTCTTTTCCTCTTAACTCACCGTTATTACATGTGGGGGGCTGCTATCATCTTTTGGGGTATTTCCCTAGAGGTAAGCCAGGTCTGTTCCTTCCTCTACCAGGCGTAGTTAGTCCTCCGGCTGGCGCGTGGCATTTAGGAAGTCGTAGGTATGCTCCCTGGCTACTATTAGTTGTGTGGTAGATTTAGCTCACGGTCAGCTCGAGATTCCATCACCCAGAGCTCGTCCGTTATTTTTGTGTTCTGATGTTTCCCTGCCATTGGGAATCATGACACGCACCTTTCCCATTTCTTGCTCCTGTGAACGCCAGGGTCAGTAATTCTCAGCAGCCAATCAGGGTAAGGCCTCTGCTATAAGAGGCAGTACTTCCTGTATTTTGGTGTCTGATTGTCACATAGCTTTGCTTGTGCGTCAAGCCCATACCCTTTCCCTGTGCTCCTAGTCTTGCATTTCGGTACTGTCTGTGTCTGTGTCTTGCTACGTCGAGTTCGTTGTGTCCTAGTAGTCCTTAGTTCCGTATACCCAGCTTCTGTTTTCCTATTACAGTGCTTCCTTAACTCTTCCTTTTCTCCCGCAGCTTTTCTTTGTTCCAGCTCTTCTGCTTCCCGGTCTAACATCTGCCTTCCTGGTCCTCCGTTTGGCACTTCCTTCCAGGTTTTTCAGTTCACTGCTCTCTGTCCTTCCTCGTCCTCTTCTTCCTTTCTGAGCCGTCCCTCTTGGTACTGTCACCATGGTTTAGTGACCTCTGGACTTGCCCCTGATGGTCCCTGTATAGGGGGCGGTTCATCACTAGGTCCGCTCGCCCAGGGGTAGGTCTTTCCATGGTCCAGAGGGTCCACTCTTGTTCCTTCTTCTCTGACCACTACATTTATGCAATCTACAGTGTCTTGAAACAGGAGTAACTGAGTGAAAATTTGTATGCAGATTCATGGTCTGTGGCAAATGGGTTGACTACCTGGTTAGGCCCCTTTCACATATCAGTTTTTTGCTATCAGTTGCAATTAGTGTTGAGCATTCCAATACCGCAAGTATCGGGTATCGGCCAATATTCGCAGTATTGGAATTCCGATACCGAATCCCAATACTTTCAGTATATCGGATACCGGAATCGGAAGTTCCCATAATGCAAAGAGCCAGTTTCATTTAATTCAGCCAATGAGGAATCATTAGAAGTGTGGGCACATCCTGTTCTGCATGTTAGGCATGTAACTACTGGCATGGCTGTGATTGGCTACTGAAATGATGTCATGATGCACTATAAAAGTCGCCACTGCCATTTTGGGTTCACTCTGCTGGGAATTCAGTTAGGGACAGGATGCTGTGTGCTGACTGAGGGCCAGTTTAGAGATAGTGATTTGCTTCATTGTGCTTTACCCAGGCTAATTTAGCAACCGCTGTGTGAGAACCTTGTTTTTGCCTTGCAGCGCTGTTCATGGCTGTCTACAAGGTCTCTGTGTGAGTGCAGCTCACTCTGTAGTCTGGTCTGCAGCCACCGCTGGTTGTAGTCAGCTCAGGGTGCGTCACTGCCTCATACTGTTCCATTGTCATTTTTTCAATTAGTGCTGCCTGCTGCACATTTTTTCAAATGTATCCTATTAGTGGCTTTCCATCCGTATCCTGCTAGATTGTGGAAAAACACTATACAGGAGAACATAGAGGAGCTTTTTTGCTGCTGAGGATGATGAAGAAGTGTGGGAGAAGTTACAAAAAGAAGGTGAAGAGCATGGAAGTAGTGAAACATAAATATCTGACAAAATAATAATAATAATAATAATCAGTTTTATTTATATAGCGCCAACATATTCCGCAGCACTTTTCAATTAAGCGGGGACATGTACAGACAATATATTCAGTACAAGTTAAGACAATTTAAACAGTGACATTAGGCGTGAGGTCCTTGCTCGCAAGCTTACAATCTACAAGGAAATAGGGGGACACAATAGGTGAAAAGTGCTTGTTGTTTCAGGTCTGGCAATTATAATAAATAGGGATTTTCATATAAAGCTGCTTGATCCGGTCATTAGCCCATGTGTTTAAGTGCAATAGTCAAGTATCAAGTGCAGTTATCATGTGCATGGAGAGTGTAGAGACAGATGAATAGTAGGGTGCAGATTAACATGCAGATAGATAAAATGTAAAAAATCTTAACATAGTCAATATCTTTGTAACTCTGAATATCTTAAAAAAAAATAAAATAATTCCTGCTATTCCATTTGATTGGCCTAAACCTCTATGCCTTTAATGTCTCCTCCACCTCCCCCAATACATCCTACATTATTCTTAGAAAGAAAGGGTTTATTTTAATTCCGATATTTTTGTCCCAGTGACTTGCATTGGTATCGGGTATCGGTATAGGCAATATATTTTTTGAATATCAGATGATCCAATCCGATACCGATACTTCTGGATATCGGAAGGTATCGCTCAACACTAGTCGCAATCTGTCGAATTTAAAAAAAAACGAATTCGGCGACTGATGCCGCAGGATCCTTTTTTTTTTCTCATAGACTAGTATTAATGACAGATGCGTCACCGTCCGTCGTTTGCTTGAATGGAAGTGTCATGTCAGAGGCTGTTCAGATCAGGTCGTTCGACAGACAGCGGTAATTCCGCTTTTGACCACTATGCTCTCATTGGCGTCGGCTAGATTTTATCTAGCTGGTCCGGGGTTAATTTACCTGGTGCTCGGATTGGAAGCTGGGCCATGCCCACTGCCTTTAAATAGGACACATTTATGACGATCCGGACAGAATGGCTCTAGCAGAATCTAAGATGCGCACTATTTGCCAGGGGGAGCGTGTTGCAGAGGATTACTGTTCTGAATTTCGCCGCTGGCCAGTCGACACACAGTGGAATGATCCCGCGCTGTGGAGTAACTTTATTCATGGAGTTTCTGATAGGGTTAAAAAAGCCCTCATGATGTACGAGACTCCTGCTTCACTAGATTCCGCTATGAGTCTTGTTGTCCGCATTGATCGCCGTTTGCGTCAGGGGGATCATGAGACGCCGCCTGTGGGTGAAGGTTTAGGTTCACGTGAGTTTGCTGCAGGTGAGCCCATGGAACCTAATCCAGTCGCAGGGGTATCACATGTTAAGAATCGAGCCCCTGTACTCAGGAAGCAGGGAGCCTGTTTTTACTGCGGTAAAACTGGTCATTTTATTAATATCTGTCCTCTGCTGTCAAAGAAAAATGCAACGGCGGAAAACTTCTAAGCTCAGAGGGTGTGGAGGAGTCCAGTTTGAGCTTATGTATATCCTCCATGATGGTTTCTCAGTGCATGCTCCCTGCCAAAGTTGTTGTCACTGGCAGAGAGCTGCCAATCACTGTTTTTGTGGATAGTGGTTCTGCCACAAATCTCATTGATGAGGAGTTTGCGCGCAATGCTGGTTTTAGGATCGAAAAACTGCCTCATCCTATCCGCGTGGTCACCATCAATTCTGCTCCTCTCCCACAGGGGGAGATTACTGAGTTTGTGGCTGAGGTTAAACTCCACATTGGGGTTCTTCATTTTGAGCAGGTTACAAGTAAGGTGCTCAAGAGTCTTCCGACACAATTGGTTCTGGGTTTTCCATGGTTGTCTACACACAACCCGGTTATTGACTGGAAAACTCAGGACATAATTCAGTGGAGTGGAGTGATTTCTGTCAGGAGAATTGCTTGGCCACATGTGTTTCTGCTGTGACTCCAAGCGTTCCTGAGTCACTTCTGGATTTTGTGGATGTGTTCTCTGAGAAGGGTTGTTCAGAGTTGCCACCACATCGCTCCTATGACTGTTCTATCAGGTTTAAACCAGGGGCCAAGTTGCCTAAAGCAAGGATGTTTAACATCTCCGGTCCGGAGAGACAAGCGCTAAAGGATTACTTTGCTGAAAGTTTGAGCAAAGGGCACATCAGGCCTTCATCCTCACCAGTGGCAGCAGGGTTCTTCTTCGTTAAGAAGAAAGATGGTGGACTACGGCCGTGTCTGGATTTCAGGGAGTTAAACCAGATTACAGTTCGTGATCCATACCCTATGCCATTGATACCGGATTTGTTCAACCAGGTGGCAGGTGCTAAGTGGTTTACCAAGCTTGACCTCAGGGGGCGTACAACCTCATAAGAGTCCGTCAAGGTGATGAGTGGAAGACGGCTTTTAATACCCCTGAGGGTCATTTTGAAAATTTGGTGATGCCATTTGGGTTGACAAATGCACCTGCAGTGTTTCAACATTTCATAAATGATGTGTTCTCGCATGTTTTGGGGAAATTTGTTATTGTGTACCTAGATGACATCCTCATATATTCTTGCGACCGTGATACTCATTTAGATCATGTCAGGCAGGTGTTACAGCTTCTCAGAGAGAATAAGCTATGCAAAACTGCAGAAATGTGTATTTTTGGTACAGGAGTTGCCTTTCTTGGGCTATTGGGAACGGCCTGATAACCTAAAAGCACTTCAGCGGTTCCTTGGGTTTTCCAACTACGATAGGAAGTATATCAAGGATTTTTCTATCATTGCTAAACCGCTAACTGACATGACTAAAAAGGGTACCAATTTCTCAGTTTGGCCTGAGGCTGCTGTGTGCGCATTTGAATCTCTTAAAAACAGGTTTGTTTCGGCTCCCATTCTGGTGCAGCCAGATGTATCAAAACCTATTGTTGTAGAAGTCGATGCGTCTGAGGTTGTTGTGGGGGTGGTGTTGTCACAAGGCTCATCCTTGAGTGGTTTGCGTCCGTGAACCTATTTTTCCAAGAAACTGTCGCCCGCCGAACGTAACTACGATATCGGCAACAGAGAGTTGTTGGCAATCAAATTGGCCTTTGAGGAATGGCGACACTTCTTGGAGGGGTCGATTCATCAGGTTACTGTTATTACCGGCCATAAGAATTTGCTTTAATTGGAGTCTGCCAAGCATCTGTCTCCCAGGCAGGCTCGCTGGGCATTGATTTTCACCCGGTTCAACTTTGTTGTCACTTACAAACCTGGTTCTAAAAACACTAAGGCGGATGCTTTGTCCAGGTGTTTTCTGGGGGGGAGAGCCTCGGGAAGATCCAGTACTCATCCTCCAAAAGGGTGTTGTGGTTTCGGCTCTCACTACCGAGGTTGAGGCTGAGATTGCCGAGGCCCAGGAGGAGGTACCATCTGAGCTTCCCATCAACAAAACGTTTGTACCGCTTCATCTCCGCTTAAAGGTTTTGGCGGAGCATCATGATGCTGTCCTGGCTGGCCATCCAGGGGTTAGGGGTACCTTGGAGTTGGTGTCACGTCGGTTTTGGTGGCCCAAAATCTGACATGACGTGGTCTCATACGTGTCAGCTTGCACCACGTGCGCTAGGACTAAGACGCCCCGCTCCCGTCCTGTTGGCACACTACTTCCTCTCGAGGTAACTAGTAAGCCATGGACGGAAATCTCCATGGATTTTATCACTGACTTGCCCTCCTCAGCTGGGAACATGGTCATCTTGGTGATTATTGATCGGTTCTCAAAAATGTTGCACTTTGTGTCTTTGCCTTCGTTGCCTAACGCTAAGACTTTGGCTCAGGTATTTGTGCAGGAAGTGGTCAGACTTCATGGGGTTCCATCTTACATCGTTTCTGATAGGGGGTCTCAATTTGTGGCAACATTTTGGAAAGCATTTTGTTCACGGCTGGGGATCAAGTTGTCTCATTCTTCGGCGTTTCATCCTCTGTCAAATGGTCAGACTGAGCGTATGAAACAAAATTTGGAACAGTACTTTTGCTGCTTTGTTTCGGATAACCAGGAGGAGTGGTCGAAGTTTCTTCCTTTGGCTGAGTTTGCCATCAATAATCACCGCCAGGAGTCATCTGGGGAGTCTCCGTTTTTTTGTGTTTACGGGCTTCATCCTCAATTTTGTACTTTGAGTCAGGGGGGCTCTTCCGGGGTCCCGGAGGAAGACCAGTTAGGAGCACAATTATCATCAGTCTGGAGGAGAGTTAAACAGCGCCTGTTGAGTGTGGGTGCTAGGTACAAACGTGTGGCTGACAGTAGGCGTGTGCCAGGTCCGGACCTGAGTGTGGATGACTGGGTGTGGTTATCCACAAAAAACATAAGACTCAAAATACCATCCCTTAAATTGGGTCCATGGTTTATTGGTCCATTTAGGGTCACCGCTGTCATTAACCCAGTAGCGTACCGATTGGAGCTTACTACGGTGTATAAGATACACAACGTGTTCCACAGGTCTCTTTTAAAGAAGGTGGTGGGTCCCGTGGACGCGGCGCCTATGCCACCTCCAGTCTTGGTGGATGGCAATTTGGAATTTGAAGTCTCCAAGGTGGTTGACTCTCGTGTAGTGCGCCGCACTTTACAGTACTTGGTACACTGGCGTGGTTATGGGCCTGAGGAGAGGTCCTGGGTACCAGCCTTGGACGTTCATGCGGATCGGCTGGTCAGATTTCTTCACCGCCGCCATCCGGACAAGCCGGGTCCTATAAGCCGTGAGGGCCCTGGGGTCCCTCGTAGAAGGCGAGGTACTGTCATGTCGGACGCTGTTCAGACCAGGTCATTCGACAGACAGCGGTAATTCCGCTTTTGACCACTATGCGCTCATTGGCATTGGCTAGATTTTATCTAGCTGGTCCGGGGTTAATTTACCTGGTGCTCGGTTGGAAGCTGGGCCATGCCCACTGCCTTTAAATAGCTCTCCTGAACATTGGGCATCGCCGATTATAGCTTCTGTCTTGTGCGTGGTTATCTCGGTCTGGAGTGGTGAGCTAGTAGTTGGAGTATCGTTGCTGGTGGTGTATTTCCCTTTGTCTTATTTGCTCCTTCCTATATTTGTATTTGTTTTGCCCTTTGCATTTATAGTGTATTCCTGAGTGACTGCGGCGTGGTGCTTATTTTTCCGTTATCCTTGTCTGTGCTAACTGTGGGTATTGGAGTGTGGACTCTTCACTGGGTGGTGGTTTCAGCCTAGGGTTGAAACAGGAGATAGGGCGAGGGTGGAGGCCCAGACATGCACACCATCAGTGTAAACTCTGGGAGAGGGTCAGTCAGGGTTTACCTAGTCTGAGGGAAATCGCAGGGGCCCGGGTTATTAGCTCTTTCCTGCCTAGGTCTCCCTTGACAGGAAGCCAATGGGCACAGGATCCATCAAATGACTCAATTTTAGCTGAGCATACTCCAATTTATTTAGGATGCAATTAGCCAGATCCGCTAGTCGATTGGCCAAAAAAACCCGAATCCGATGCATCAGTTTTTCACAGTCTGCGACGGATCCGTCGAGCCAACAGATTGTGACTGACGGGAAAAAACTGATGTGTGAAAGGGGCCTTACCAACTTGAGCTCAGAATGATTGGAAAATATACAGCAAAGGTATGTGGGGGAATGAACTCTGGCAAGATATTTGGACGATTGTGCAAAGAATTAAAATGACTGTATTTCATACTGACGCTCATTGTGCTTCAGATAACCTGGAAAGACTCTTCAATTCAATAGCGGATAAACATTCCAAAATATTGGTTGCTAATGCCAGTGAAGAGCCTGACTCAGCTGCAAAGCTAATTGTATTGGCTCAATGGGCACACCAGAAATGTGGACACCTCAGAGAAAAAGCTACTGATCAATGGGCACAAACCAGAGGGGTGTCCCTCAGGTTAGATGTGATCAAGGAAACAATTATGAAATGTCCAGCGTATCAACATTCACATCAGAGACCTATTCCCCATGTGGGTAGGGGTCATATAGCCCTAAGACAAATTTGGCAGGTGGATTACATTAGTCCCATTCCACAAGATGGAGGATGTGTGTATGTATGCACAGCTGTGGAAACCATAGTATTATACTATGGAATTCTATACTACAGATTCTGAGTGACAATGGTGGTCACTTCAGAAACAGGAAGGTTGTAGATTTTTGAGTGGATCTTTAATATTCCATATTATCCCCAAGCTACCGGATTGGCAGAGAGGATGAATGAGTTATTGAGTCATTCAAAGAACAATTGAAGAAATTGAGAGTTGGAACTTACAAAAGGTGGAGAAAACCTTTAAATTTAAGCCCTTAATATTCTTAACAGGTCAACTGGAGAACAGGAAACACCATTAATGAGGATTATTACCCCCAATTTACAGATAATGCCCTTGGAAGCTTCTACCACAGAACATACAGTTCTCTATTGGGAATTGGAGCCAGGAGCTATAGGAGCCTATAGGGTCACTCCACAAGCTGCAGGATATGATCTACATTTCCATGAGGAAATCAGACTATAGAAAGGAGTTGCAAAGGCAATCAGAACTGCTATAGGATTACAAATGCCTCCTGAGCATTTTGGTCTTATAGCACCAAAGTCAGGCTTGTCCTTAAAGGGAATTTAAGTGATGGGAGGAGTAATATATCAGGACTATCAAGATGAAATTAAGGTACACCTGCTGAATAGAGGGGCTAGTGACTTGTTGATTCAAAAAGGAGATAGGGTAGCTCAATTGTTGATTTTGTCTATCCAGAAAATGAAGATGATTAATGGAAAAATAATAATCATAAGGGAACAGCCCCCATAGTAATAACAGATAGAGGAGATAAAGGTTTTGGCTCCACTCATTCTTTAAATGATGGAGCAAATATTTGGGTAAAACAACCTGGAGATAAAGGCCTCCAGACCCAGCAGAGGTGATTGCTAGAGGGTAGTGGTTGAGTGATACCTTCCGATATTCAAAAATATCGGGATCGGATTGTATCGGCTGATATCCAAAAAATATCGGATATCTCCGATACCGATACCCGATACCAATGCAAGTCAATGGGACACAAATATCAGAATGAAAATAAGCCCTTTCTTTCCTTGTACATCCTGTTCCGGAGGGGGGAAGAGTGTGGGTGGTGTGTGTGTGGAGACTGCGTGTCTGTGTGGGACCGTGGGGGGTCTGTGCAGGCCTGTCGGGGGTCTGTACGGCCTCTTGGGGGTCTGTGCGGCCTGCCGGGGATCTGTGCAGCCTGCCGGGGGTCTGTACGGGCCTCTTGAGGGTCTGTGTGGCCCGCTGGGGGTCTGTGTGGCCTGCTGGGGGAGTGTACGGGCCTCTCGGGGGTCTGTGCGGCCTGCCGGGGGTCTGTATAGGCCTCATGGGGGTATGTGCGGCATGCTGGGGGGTCTGTAGTGCCTCTCAGGGGTCTGTGTGGCCTGCCGGGGGTCTGTGTGGCCTGCCAGGGGTCTGTACGGGCCTCTCGTGGGTCTGTACGGGCCTCTCGGGGGTCTGTGTGGCCTCCCGGGGTCTGTGCGGCCTGCCGGGGGTCTGTATGGGCCTCTAGGGGGTCTGTGCGACCTGCCAGGGGTCTTTATGTTTGTGTGCAGGCATCGTCCGATGGGACAACAAGTCCCTTCGGGCTATGCCTGCTGCAATGGCAGTGATTGACACATTAGCCAATGATGGGACGGTAGTAGTCCCATCATCTGGCTAATGTGTTGAATGAAAAAAAAATACTACATACAACATACTACATACATACAACATACAAACTACATACATACAACATACATACAACTTACATACATAAAACATACATACAACATACTACATACATACTACATGCATACATACTACATACATGCTATATACATACTACATACATACTACATACAACATACTGCATACATACAACATGCATACATACAACATACAACATACTACATATATACAACATACATACATAAAAAATACATACAACATACTACATACATACGACATGCATACATACTTCATACAACATACATGCTACATACATACTACATACTACATACTTCATACATACAACATGCATACATACAACATACTACATACATACTAAATACATGCATACATACAACATACATACAACATACATACAACATACATACTACATACATACAAAATACTACATACATATTACATACATGCAACATACATACTACATGCATACAACATACATACTACATACATACAACATACATACAACATACATACAACATACATACAACATACATACTATATACATATTACATACTACATACACACTACATACATAATACATAGATACTACATACATACATACTACATACTACATACATACTACATACATACATACTACATACATACATATTACATACATACTACATACATACTGCATACATACTACATACATACAACATACTACATACATACTACATACATACTACATGCATACAACATACTACATACATACTACATACAATACATTCATACATTACATACAATACTTACATACAGACATACAGTACATATAACATAGATTACATACTCACCATCACTTGTCATTTTGATCCCCAAAGCCAGTGTCATCTGTAAAAAAGATAAAAATAACAAACAACCAATATACTCCCTGTCCGCAGAAATCCACGAGTGTCCCACGATGATCTCCCGTGAAGAACGGCAGCATCAGCTGATGCTACCGCTCTCTAGGGGCTCCAGGAATACAATAACGGGAGAAAGGTATCCTTCCGCACTGTATTCCTCTGCCACTGTAAAAAAAATAGTCCTGGTCTCACTTTTGGCATTGCTGTGTGAGAAAGTTTCCCACGCAGCAATTGTCATAAAGTGAGACTTTGAACTCTAGTAACCTCTCAGTGATGCACTGCAGGAGCCACTGTCTCCTGTCAGTGTGTCACTGAAGGTCCTATAGAGCAGTGACATCACCCAATGTCACTGTTCTATAGGGGAGATCGTCGTGGGACACTCGTTATTAAATGGACTACGGCGGACGGGTAGTATACGGTTTATTATTTTATGTTTTTTGCAGGCGCTGAAGTATGGTAAGAATGGTTAAATGAAGAATATTAAAATACTTTTTTCCTAATGTGTGTGTGTTTTATTAACCCTTTACTAGTATTGGATTAATAATGGATAGGCGTCTTATTGACACCTCTCCATTATTAACCCGGCTTAATGTCACCTTACAATAGCAAGGTGACATTAACCCCTTATTACCCCATATCCCACCTCTACAAGGGAGTGGGAAGAGAGGGGCTAAGTGCCGGAATTGGCGCATCTTACAGATGCGCAATTTCTGGGGTGGCTGCAGACTGGTATTTGTAGCCGGGGGGTGCCAATATCCATGGCCCCTCTCTAGGCTATGAATATCAGCCTGCGTTTTTTACCCATAAACTTGTATTAGCGACGGATTGCGATGGATGGCCACATGTCGCATCCGTCGTGCAACAGATCCATTTTGGCGGACCGTCGGCATGAAAAAATTTTGGCCGCGTATGCGCGGCCGAAACTCTGCCCCCTCCTCCCCGGACTTCAGAATGGGCAGCGGGTGCATTGAAAAACTGCATCCGCTGCCCACGTCGGGCAGCTGATGCTGCTGTTCTTCACGGGAGATCGTCGTGGGACACTTGTGGATTTCTGCGGACAGGGACTATATTGGTTGTTTGTTATTTTAATCTTTTTTACAGATGACACTGGCTTTGGGGATGAAAATGACAAGTGTTGGTGAGTATGTAATCTATGTTATATGTACTGTATGTCTGTATGTATATATTGTAAGTAATGTATGAATGTATTGTATGTAGTATGTATGTAGTATGTTGTATGTATGTAGTATGTAGTATGTATGTAGTAGGTATGTCGTATGTATGTTGTATGTATGTAGTGTGTTGTTTGTATATGGTATGTAGTATGTATGTAGTATGTTGTATGTATGTAGTATGTATGTAGTATGTATTTAGTATGTATGTTGTATGTATGCAGTATGTATGTAGTATGTATGTTGTATGCAGTATGTATGTATGTTGTATGTATGTTGTATGTATGATGTATGTTGTATGTATGTATGTTGTATGTATGTTGTCTGAATGTTGTATGTGTGTTGTATGTATGTATGTAGTTTGTAGTATGTTGTATGTATGTAGTATGTTGTATGTATGTAGTATGTATGTAGTATGTATGTTGTATGTATGTAGCATGTTGTATGTATGTTGTATGTAGTATGTAGCATTTTTTCTTTTTTTACATTCAACACATTAGCCAGGTGATGGGACTACTACTGTCCCATCATTGGCTAATATGTCAATCACTGCCGTTGTAGCAGGCATAGCCCGATGAGAAAGTCGGGTTTCGTGAAACCCGACCCGATTCTATAAAAATAAAAGTCGCTCAACCCTAACCAAAATGACCGTGTTCCCAGCTGAGGGAGGCAAATCCGTGATGAAATCCATGGAGATTTCCGTCCATGGCTTACTAGGTACCTCCAGAGGAAGTAGTGTGCCAACAGGACGGGAGCGGGGCGTCTTCGCCCTAGCGCACATGGTGCAAGCTGACACATATGAGACCACGTCCTGTCGGATTTTGGGCCACCAAAACCGACGTGACACCAACTCCAAGTTACCTCTAACCCCTGGGTGGCCAGCCAGGACAGTATCATGATGCTCCGCCAACACCTTTAGGCGGAGATGAAGCGGTACAAAAGATTTGTTGATGGGAAGCTCAGATGGTACCTCCTCCTGAGCCTCGGCAATCTCAGCCTCAACCTCGGTAGTGAGGGCTGAAACCACAACACCCTTTGGAGAATGGGTACTGGGTCTTCCCGAGGTTCTCCCCCCGGAAAACACCTGGACAGAGCATCCGCCTTAGTCTTTTTAGACCCTGGTCTGTAAGTGACAACAAAGTTGAACCGCGTGAAAAACAATGCCCAGCGAGCCTGCCTGGGAGACAGACACTTGGCAGACTCCAAATACAGCAGATTCTTATGGTCGGTAATAACAGTGACCTGATGTACCGACCCCTCCAAGAAGTGTCGCCATTCCTCAAAGGCCAACTTAATAGCCAACAACTCCCTGTTGCCGATATCGTAGTTACGTTCAGCGGACGACAGTTTTTTGGAGAAATAGGCGCACGGACGCAAACCACTCAAGGATGAGCCTTGAGATAGTACCGCCCCCACACCAACCTCAGACGCATCGACTTCCACGACAAAGGGTTTAGATATGTCTGGCTGCACAAGAATGGGGGCTGAAACAAAACTGTTCTTGAGAAATTCAAATGCGCAAACAGCAGCCTCAGGCCAAACGGAGAAATTGGTACCCTTTTTAGTCATGTCAGTTAGCGGTTTAGCAATGATAGAAAAATCCTTGATAAATTTCCTATAGTAGTTAGAAAACCCAAGGAACCGCTGAAGTGCTTTCAGGTTATCAGGACGTTCCCAATGCAGCACCACTTGCACCTTAGCGGTGTCCATTTTAAAACCAGAAGCAGACACAATATAACCCAAGAACGGCAACTCTTGAGCAAAAAATACACATTTCTCAAGTTTAGCATACAGCTCATTCTCTCTGAGAAGCTGTAACACCTGCCTGACATGATCTAAATGAGCATCATGGTCACAAGAATATATGAGGATGTCATCTAGGTACACGATAACGCATTTCCCCAAAACATGCGAGAACACATCATTGATGAAATGTTGGAACACAGCAGGTGCGTTAGTTAACCCAAAAGGCATCACCAAATTTTCAAAATGACCCTCAGGGGTATTAAAAGCCGTCTTCCACTCATCACCTTGACGGACTCTGATGAGCTTGTACGCCTCCTGAGGTCAAGCTTGGTAAACGACTTAGCACCTGCCACCTGGTTGAACAAGTCAGGTATCAGTGGCATAGGGTATGGATCACGAACCGTAATCTGGTTCAACTCCCTGAAATCCAAACACGGGCATAATCCGCCATCTTTCTTCTTCACGAAGAAGAACCCTGCTGCCACCGACGAGGATGACGGCCTGATGTGCCCTTTGCTCAAACTTTCAGAAATGTAATCCTTGAGCGCTTGTCTCTCTGGACCGGAGATGTTGAACATCCTTGCTTTAGGCAACTTGGCCCCTGGTTTAAACCTGATAGAACAGTCATAGGAGCGGTGTGGCGGCAACTCTGAACAACTCTTCTCAGAGAACACATCCGCATAATCCTGAAGTGACTCAGGAACGCTTGAAGTCACAGCGGACACA
The DNA here is from genome assembly GCF_051348905.1 of Ranitomeya variabilis. Taxonomy (NCBI): domain Eukaryota; kingdom Metazoa; phylum Chordata; class Amphibia; order Anura; family Dendrobatidae; genus Ranitomeya; species Ranitomeya variabilis. Next base: position 555,423,583 of record NC_135234.1, read on the forward strand.
CATGTGGCCAGGCAATTCTCCTGACAGAAATCACTCCACTGAATTATGTCCTGAGTTTTCCAGTCAATCACCGGGTTGTGTGTAGACAACCATGGAAAACCCAGAACCAATTGTGCCGGAAGACTCGAGCACCTTACATGTGACCTGCTGAAATGAAGAACCCCAATGTGGAGTTTAACCTCAGCCATGAACTCAGTAATCTCCGCCTGTGGAAGAGGAGCAGAATTGATGGTGACCACACGGATAGGATGAGGCAGTTTTTCAATCTTAAAAACAGCAGTGCGCGCATACTCCTCATCAATGAGGTTTGTGGCGGAACCACTATCCACAAAAATAGTGATTGGTATCTCTCTGCCAGCGACAACAACTTTGGCAGGGAGCATGCACTGAGAAATCATCATGGAGGATATACATAAGCTCAGACTGGACTTCTCCACACCCTCTGAGCTCAGAAGTTTTCCACGTTGTGCTTCTCTTTAACAGCAGTGGACAGATATTAATAAAATGACCAGTTTTACCACAGAAAAAACAGGCTCCCTGCTTCCTGAGTACAGGGGTATGATTCTTAACATGTGACACCCCTGCGATTTGCATAGATTCCGTGGGCTTACCTGCAGCAACCTCACGTGAACCTAAACCTTCACCCACAGGCGGCGTCTCATGATTCCCCTGACGCAAACGGCGATCAATGCGGACAACAAGACTCATAGCGGAATCTAGTGAAGCAGGAGTCTCGTACATCAGGAGGGCTTTTTTTAACCCTATTAGAAACTCCATGAATAAAGTGACTCCGCAATGCTGGCTCATTCCACTGAGTGTCAACCGCTTAGCGGTGAAATTCAGAACAGTAATCCTCTGCAACACGCTCCCCCTGGCAAATAGTGTGTAACTTAGATTCTGCTAGAGCCATTCTGTCTGGATTGTCGTAAATGTGTCCTAGAGCAGAAAAGAAACCCTCCACTGAGTTAAATGCAGCAGAATCAGACAGCAACGAAAATGCTCATGCTTGGGGATCCCCGCTTAATAATGACAACACCAGGCCCCCACGTTGAGCCTCATTACCAGAGGAGATCGGGCGCATACGGAAATACAGTTTGCAAGCTTCACGAAAAGAAACAAATTTACTGCGTTCCCCAGCAAATTTTTCAGGCAAAGGAAACTTGGGCTCATTAACTCCTCCTGTCGCTCCAGCCTGTATAATAGATACTGCTAGTCCCTGTTGCTGCACTGCTCCCCTCAACTCAGTGATCTGTAGGGACAGCGCCTCCAACTGGCGGGTTATGGAAGTCATGGGATCCATGACAAAACACAGAGAAGAAAAAAAAAAGGAACCCCTTTTTTTTTGTTAGGCCAATTATAATGTCATGGGGATACAAGGAGGGCGAGAGCTAATAACCCGGGCCCCTGCAATTTCCCTCAGACTAGGGAAACCCTGTCTGACCCTCTACCTGAAGTTTACACTGAAGGTGTGCATGTTCAGGCCTCCACCCTCACCCTGACTCCTGATTCAGCCCTAGACTGAATACCACCACCCACCACCCAGTGAATGCAATAGACCAATACCCACAGTTATAACAAACAAGGATAAAGGAAAATATACACCACGCCGCAGTCCATCAGGAATACACTATAACGGTGCAGGGCAAAATAAATACAAATATAGGAAGGAGTAAATAAGACAAGGAAAATACACCACCAGCAACGATTCTCCAAAAAACAGCTCTCTGTTGTGAATTTGGTTTTTGGGCTCCCCCGGTGGTCACTGGTGGTACTGGACTTGTGTGCTTCACTTTCTCTGTTCACCTGTTTCCATCAGGATATGGGAGTATCCTATTTAGCCTTGCTGCTCAGTTATTCTAGTGCCAGCCATCAATGTAACCAGAGCCTTTCTGTTGCATGTTCCTGCTTCTAGACTACTATCAGCTAAGTTGGACTCTTAGTCCTAAGTTTGTTTGCATTTTTGTTCCAGTTCACAGTTATGTTATGTTTCTGTAGCTGGAAGCTCTTGTGGGCCGAAATTACCACTCCGGTGTCATGAGTTGACACATGAGTCTTAAAGTAATTTCTGGATGGTATTTTAATAGGGTTTTCAGCTGACCGTGAAGTTCCCTATTGTATCTTCTTACTATCTAGTAAGCGGACCTCGCTTTGCTGAACCTACCTTCATACTGCGTATGTCTTTTCCTCTGAACTCACCGTTAATATATGTGGGGGGCTTCTGTCTCCTTTTTGGGGGAATTTCCCTAGAGGTAAGCCAGGTCTGTTTTTTCCTCTAATAGGGTTAGTTAGTTCTCCGGCTGGCGCTGGGCGTCTAGGGATAAAACGTAGGTACGTCACCCGGCCACTGTTAGTTGTGTGATAGGTTTAGCTCACGGTCAGCTCGAGATTCCATCACCCAAGAGCTAGTCTGTTATTTAAGTTCTCTGACGTTCCCTTGCCATTGGGAACCATGACAGTATGGCCGGCCATAGGTTAAAACCGTTGGCAGAAGAAAGGAGAGAAAAAGAAGTCTGCAGATTTTTTTTTTATTTTTTTTTTTTCTTCTGAGCTTGCTCTATAGTTTACTCAGTTGCATTTCTGCTCTAATTGCAGCCTTTGCCTCTCTCTCTCCTTCTAATCCTTGAATGGCTCTGATCTCACCTGAGTAAAATGGATCCTCAGAGTTCGGCTACAGGTTTGAATAATCTTGCTACGAAGGTTCAAAATTTACAGGATTTTGTTATTCATGCTCCTATATCTGAACCTAGAATTCCTATACCAGAATTTTTCTCCGGGGATAGATCTCGTTTCCTGAATTTCAAAAATAATTGTAAATTATTTCTTTCCCTGAGATCTCGCTCTGCTGGAGATCCCGCACAGCAGGTTAGGATAGTAATTTCCTTGCTGCGGGGTGACCCTCAAGACTGGGCATTTGCATTGGCACCCGGGGATCCTGCGTTGCTCAATGTGGATGCGTTTTTTCTGGCTTTGGGGTTGCTTTATGAGGAACCTAACTTAGAGATTCAGGCTGAAAAAGCCTTGATGGCCCTATCTCAAGGGCAAGATGAAGCTGAAATATACTGCCAAAAATTTCGTAAATGGTCTGTGCTTACTCAGTGGAATGAGTGCGCCCTGGCGGCGAATTTCAGAGAGGGTCTCTCTGATGCCATTAAAGATGTTATGGTGGGGTTCCCTGCACCTACAGGTCTGAATGAGTCCATGACAATGGCTATTCAGATTGATCGGCGTTTGCGGGAGCGCAAACCTGTGCACCATTTGGCGGTGTCTTCTGAGAAGGCTCCAGAAAATATGCAATGTGATAGAATTCTGTCCAGAAGCGAACGGCAGAATTTTAGGCGAAAAAATGGGTTGTGCTTCTATTGTGGTGATTCAACTCATGTTATATCAGCATGCTCTAAACGTACAAAAAAGGTTGATAAGTCTATTTCAATTGGCACTTTACAGTCTAAGTTCATTTTGTCTGTGACCTTGATTTGTTCATTATCGTCAATTACCGCGGATGCCCATGTCGACTCTGGCGCCGCTTTGAGTCTCATGGATTGGTCCTTTGCCAGGCGCTGTGGGTTTGATCTAGAGCCTCTGGAAGTTCCTATACCTCTGAAGGGTATTGACTCTACACCATTGGCTAGTAATAAACCACAATACTGGACACAAGTGACTATGCGTATGAATCCAGACCATCAGGAGACGATTCGCTTCCTTGTGTTGTACAATCTACATGATGTTTTGGTGCTCGGATTGCCATGGTTACAATCTCATAACCCAGTTCTTGACTGGAAAGCAATGTCTGTGTTAAGCTGGGGATGTCAGGGGGCTCATGGGGACGCACCTTTGGTTTCCATTTCATCATCTATTCCCTCTGAGATTCCGGAATTTTTATCTGATTATCGTGATGTTTTTGAGGAGCCTAAGCTTGGTTCACTACCTCCTCACAGAGATTGCGATTGTACCATAGATCTGATTCCGGGCAGTAAATTTCCAAAGGGTCGTTTATTTAATCTATCTGTACCTGAACATGCTGCTATGCGAGAATATATTAAGGAGTCCCTGGAAAAGGGACATATTCGTCCTTCTTCATCTCCCTTAGGAGCCGGTTTTTTCTTTGTATCTAAAAAAGATGGCTCTTTGAGGCCGTGTATTGATTATCGACTCTTGAATAAAATTACAGTCAGATATCAGTATCCTCTGCCACTGCTGACTGATTTGTTTGCTCGAATAAAAGGGGCTAAGTGGTTCTCTAAGATTGATCTCCGTGGGGCGTATAATTTCGTGCGAATTAAGCAGGGGGATGAGTGGAAAACCGCATTTAATACGCCCGAGGGCCATTTTGAGTATTTAGTAATGCCTTTTGGTCTTTCAAATGCCCCTTCAGTCTTTCAGTCCTTTATGCATGACATTTTCCGGGAATATTTGGATAAATTCATGATCGTGTATCTGGATGATATTTTGATTTTTTCGGATGACTGGGATTCTCATGTCCAACAGGTCAGGAGGGTTTTTCAGGTTTTGCGGGCTAATTCCTTGTGTGTGAAGGGTTCTAAGTGTATTTTTGGGGTTCAAAAGATTTCTTTTTTGGGGTACATTTTTTCCCCCTCTTCCATTGAGATGGATCCTGTCAAGGTTCGGGCTATTTGTGATTGGACGCAACCTTCTTCGCTTAAGAGTCTTCAGAAATTTTTGGGCTTTGCTAATTTTTATCGTCGATTTATAACTGTTTTTTCTGATGTTGCTAAACCTTTGACTGATTTGACCAAAAAGGGTGCTGATGTTGCTGATTGGTCCCCTGCTGCTGTGGAGGCCTTTCGGGAGCTTAAGCGCCGCTTTTCTTCCGCCCCTGTGTTGCGTCAGCCTGATGTTACTCTTCCTTTTCAGGTTGAGGTCGATGCTTCCGAGATCGGAGCTGGGGCGGTCTTGTCGCAGAAAAGTTCCGATTGCTCCGTGATGAGACCTTGTGCGTTCTTTTCTCGAAAATTTTCGCCCGCCGAGCGAAATTATGATGTTGGTAATCGGGAGCTTTTGGCTATGAAGTGGGCTTTTGAGGAGTGGCGTCATTGGCTTGAGGGGGCTAGACATCAGGTGGTGGTATTGACCGATCACAAGAATTTGATTTATCTTGAGTCTGCCAGGCGCCTGAATCCTAGACAGGCGCGCTGGTCGTTGTTTTTCTCTCGGTTTAATTTTGTGGTCTCATACTTACCAGGTTCTAAAAATGTGAAGGCGGATGCCCTTTCTAGGAGTTTTGAGCCTGATTTCCCTGGTGATTCTGAACCTACAGGTATCCTTAAGGATGGGGTGATATTATCTGCTGTTTCCCCAGACCTGCGACGGGCTTTGCAGGAGTTTCAGGCGGATAGACCTGATCGTTGCCCGCCTGGTAGACTGTTTGTTCCTGATGATTGGACCAGTAGAGTCATCTTGGAGGTTCATTCTTCTGCATTGGCAGGACATCCCGGGATCTTTGGTACCAGGGATTTGGTGGCTAGGTCCTTCTGGTGGCCTTCTCTGTCTCGAGATGTACAAGTTTTTGTGCAGTCTTGTGATGTTTGTGCTCGGGCCAAACCTTGTTGTTCTCGGGCTAGCGGATTGTTGTTATCTTTGCCTATTCCAAAGAGGCCTTGGACTCACATCTCTATGGATTTTATTTCTGATCTCCCTGTTTCTCAGAAAATGTCTGTCATCTGGGTGGTGTGTGACCGTTTTTCAAAGATGGTTCATTTGGTGCCCTTGCCTAAGTTGCCGTCCTCTTCCGAGTTGGTTCCTCTGTTTTTTCAAAATGTGGTTCGCTTGCATGGTATTCCGGAGAATATCGTTTCTGACAGGGGGACCCAGTTCGTGTCTAGATTTTGGCGGGCGTTCTGTGCTAGGATGGGCATTGATTTGTCTTTTTCGTCTGCGTTCCATCCTCAGACTAATGGCCAGACTGAGCGAACTAATCAGACCTTGGAGACTTATTTGAGGTGTTTTGTGTCTGCGGATCAGGATGACTGGGTTGCCTTTTTGCCGTTGGCGGAGTTTGCCCTCAATAATCGGGCTAGTTCTGCCACTTTGGTTTCTCCTTTCTTTTGCAATTCGGGGTTTCATCCTCGCTTTTCTTCTGGTCAGGTGGAGTCTTCGGATTGTCCTGGAGTGGATACTGTGGTGGATAGGTTGCATCGGATTTGGGGACAGGTGGTGGACAATTTGGAGTTGTCCCAGGAGAAGACTCGGCATTTTGCTAACCGCCGTCGTCGTGTTGGTCCTCGTCTTCGTGTTGGGGACTTGGTGTGGTTGTCTTCTCGTTTTGTCCCTATGAGGGTTTCTTCTCCTAAGTTTAAGCCTCGGTTCATCGGCCCGTATAAGATTTTGGAGATTCTTAACCCTGTGTCCTTTCGATTGGACCTCCCGGCATCTTTTTCTATCCATAATGTCTTCCATCGGTCATTATTGCGCAGGTATGAGGTACCGGTTGTGCCTTCCGTTGAGCCTCCCGCTCCGGTGTTGGTTGAGGGTGAATTGGAGTACGTTGTGGAGAAGATCTTGGACTCCCGTGTTTCCAGACGGAAACTTCAGTATCTGGTCAAGTGGAAGGGCTACGGTCAGGAGGATAATTCTTGGGTGACAGCCTCTGATGTTCATGCCTCTGATTTGGTCCGTGCCTTTCATAGGGCTCATCCTGATCGCCCTGGTGGTTCTTGTGAGGGTTCGGTGCCCCCTCCTTGAGGGGGGGGTACTGTTGTGAATTTGGTTTTTGGGCTCCCCCGGTGGTCACTGGTGGTACTGGACTTGTGTGCTTCACTTTCTCTGTTCACCTGTTTCCATCAGGATATGGGAGTATCCTATTTAGCCTTGCTGCTCAGTTATTCTAGTGCCGGCCATCAATGTAACCAGAGCCTTTCTGTTGCATGTTCCTGCTTCTAGACTACTATCAGCTAAGTTGGACTCTTAGTCCTAAGTTTGTTTGCATTTTTGTTCCAGTTCACAGTTATGTTATGTTTCTGTAGCTGGAAGCTCTTGTGGGCCGAAATTACCACTCCGGTGTCATGAGTTGACACATGAGTCTTAAAGTAATTTCTGGATGGTATTTTAATAGGGTTTTCAGCTGACCGTGAAGTTCCCTATTGTATCTTCTTACTATCTAGTAAGCGGACCTCGCTTTGCTGAACCTACCTTCATACTGCGTATGTCTTTTCCTCTGAACTCACCGTTAATATATGTGGGGGGCTTCTGTCTCCTTTTTGGGGGAATTTCCCTAGAGGTAAGCCAGGTCTGTTTTTTCCTCTAATAGGGTTAGTTAGTTCTCCGGCTGGCGCTGGGCGTCTAGGGATAAAACGTAGGTACGTCACCCGGCCACTGTTAGTTGTGTGATAGGTTTAGTTCACGGTCAGCTCGAGATTCCATCACCCAAGAGCTAGTCTGTTATTTAAGTTCTCTGACGTTCCCTTGCCATTGGGAACCATGACAGCTCTCCACTCCGGACCGAGATAACTACGGATAAGACAGAAGCTATAATCGGCGACGCCCAAAGATCAGGAGAACCATTTAAAGGAAATGGGCATGGCCCAGCTTCCAATCCGAGGATCAGATAAATTAACCCCGGAGCAGCCAGACGAAAACTAGCCGACGCCAATGAGCAAACAGTGGTTAAACGCGGAATTACCGCTGTCTGTCAGACGACCTGGTCTGAACAGTGTCCGACATGACATCATCACAAGATGAAAGGAAGTTTATCAACTAACTGCTGGATAGAAATAACTGGATTGGAGAGAGTTTACTGTGATGTGAAGAGTTAACTTCTCTCCTGGAATGTAACTGCTCCTATCCTAACTTTTAGCTAGAGTGTGCTCTGTCATGGTCTGATGACCAGGCTCCATGGAAGCCAGTTGTACACCATAAAAGATAAAAGCTATTATTGCAGGATAATGACAACAGATAGAAAAGAAAGTCAACTGCAAACTTGCTTATTTTCATGCTGTCTAACTAATTAAAGTAATTTAATATCTGGAGAACACCCCTTTCAGACTGTGGTTTCACTTATTACAACTTTCTTAAGATTAGCTTTTACATATTTTATCAAAATGGTTAAATACATTTTAAAAATGTCTTCGTTATCAAAAGTGTTAACTCTGTCAAAATGAATTTCTTCAATTCCATGAATCATACCTTTTTTAATATTGAAAACCTCATAAAACCTCATGTAGTCAACCAAAACAGAAGAAAGTCATACAAAAGACATTTTAAAAATTGGCTTTATCCCAAATGGCCTTTCTGGCACAAGTAATTGTTAACAGTCTGGAAACTGCATAGCATTGCATGTTGAAAGAACATTCTATCCTTAGGGTATTTTTAATGGTTTGAACTAACATGACCTTTGTTCAGCCTTTGAATCTACTTAATCATGAATCCAAAATAAAGACACTACAGAACTGTTTAAAATATAGTTGTAAATGCTATTAGCTGAGACAAATCTGTTTATAAGCCTCATGTGCATACGAGTGTGGATATTTGTATCTGTGTTTTAATAGTAAATGTAAAAATGAATAAGTGCTGTGTTCATTTGTACTGCATCAAAATTATGCTTCAACATCCTAGTCAGTTATAGACATTGCTTTCCTCATTCTGAAGGAGCTTAATCAATAGGAGATACAATTGAGAGAATAATTAAAAAATAACAAAAGTGCTGTCCAAAAATCAAAATTTTGTTCTGTTCAGTTTCATGTGAAATCAATGGAACAGCAGCATACAATGCATGATTTGAGCTTAATTTACACAGGGAACCCTTGTTCTTCAGATCAGGTCCAAGCAGTCAAGCACTGTAGAATATGTTTTCGCCATATAAAAATAAAGATTATTATTATTAAAAAAAATATTCTTTTTTAACCACAATCAGAAACGTATCTCTTATTGTCTGGATAGAGTTATTTTAAAAATAGTCGAATAGAAAGAGAGTGTACCACTTAAGATAGAGATTAAGGGGAGATAGGAGACATATATTTAGTTAGCAGAGCAGTTCTGGGAAATGGATGTTTTTTTTAGTAAGGTGGTTATGACAGCATGCTTGAAAGAGTAACGAAATATAAAGTTTAAATATTTTAGTTAGGTGGGTAGCTATAGCCCAGGAGAAGTGGAGTAGATGAGAAGGAATAGGATCACTTGTGCAGGTTGTAGGGTGAGAAGTGAACTTGATGAAGTACTGAAGGGATGAGAATATATGCTGTTAGAAGTTTGGGATAAAGCAACCCCTAGCATATTGTCATTTTCGTTTCTTTGAAATAAGAGACAGATTGTCAGCATTGTGGTTGGTGATAGGGGACTTCATATCAAGGCTAAGGAGGAAATAAAAGGTATCATAAATAGTGTTGAGCGATACCTTCCGATATCGGAAAGTATCGGTATCGGATTGGATCGGCCGATATTCAAAAAATATCAGATATCGCCAATACCGATACCGATACCCGATACCAATGCAAGTCAATGGGACCAAAATATCGGAATTAAAATAAACCCTTTCTTTCCTTGTAGGTTCATTCTACATGAAGGAAAACAACTAAGAATAATGTAGGATGTATTGGGGAGGTGGCGGAGACATTAAAGGCATATAGGTTTAGCCCAATCAAATAGAATAGCAGGAATTTTAATTTTTTTTAAGACGTTCGGAGTTACAAAGATATTGACTATGTTAATATTTTTTTTTATTTTGTCAGATGTTGATGTTTCACTACTTCCATGCCCTTCACCTTCTTTTTTACTTCTCCCACACTTTCTTCTTCATCATCCTCAGCAGCAGCATCTTTGACATCAACTTCTTCTTCACCTTATTCATCTTCTTCTTCATCTTCTACCCATTATTTTTTTTGTTACATTCTTCATATTCTTATTAAACTATTATTCTTCATATTCTACTTCTTCATCATATTCTTATTTGTGACAGGCATTCCTGTTGTTGTTATCTATAAAAGTTTGAAGATTACACCTTACGTTCTGCCTGTCACAAAAGAGTAACAACAGGATTTGTCCGAGTTCAGTTAGGCCAGCAAGCTTTTTCCAGAGGCACCACGAGGAGGAACGGACTCACCCCCATACACTGCGTAGTCTTCTTCTGCTTATAATTTAGATATATTTTGCTCTGATGTTTAGTCTTATGCTTAATGTTCTTCTGCTCTTTGTTCTGCTGCCTCTTGTTCTTCTGCTTTTCGCTCTTCCGGGTCGTCGTCTTTAGGGTATTGAACTTGGAAATGTAGCAGAAGGTACAAGAAGTCTGAGAAAATGCTGAGAACCAGCTGATGGAACTTGAACTCGGATGGCTACCCGAAGGTCAAAGAGCCAATGGAACTACTGAGGACCAGCTGACGTTACTGGAACCCGGTTACTAGGCAGGAGGTACCCATGCCAGAAAGCACTACCAAGGACCACCTGACGTTGGTGGAACTCGGATACCCAGAAGGAGGCACCTAAGCCAAAGGCTCTGCCCGGAACCAGCTGATGGTACTGGAACCAGGACAGAGTGGCGAGTGTTTTTCTCTGTGCAGCCAGCAGTTCCGAGCACCAACTGGCGGTGTTAGAGCCCAGGGACAGCAGGAGGAGCTGAATGTAGGCCGAAGTCTGCACTGGAGGCAGCTTATTGTCTGTTGTGTCTGCGTGGCATTTGCAGGACACGTTGCCGGCTACACAGCAGGGGAACAGTTGGCGTTACTGAACCCCACTGACACAGTGGTGAGTGTTTTTCTCTGTGCAGACAGCACTTCCGAGCACCAACTGGCAGTGTTAGAGCCCAGGTACAGCAGGAATAGCAGAGTGTAGGCCGAAACGTGCACTGTAGGCAGCTTAGTGTCTGTTGTGTCTGTGTGGCATTTGCAGGACAAGTTGCTGGCTACACAGCAGGGGAACAGCTGACATTACTGAACCCCACTGACACAGTGGCGAGTGTTTTTCTCTGTGCAGCCGGCACTTCCGAGCACCAACTGGCGGTCTTAGAGCCCAGGGACAGCAGGACGAGCAGAGTGTAGGCCGAAGCCTGCACTGGAGGCAGCTTAGTGTCTGTTGTGTCTGCGTGGCATTTGCAGGACACATTGCTGGCTACACAGCAGGGGAACAGCTGGCGTTACTGAACCCCACTAACACAGTGGCGAGTGTTTTTCTCTGTGCAGCCAGCACTTCCGAGCACCAACTGGCAGTGTTAGAGCCCAGGGAATCAAGGAGGAGCAGAGTGTAGGCCGAAGCCTGCACTGGAGGTAGCTTAGTGTCTGTTGTGTCTGAGTGGTGTTTGCAGGACACGTTGCTGGCTACACAGCAGGGGAACAGCTGGCGTTACTGAACCCCACTGACACAGTGGCGAGTGTTTTTCTCTGTGCAGCCAACACTTCCGAGCATGAACTGGCGGTGTTAGAGCCCAGGGAATCAAGGAGGAGCAGAGGAGCAGAGTGTAGGCTGAAGCCTGCACTGGAGGCAGCTTAGTGTCTGTTGTGTCTGCGTGGTGTTTGCAGGACACGTTGCTGGCTACACAGCAGGGGAATAGCTGGCGTTACTGAACCCCACTGACACAGTGGCGAGTATTTTTCTCTGTGCAGCCAGCACTTCTGAGCACCAACTGGCAGTGTTAGAGCCCAGGGAATCAAGGAGGAGCAGAGGAGCAGAGTGTAGGCCGAAGCCTGCACTGGAGGCAGCTTAGTGTCTGTTGTGTCTGCGTGGCATTTGCAGGACACATTGCCGGCTACACAGCAGGGGAACAGCTGGCATTACTGAACCCCACTGACACAGTGGCGAGTGTTTTTCTCTGTGCAGCCAGCACTTCCGAGCACCAACTGGCGGTGTTAGAGCCCAGGGACAGCAGGAGGAGCAGAGCATAGGCTGAGGCCTAATTGGAGCAAGTTGAAAGGTAACCTTTAACCCCCCCAGGCGTTTGTAGCTGAAAGAGCCAACTTGTGTAGCACTAATGCTGCAAAAGGAAAAGGTGTCTCTTTTAATCATGCTCCTTGCAAATGCAGAACTAAACACTTACAAAATGTGTCCCCTGATACAGTGAAACCGTCCCGGAGGTGGGACTTTCCTTCATAATGGGACACAGCACAGCCGTTATTCCTACCCCCTTGGTGCCATGCGCCGCCTCCTCCGCGTTGCTTGAATCTGTCCTGGAGCCTGCACTGTTATTTTCAACTTTGGCCATGCGCAGTTTGTGCTGCCCATCTTCTGACATCATTTGGTGTCAGGCGGACTGGGCCTGTGCGGCCGTGTTGCCCGTGAACCCGCCTCGCAGTGTCGTCTAATGTAATCACACTGCGGGCCTTGGATCCATGGGCATGCGCAGTGCATATCTTTGCCTCTCATTCACCTCAGGCTCTCACTCACCTCCTTTCGGCTTCATCAGACTGTGCGGCGTCACGGCCGTGGCATGCTAGTAGGGATCAGCTGATGGCGCACAGTCTGAAGAAGGCAGAGGGAGATGAGTGAGAGCCTGAGGTGAAGATACGCACTGCGCATGCCCATGGATCCCAGGCCCGCAGTATGATTAAATCAGAAGAGACTGCGAGGTGGGATCTAGGGCAGCGCGGTCGCACAGGCCCAGTCCACCTGACACCAAATGATGTCAGAAGACGGGCAGCGCTAACTGCTCAAGGCCTAGTTTGAACAAAACAGTGCAGGCTACGGGACAGATTCAAACAATGCTAAGGAGGCGGCGCACGGCACCAAGGGGGTAGGGATGACGGCTGTGCTGCGTCCCATTATGAAGGAAAGTCCCACCTCCGGGACGGTTTTACGGTATCAGGGGACGCATTTTATAAGTGTTAAGTTCAAGGTGTGCAAGGAGCAAAACTAAAAGAGCTACCTTTTCCTTGTGCAATATTACTACTGCACAAGGTGGCTCTTTCAGTAACAAACACCTTGGGGGGACAGGTTCCCTTACATGTCAGTTGTTGTGTCAGCGTGGCGGTCGCAGGACACATTGCCGGATACACAGCTGGGGATCAGCTGACGTTACTGAACCCCAATAACACGGCAGCAAGTGTTGACTGTGCAGACGGCACTTCTGAGCATCAACTGGCGGTGTTGGAGCCCAGGGATTACAGTTCAGGTGGTAGAAACATGAACGCAACAGGAGACCTGGATACTGTAGCCAACCAATTATTTAATCTGGAAGAGGAGTGGCAAATTCCTGCGAGATCCAGGCCTTGTTCATTTTCAGAAAAGTAAGCCGGTCAATGTTATCGGAGAATAGTCGCATGCGACGGTCTGTTAGTACACCACCTACGGCACTAAAGATGCGTTCCGATAATACACTAGCAGCAGGGCAAGCCAGCACCTCCAATGCATACTGGCTTAGCTCTGGCCATGTATCCAGCGTAGAGACCCAAAATTTGAAGCGGGAAGAGCCATCTGGGAGTACAGTAAGAGGGCAAGACATGTAGTCTGTCACCATCTGCCTCCTGCTGACTGGAGCCATCTGTGATGGTGTAGACATGTGTGGCGGGCTAACAAATCTGTGCCAAAGTTGGGCCATACTGGTCTTGCCTTGTGCTGAGGCACTGCTTCTGCTCCCTCTTTGTGCAGAGCTTCCTCCACTGCCTCGACGCACTGAGCTGCTTTGTAAAGCACTAGCAGCACTGCTCTCAGTTGGACTGGAGAAGATGATGGAATTCAACAGTATGTCTTGGTACTCCCGCATTTTACGCTCCCGGTTCAACGGTGTTATGAGGCTTTGTAAGTTGTCCTGGTAGCGAGGATCTAGGAGGGTGTACACCCAATAATCAGCAGTGTTGAGAATGTGGGCAATGCGGCGGTGGGGACAGTCATGCTGACTAGTGCATCTTCTACACTCGCCATCCGCGTAGAATCATCGAAGGAATGCAAAACCTGGCAGACGTCCTTCATAGTGGCCCACTCAGTGGTTGTGAAGTCTGAATGGCACGGAGTGCGATTTCTTTGTGCCTGATGCAGCTGGTACTCCATTACTACTGGCTGCTGCTCACACAACCGCTCCAACATATGTAATGTAGAATTCCACCTGGTGGGTAGGTCACATATGATGCGATGTTCTGGAAGGTGCAATCGGCGCTGCAGAGCTGCAATGCGCGATCTTGCCATGCTGGAACGCTGCAAGTGAGCACACTCTAGGCGGACCTTGTGCAGCAGTGCATCAAGATCTGGATAGTCCCTCAAAAAACTCTGCACGACCAAGTTGAGCACATGTGCCAGACATGGAATGTGAGTGAGGTTGCCTAGGGCAATAGCTGCCAACAGATTTCGGCCATTGTCACACACTACCATGCCAGGCTGGAGATTCGCTGGCACAATCCACACGTCGCTCTCCTGCTTGATGGCATTCCAGAGCTCCTGTGCTGTGTGGCTTCGATTACCCAAAGGAATTAATTTCAAGACGGCCTGTTGACATTTGGCCACAGCTGTGCTCATGTCGGTCGTAACAGGTAAATGTTCACAGGTCCATGTGGAGGTGGACTGTGATGGCTCCTGCAGCGATGATTCTGAGGAATTTGTGTATGAGGAGGAGTCAATGCGTACAGACTGGATTCCTGCAATCCTCGGAGTTAGCAGAACACGTCCTGCACCACTCGCACGATCTGAACCCGGCTCAACAACATTAACCCAATGGGCAGTGAGGGAAAGGTATCGTCCCTGTCCATGGTGACTGGTGCACGCATTGGTGGTGAGGTGGACCTTGCTACTGACGGCATTCAGTAGCACGTGTTTTATGTGTCCCTCCACATGCTTGTGCAGGGCAGGGACAGCTTGCCTGCTGAAATAAAAGTGGCTGGGCACATTGTATTGTGGGACTGCCAATGCCATCAAGTTACGGAAGCTGTCAGTCTCCACCAGCCTGAATGACAGCATATCAAGGAGACAGTAGTTTTGCAATGCCAGCATTCAGAGCCTGTGCTCGGGGGTGGTTTCCCGAGAAAAGCCACCTTTTCTCCCATGCCTGTGCTACCGATGGCTGTAGACTGGGCTGGGAGTGTGAGGATGACTGGGAACGTGGTGCTGTGTGTGGAATTACACTGGGTCTGTGGACAACAGTGCCAGAGGTTCTTCTATTGTGATCCTGTGAGGAAGCCGAACCAGCTATGTCTGAGCTGAAGGAAGAGGCAACAACACGAGCTGAAGAGGTGGTAGGTGCCGCTGTTGATTGACCTAGGTCTTCAGTGTGTTTTTGTAACTCCACCACGTGCTTGGTCCGCACATGTTTCCACATATTTGTGGTATTGATGTTGTTGACATTTTTCCCTCTTTTGACTTTCTGATGACACACCTTGCATTTAGCATTGCAAATGTCATCTGCAACTGTGTCAAAAAAGGACCAGGCACTGCAAGTCTTGGGAGCGCCTGTTTTGGCTTTTGGAAGAGGCATGCTCCTAACGGGTGCCGAAGTGGAGGCTACAGAAACTGCAGTCTTCCCCCTCCCTCTCCCTCTTTGGCCCGTTCGGGGAATCTCTTCCTCAGAGCTGCTCCCACCACCTTCCTGTACCTCACGCCACGATGGGTCAAGGATGGGTCACCCTCTGCCACCAACTGCTTCTCCTGGGTAGTCTTGGCAGCACAGTACGCACCAGAAAGTGGCACCTGAGTCTCATCATCAGATGTGTACTGCGGTGTGGTGACCGGAGGCACTGGCCCACCTTCAGAGTCAGAGAGACAAAGCTGTTGGGCATCACTGCATACTGCCTCTTCTTCCATTTCTCCAATGCTGCTTGGATGGCCCCCTGTTTCCAAGCCAAGAGATACAGAGAACAGAAGTAGAGATGACTCCTGTCCTGGGCTCTCTGACTGCCTGGGCAATTTGGCAGGTGGTGAAGAGACATATGGGTGCTCTCCATTGCTCTGTGCCTGAGAGGATGTGGCACTAATTGAAGTCGATGCATTAGCTGCCATCCATCTGACAACGGCTTCAATTTGTTCTTCACGCAGCAGCGGTGTACGGCGATCTCCTACAAAGCTGCGCATGAAGGACTGTTCCCTGCTGAAACTGGGTGATGATGAGTCACCAGTGCCCGCAGCAGACACAGAATCCCACGTCCTCTCCCTGCTCCGCGCCCACACCCACGTGCCTTACTCCCTGCCTTCTTCATCTTGGTTGACTGATAAAGATAAGCAGAAAAGTACTAAGGGCTTAGTGTGCTTATTCCTGAACAGCTCCTAACAGGTATAAGAAACACTAATTTGCTAAAGTGTGGACTAGACTTTAATATGAGCTAATGTGGCCTACACAACTGTAAAGTGGTGTGTTTGGTGAACTTTTTTAATTTTATTTTTTGCAGAACTGACTACAGAGTGAGCTGCACTCACACACAGACCGTGCAGACAGCCGTGAATGGCGCTGCAAGGCCAAAACAAGCTCCTCTATGTAATCCTATATAGTGTTTTTTCCACAATCTAGCAGGATACGGAGGGAAAGCCACTAATAGGATAAATTTGAAAAAATGTGCAGCATGCTGCACTAATTGAGAAAGAGACAATGGAATGGTATGAGGCAGTCACGCACCCTGAGCTGACTACAACCGGCTGTGGCTGCAGACAGACTACACAGCGATGTGCACTCACACAGAGACCGTGCAGACAGCCGTAAACGGCGCTGCAAGGCCAAAAAAAGCTGCTCTATGTAATCCTATGTAGTGTTTTTCCACAATTTTGCTGGATACGGATGGAAAGCCACTAATAGGAAATATTTGAAAAAATGACAGCAGGCTGCACTAATTGCAAAAAAGGACAATGGATTGAATGGTATGAGGCAGTCACGCACCCTGAGCTGACAGCAACCAGCTGTGGCTGCACCCCAGAGCATCATAAAAGTTATAAAAAAAACCAAAAAAAACCCCCTTAGGCTGGGGTCACACTTGGCGTAAGACAATACGCCACGTATTATACGTCCGTACTACGACCGTAATATGGAGAAATGTTCCCAAAATATTGATCCGTAGTCAGGGTGTGTCAGCGTATTTTGCGCATGGCATCCTCCGTATGTAATCCGTATGGCATCCGTACTGCGAGATTTTCGCGCAGGCTTGCAAAACCGACATCTAATGGATTTATGTGCTCAAATGTTCGGGAAAACATATATACAGTATATATATATATATATGTATATAGTATGTCATTGAGACACATATATATATATATATATTCTGTATTTAGATTTCATTCAGCGCGATATCTGTGAACAGCCGGTAATTCAATTGCCGGCTTTTCAATTCTCCTGCACAAACCCGACATGATATGAGACATGGTTTACATATAGTAAACCATCTCATATCCCCATTTTTTTTGCATACTCCACACTACTAATGTTAGTAGTGTGTATGTGCAAAATTTCAGCGCTGTAGCTGCTAAAATAAATGGTTAAATGGCGGAAAAAATTGGCCTGGGCTCCCGCGCAATTTTCTCCGCCAGAATGGTAAAGCCAGTGACTGACGGCAGATATTAATAGCCAGGAGAGGGTCCATGGTTATTGGCCCCCCCGTGGCTAAAAACATCTGCCCCCAGCCACCCCAGAAAAAGCACATCTGGAAGATGCGCCTATTCTGGCACTTGGCCACTCTCTTCCCACTCCCTGTAGCCGTGGGATATGGGGTAATGAAGGGTTAATGCCACCTTGCTATTGTAATAATGGAGAAGCATCAATTATGACACCTATCCATTATTAATCCAATTGTTTGAAAGGGTTAAAAAACACACACAAACATGATTTAAAAGTATTTTAATGAAATAAACACAGCGGTTGTTTTAATAATTTATTGCTCTCTCAATCCATTTGCAGGCCCTCGCTTGGCAAAATATTAAACGCACAAGATACATACCTTCTGATGTCCTATCACGTCCAACGAGGTAATCCATCTGAAGGGGTTAACTAATATTACAGGCACGAGCTGCGATAAACCACTCGCTCGTGCTTGTAATCCACGGGTGCTGAAAGGAAAGCTGGATCTGTACTTACATTGAGTCGCGGTGATGCGCCCCTGCTGGATGTTCTCATGAACTGCAGCCTGGGAACTTTTTCCCACGCTCCAGGTCATATGAGGACATCCACCAGGGGGCGCATCACCGCGACTGAAGGAAATGTAGGTCAATGACCTACATTTCATTCATTCGCCGGGGAATTACAAGCAAGAGCACACAGCTGCATTAGCAGGGCTCCTGCCTGTAAAATATTTTAACCCCTTCAGATGGATTACCTCGTGGGACGTGACGGTTCAGCTGAGGGTATGTATCTTGTGCGTTTATTATTTTGCCAAGCGAGGGCCTGCAAATGGATTGAGAGAGCAATAAATTATTAAAACAACCGCTGTGTTTATTTCATTAAAATACTTTTAAATCATGTGTGTGTGTGTTTTTTAACCCTTTCAAACAATTGGATTAATAATGGATAGGTGTCATAATTGACGCTTCTCCATTATTAATCTGGCTTAATGTCACCTTACAATAGCAAGGTGGCATTAACCCTTCATTACCCCATATCCCACGGCTACAGGGAGTGGGAAGAGAGTGGCCAAGTGCCAGAATAGGCGCATCTTCCAGATGTGCCTTTTCTGGGGTGGCTGGGGGCAGATGTTTTTAGCCACGGGGGGCCAATAACCATGGACCCTCTCCTGGCTATTAATATCTGCCGTCAGTCACTGGCTTTACCATTCTGGCGGAGAAAATTGCGCGGGAGCCCACGCCAATTTTTTTCCGCCATTTAACCCTTTATTTTAGCAGCTACAGCGCTGAAATTTTGCACATACACACTACTAACATTAGTAGTGTGGAATATGCAAAAAAAATGGGGATATGAGATGGTTTACTATATGTAAACCATGTCTCATATCCTGTCGGGTTTGTGCAGGAGAAATGAAAAGCCGGCAATTGAATTACCGACTTTTCACTAACACCGCTGCGTATTTCTCGCAAGTCACACTGCTGGTCCGTGTGGAATCTGTATTTTTCTCGCCCCCATAGACTTTCATTGGCGATTTTTTTGCGCAATACACTGATAAACGCAGCATGCTGCGATTTTCTATGCCCATACAACGCCGTATGTTACGGATCCGAAATATACGCCTGATAGGACTAGACCCATTGAGAATCATTGTGCCGTATGTAATGCGAGTTTTACGGACGTAGTTTCTGCGCTCTTACATCCGTAAAACACGCATGTGTGACCCCGGCCTCATAGCCACCTCATCGGTCAATGAGTGTTGAGCTGTGAAGTGAGCATAAGTTTTTTTTAACCTTTTGATGAAACTTTACGGTTCAGAAAAATAGTGGTCAGCAGCAGCCAGTATGCTCAGTCTGGGCAATAGCAAATTACAAAAAAATTGTATTTTGGCAAATGCAGATTTTTGTAAAATTTCAGCAGTATTCAATTCCACTGTAATAAATAAGCTCATCTCTACTTCTAAATCATGAAGCAAGTTTTGAGAAAATATGAATGATTTAAGTCAAAACTTGAGCAAATGGGAAGAGGACAAAATCTGAACTCCAGGAGTCCAGAGGGAAGGCAATAATAACAATCAGAGTAGTGAATCCAAGAGTTAATTGAATACTTCACCTATGGGTGAAATAGAAGCATAGTTCTGAACTTTACCTAGTCATAATGCAATTTATCAATCAAAAATAGCATAACTAGGTAATATTAACAAAACAATAACTTGTGATGGCTAGAGATCAGTATGATGAGCGAGGTGTATGGTCAGAGGAGCGTCAATGTGTTCATTTTTTTTTCTTTTTCTTTACTAACTTAATGTGTGTACATTCCGGCAGCCAATTAGGGTGCAGAAACCATTCATGTCATGTCAAGTCTTCTGTGATTGGGTGCTAAAGTCAAATTTCCCTATCCATTTAAAAAGTGGACATCTTGTTTTGCTGGTGTCATTTTCTCACTGTAAGGCTGGAGTCACGCTAAACGTATGAAAAATCGGACTGAGTTTCCCTGCCGAGAGTCACACAAGTGTAATGCAAGTGTGATGCCAGTACAATCTGATTTTTCACACCTTGCATCCAATTTACATTCAAATGCAGTGCAATTGCAAACCCTTGCAGTGAGATTTTTCAATGGGCCTTTACATAGAGCAATTCTCTAAACCACTTACACATCATTTTCAAAGGAAATGTTCTTCAAAAAAATAAAATAAATAAATAAATATATTGCCTTGAGAATGTATTCGGCCCCCAGGAACTTTTCAACCTTTTCAACCTTATCATGCTTCAAACATAAAGATACCAAATGTAAATTTTTGGTGAAGAATCAAAAACAAGTGGAGCACAGTTGTGAACTTGAACGAAATTTATTGGTTATTTTAAATTTTTGTGGAAATTCAAAAACTGAAAAATGGGGCATGCAATATTACTCAGACCTTTTAACTTAATACTTTGTTGCGCCACCTTTTACTGCGATTACAGCTGCAA
Organism: Ranitomeya variabilis; assembly: GCF_051348905.1. Classification (NCBI taxonomy): domain Eukaryota; kingdom Metazoa; phylum Chordata; class Amphibia; order Anura; family Dendrobatidae; genus Ranitomeya; species Ranitomeya variabilis. The sequence continues at coordinate 555,443,947 of NC_135234.1, forward strand.
ATCACTTGGGGTTTGTCTCTATCAGTTTTGTACACCGAGAGACTGAAATTCTTGCCCATTCTTCCTTGGCAAACAGCTCGAGCTTAGTGAGGTTTGGTGGAGATCGTTTGTGAACAGCAGTTTTCAGCTCTTTCCACAGATTCTCGATTGGATTGAGGTCTGGACTTTGACTTAGCCATTCTAACACCTGGATTTGTTTATTTGTGAACCATTCCATTGTAGATTTTGCTTTATGTTTGGGATCATTTTCTTGTTGGAAGATAAATCTCCATCCCAGTCTAAGTTCATTTGCAAACTCCAACAGGTTTTCTTCAAGAATGGTCCTGTATTTGGCTCCATCCATCTTCCCATCAATTTTAACCATCTTCCCTGTCCCTGCTGGAGAAAAGCAGGCCCAAACCATAATGCTGCCACCACCATGTTTGACAGTGGGGATAGTGTATTCAGGGTGATGATCTGTGCTGCTTTTACGCCAAACATATGATTTGGCATTGTTGGCAAAAAGTTCAAGTTTCATCTGACCAGAGTACCTTCTTTCACATGTTTGGTGTGTCTCCCAGGTGGCTTGTTGCAAACTTTAAACAACACTTGTTATGGATATCTTTGATAAATGGCTTTCTTCTTCTATAAAGGCCAGATTTGTGCAGTGTACGACTTATTGTTGTCCTATGGACAGGCTATCCCACCTCAGCTGTAGATCTCTGCAGTTCATTCAGAGTGATCATGGGCTTCTTGGCTGCATCTCTGATAAGTCTTCCCCTTGTTTGAGATGAAAGTTTAGAGGAACGGCCGGGTTTTGGTAGATTTGCAGTGGTATGATTCTCCTTCCATTTCAATATGATTGCTTGCACAGTGCTCCTTGGGATGTTTAAAGTTATGGAAATCATTTTGTATCCAAATCCAGCTTTAAACTTATCCACAGCAGTATCACGTACCTGCCTGTTGTGGTCCTTGGTCTTCATGATGCTCTATGTGCTTCAAACAGAACCCTGAGACTATTAAAGAGCAGGTGCATTTATACGGAGACTTGATTACACACAGGTGTAATTTAAAATAAACCCATAAATTTCGTTCAACTTCACAATTGTGTTCCACTTGTTTAAATTTGGTATCTTTATGTTTGAAGCTTGATATGTGGGAAAAGGTTGAAAAGTTCCAGGGAGTCGAATACTTTCGCAAGGCACTGTATATAGATAGAAGAAAAGCCGGCAATTCAGCAGCCACATAGGGTAAAATCGCAGCTGGAGCCAACAACCTAGAATAGATAGATTACATACAGTAAATACACATAGAATAGGTAGATATACAGATGTCAGTGCCAAATACATTTAGTACAGTGTGTGTGCAGCTTACTGTACATGTATTTAATTAATAAAAGATTATTTTTCGGAAAAAAATAGTGTGGGCTCCTGCGCAATGTTCTTAACCAGCAGAGGGAAAGCCGATGGCTGGGGGCCAATGTTTATAGCCTGGGAAGGGGGTAATACCCATGGAGCTTCCCAGACTATTAATTTCAGCTCATAACTGTATACTTAGCCTTTACTGGCTTTTAAAATGGGGGACCCTAAAAAAATGATATAGGGCCCCCCTGTAATAAATAACGAGCAAAGGCTATGCAGAAAGCTGCGGTCTGATATTAATAGCTTATTAAGGGGCCATGGATACTGCCCCCTCCTAGGCTAGAAACATCAGCTCTCAGCCACCGCAGAAAAGGCACATCTCTAAGATGTATCAATTCTGGCACTTAGCCTTGCTTTTCCCAATTGCCCTGTAGCAGTGGCAATTGGGGTGATAGTTGGGGGATTAAAGTCACCTTTGTATTTTCAGGTGATATCAAGCCTTAAGGTTAGTAATGGAGAAACATCAATAAGATGCCACCATTATTAACCCCATAGTCACAAACACCCAGAAAAAAAGTCATTTAATTGAAAGAATGACACAGACTTCTTTAATAATCTTAATTGAACCATACTTATGCCCTTGCCCATTCCAACGATGTCCTCATCATCTGAAAAAGAGTTATAAAAACAAACAACAATATGCCTCAACTTTCTATAGAGATGCTGCTAATCCATTTGTCCCACAATGGGCCCAGCTCTCCTACATCTAGATGGCAGGTTGTATGATGCGAACATGCAGCTTGCCATCCAGCAGACACACTGAGCACCGTGTGCTCAGTGTCTCTCTGTGAAATCCTATTACCTATCTGATAGCACCGTGAGCGTGAGAAAGTTCTCCTGCTCGCGGTGCCATCACACAGGTCTTGCGAGTTCATAGAAAATGAACCCCAATGAACTATGAGGCATCAGGGCTCCCAGCAAAGAAGGCTTGCCCAGATCTCATGCATGAACTATGGCTGACTCCTGCTGTGCATTTAGCAAATTTCTACTGTGGATCAATTGATGTCACTTTTAATGTTGTCTGCCCCTAATTTTAGCTGTTGGGAAGTTTTTTTGTCACCCGTTAAGATGTTGTGTATATGCTTTGGTTTTGCCTCCCATTGAATTTAATGAGGTTGGCGTACGTTCATCGAACTGTTCGGCCAATGCGTTTGGTGAACATCGGGATGTTTGGTGAACCAAACCGAACCATGGAAGATTCACTCATTTCTAGTGATGGCATGGATAAACTGTAGATTCAAACAGGGCATCATGAGTGCATACAGGGTTACAAACCTGACCTCTGATTGATCAATTGATTATCACCTCCGATTGGCTGACAGGCTGACTGAAAATGTCATTTTTAGCCCTGATACTAATGTTGGCTTCATCACCTCCACTAGCACTAACAGCAATAGCAAGCAAGGGGATGTGTACATCTGAAATTATATTGTCCAAAATGTAAATATGAATATAAGGAAATGGAAAAATCATTTTGCTGTATTTCTAAATTAAATACAGAACATAAAATATTAGGAAGGTCAGTCACTTACATGTTTTCAGTGGGATTAGCTGATTCAAGTGAAATATCTGCTACACCATATATATTTTAATTCTAAGTGGTTGACTGACTTGCTGATAACATCACACATTTTCTCTAGTCAGTTCCAATTGATATCACAATTACCAAATATTCACTATGTACAGCGGCTAGAATATGCTTAGTTCATTCTCTAGAACTTTTGATAGTGTGCAGATTTATTGCTGAGAACCTATAAGAGTGAGTAGTATCCTCGTTCTAGAATGTCTTAAATCCTTAAAATCCTTAATATATTGAATAAATGTAATGTTTTAAAATAGATGAGTGAATTTATTTGAGTTGAATTTAGTTCTATTGATTATACAAAACATCTGCATTTTTGAGAATACTGATTTATATAATTCCACTTAGGCTGGAGTCACACTACTATATAATATGGACGACTGCTATGCTATAAAAAAAAATTGCATAGCACTCGGATCAATGTTAATCTATGGGGCAGCTCCCATAATTTTTTTCTCGGCCACATTATACGTGTGAATAAAATCGCAGCATGTGATTTGCACCATATATCAGCCGAGACTAACCAATGAAAGTCTATGGGTGAAAGAAACTCGCACACCACACAGACCATCAGTGTGACTTGCGAGAACTATGCACCGGTGTCCTTTAGAAAAGCCGGCAATTCTATGAGGTGTACAGTAAAATCACACTGACAGGTTAAAATAAAATAGATAAAATAAATGTATGTATACACATAGTAAAGGTATATATCATAAGCATGGGAAAGTTTCTGAACTGGTTCCCACTCTGTCAAGTTCACTGTGGGTCAGGCTACCTCTGATGTCACTGAGGCTGTGCAGACTCCCTGCCTGACCCGCGGTGAACTTGCCAAACTGGGAAAATGTTCAGAAACTTTCCCACGCTAATGAGTTCATGTCTGATCAGGAGGGAAGGCTACGAAGGCAGCTTTTCATTCATTACTCAGTGGTTTACAGTCAGCGTGGTAGCATTAGCACCGCTCCTGGCTGTAAATTATTTAACCCCTTGAGATGGATTGCAGCGTGGGACTTGACTGTATGGCAGACAGGTATGGGATATTGTTGCTTTTTTATTTTTGATTTTTTACAGGAGAACAAGGGCTTCGATTGGATTAAGAGTGTAATAAAAATGGCAACAATGTGTTTAATTATTTCATTAAAAGACTTTATTCTTAATGTGCATGTTTTTTTAACCCTTTCATATTATTGGATCAATAATGGATAGGTGTCTTATTGACACATTTTCATTATTAATCAGGCTTAATGTCACCTTACAATAGCAAGTAGCAAGGTGACATTAACCCCTTATTACCCCATATGCCGCCGCTACAGAGCAATGGGAAGAGAGAGGCTAGGTGTCGGAATAGGCTCATCTTACAGATGCACCTTTTCTGGGGTGGCGGCTGGGGGCAAAAAGTTTTTAGCCAGGGAGGCAATAACCATGGTGCCTCTCTGGGCTATTAAGATCTGTCCTCAGTCACTGGCTTTTCCTCTCTGGCAAAGAAAATTGTGCTGGAACCCACACCAGTTTTTTTTCCCATGAATTAATCCTTTAATTTAACACCTACAGCTCCAAAATTTTACACACACAAACTACTAATATTATTAGTCATATAAAATATAACGGATATGCAACTGTTTACTGTATGTAAACCATGTCTCATATCCAGTAAGGTTCTGTAATGACTTTACAGATGCCGAAAATTGAATTATCGGCTATTCTGCTATCTAGCTCTGTATGAAATAACTAAATATATATATATATATATATATATATATATATATATATATACAGTATATATATTCTGACTCACTGACGGATGACATACAGATCACTGTTCAGGGAAAAGTTCTGCTATTCTCGTCCGCATAAAATGGACCGTTAAATGTGACTCCAGCCTCAGTGTGGATTTAGCATAGTAGTGGCCAGCTGGCTGACAATGTTCTAAACCATAGACGCTGGAAAAAAAATTATACTCATCTCACTACTCATTTTTCCAACCACTCTGCTACTCTCTGCCTCGTCTTTTCCTCTAAGAGATAGGACCGTCCTAATTACGGCTGCCCAAGGCGGGATGTCTTTCATATTTTATTAGATGAAACAAACATGTTAACTAAATACCGTACATTATTTTCATGCGCTATGCTGTTTATTATTTAATACAAGGTATTCAATCATTTTGTTTCTAGCTTTGTTTTTTTTTCTGTTTAGTGGCCTGTGTGAACTTGTTCTTACATGCTGCATGCACACCAGTTTATATCCCATTTCATAGATTTAATTGTATGAAGGTGTGGCCTGCCTTTGTATTGAGCTGGGTATTATTTATGTGGTCTCCCTCGGCCATGCATCCTCTAGTTGGTTGTAGTCCCTCTGACCTTATCTACATGCACATCACTTTACAAATGGTAAGGTTTTAATATTTGAGTTAAGACCATCCAAATTACAGTTGCCATGATGAGGCAGGATAACTTGCACATTTTATTTAGCAAAAAACATGTTAACTAAATACCGTACATTATTTTCATGCACTATGCTATTTATTTCTTTACTGCATGGTATTTAATCATTATTTTTCTGTCTCTGTTTTTTTCTCATTTTTTTTCCTCATTGCATGTTGTGCCTCCAACTGTTTTAACACTCTAAGGCCTGTCCCACACGTCCAGATAATTCCGGTAGCGGAAACAATCGGTACCGGAATTATCCGTGTCCGTGTGCCCCTACGTTTCTGGTGTACATCAGTGTGGCACACTTGCGGCACACGTGTGCCGCCCGTGTGCCCACTGGGTACCACACGCACCGTGCTGGGTACCACACGTACCAGCATCTGGTGCTGAAGCCGCGATTCATATCTTCCCTGCAGCAGCGTTTGCTGCATAGAATATATGAATAATAGTGTTTAAAAGAAAGATCTATCTGTCCGCCGCCCTCCCACCCCCTGTGCGCCCCCCGCTGTTCTGAAAATACTCACCCGCTTCCCTTGTTGGCTGTCGCTGCTTCCTGTCCTGGCTGCACCTTCTCCTGTATGCGGTCACGTGGGGCCGCTCATTTACAGTCATGAATAGGCGGCTCCACCCCTATGGGAGGTGGAGCCACATATTCATGACTGTAATCGGCGGCCCCACGTGACCGCATACAGTAGAAGGAGCGGCCAGGAAAGGACACTGCGAGGGAGGCGGGTGAGTATTTTCAGAACAGCAGGGGGGCGCACAGGGGGTGGGAGGGCGGCGGACAGATAGATCTTTCTTTTAAAGACTATTATTCATATCTTCTATGCAGCAAATGCTGCTGCACAGAAGATATGAATCGCGGCTTCAGCACCATGTGAGGGGGACAGCGCTTACTGTAGCGCTGTCTCCTGCACGCCACACGGAGAACGTCCGTGTGAGGTACGTGTTTTACACGGACCCATTGACTTTAATGGGTCCGTGTAATACGTGTGCTCCCACGAACACTGACATGTCTCCGTGTTTGGCACACGGAGACACGGTCCGCAAAAAATCAATGACATCTGCACAGATGCATTGATTTTAATGGGTCTACGTGTGTCAGTGGCTCCGGTACGTGAGGAAACTGTCACCTCACGCACCAGAGCCACTGACGTGTGAAACCGGCCTAAGATGGGGCTTCTGGCTGAAACCAAGCCTCAGAGAACATTGTGCGTTGTCCATCATGCCCATGTAATGTGCAGTGACCACAGAGGCCTTCTTCGTAGCTTGAAGACCAGTCCTACAGTGAATAGGTCAAAGCTGCGAAAGCAAAAATAAAAATACTTGGTGATGGGCAGCACTACTAATGGCCTCTTTGCTCTGCCATTGTAGCTCTGGCCAGATCACACCAGGCCTCAGGGGTTACTGAGCATCACATTTTTATGAAATCATGATATACAGTGATCCCCGAGGCATGGTCATAGCAGAAATTCTATGCCTATAGTGAACAGTCCATTTTATATGTCAAGCAATGGGGAGAAGAGGTGGCTTGGGGCCTGAATGGCAGAAGGTGAGGGAGCCAAACAGGTTAGCAATGAGGTGAGTGAAAATTTGTTTTTTTTTGTTTACATTTTAGGAGGCCTTATATGTCACAATTCATATACTGACTACATGTCGCATGTTGCCTAAGACCTAGTCAAGGCCTCGAGATATGCATGTTGAAATACAGGATGTATATTGTGACATCATGACATGTACCATTACATTGTGCTGTCATGAAATCTGAAAATTACTCTGCGCCAGAAGCCTCAGCACCTAATTAAAATTGTGCAAATAGACGCAAGAGGCTGAGTTGAGCACCAGACAGCAAGCTACGGTTGCAGGGTTGCAGCATAGGTAAGCGGCAAGGTGAATATTTTTTATTCATTGCCACATGTTTGTTATGTTTTATGTGTGAAGAAACTCTGATGAATAGCAAGAAATATTCAATTTACATCAAATAACATCAATGCAAATAAAATGTCCCTGCAAAATTCCAGCAATCTACGAAATTTGAATCTCTGCAAGTTTGCTCATACATGATAGGCTTACACAAGACATGGAAAAAAAATGAAGCTCAGATATTTTGTTAATCATATCCTAAAAAGTGTTTATCATTTGTTTTTCACATTTTATATTTTTCTTATATTATAATTGTGAAGAGTATATATTTTTTTATCTAGTTAATAAATATAGTACATGAAATGTTAAGCTTGGTATATTTTTTCCATCAGTACCAAATCCTGCATCATTTTCTCATTAAAACCAGAGGAAAGATAATATCGTTATATTGCCCGGAACCAGTTTTATTCCACTTCACTTCTTAGGGCTGTCCCACACGTCCAGATAATTCCGGTACCGGAATAAATCGGTACCGGAGTTATCCGTGTCCGTGTGCCTGGGAACTCACGGAGGCCATACGTGCGGCACACGTGTGCCGCCCGTATGGCGAGTGGGTACCACACGGAGCGTGTGGTACCCACTCTGCATGGTGCTGAAGCTGCGATTCATATCATCCCTGCAGCAACGTTTGCTGTAGAGAAAATATGAAGAATAGTGTTTAAAATAAAGATCTATGTGTCCGCCGCCCCCCCACCCCCTGTGCGCCCCCCTGCTGGTCAGAAAATACTTACCCGGGTCCCCCGTCGGCTGTCGCTCCTTCCTGGTCTGGCCGCGGCTTCTCCTGCATGCGGTCACGTGGGCCCGATCATTTACAGTCATGAATATGTGGCTCCACCTCCCATAGGGGCGGAGCCGACTATTCATGATTGTAAATGATCGGCCCCACGTGACCGCATACAGTAGGAGGCGCAGCCAGACCAGGAAGGAGCGAGGGAGCGGGTAAGTATTTTCTGACCAGCGGGGGGGCGCACAGGGGGTGGGGGGGCGGCGGACACATGGATCTTTATTTTTAACACTATTCTTCATATTTTCTCCATAGCAAACGCTGCTACAGGGAAGATATGAATACCGGCTTCAGCACCATGTGGGGGGACAGCGCTTACTGTAGCGCTGTCTCCTGCACGCACACGGACCCCAGACGGAGAATGTCCGTGTGAGGTCCGTGTTTTACGCGGACCCATTGACTCTATTGGGTCCGTGTAAAACGTGCGCTCCCACGAACACTGACATGTCTCCGTGTTTGGCACACGGAGACACGGTCCGCAAAAAATCAATGACATCTGAACAGATGCATTGATTTTTATGTGTCTACGTGTGTCAGTGTCTCCGGTACGTGAGGAAACTGTCACCTCACGTACCGGAGCCACTGACGTGTGAAACCGGCCTTACCTTGCTTATGGCTTATGTCAAGGTATTTAATTATGACAACTAAATATTCAGCTGTTACCTGTTTATAGCAGATGTTTTATAACTTTAAGGGTATGTGCACACGTCCGGATTTCTTGCAGAAATTTCCTGAAGAAAACCGGAAATTTTCTGCAAGAAATCCGCATTTTTTTTTGCGTTTTTTTTTCTGTTTTTTTCTCTGTTTTTTTAGCATTCTGCAAGCGTAATTAGCTTGCAGAATGCTAAAGTTTTCCAAGCGATCTGTAGCATCGCTTGGAAAACTGACTGACAAGTTGGTCACACTTGTCAAACATACTGTTTGACAAGTGTGACCAACTTTTTACTATAGATGCTGCTTATGCAGCATCTATAGTAAAAGATAGAATGTTTAAAAATAATAAAAAAAATTTAAAAATGGTTATACTCACCCTCTGCAGACAGCCAATCTCCTCAGCGGCGTCCGTTCCTATAGATGCCGGTGTGGTCCAGGACCTTCGATGACGTCGTGGCTTATGATTGGTCGCGTGAGTCACATGAGCGGTCACGTGACCAATCACAAGACAGCGACGTCATCACAGGTCCTGAACCACACCATCTATAGGAACGGAAGAGAGAGCATGCATACCAATTATATGGTGGCCAGTCCGTGGAGGAGAGTCTCCTCTCCTCCACCCTGGGTACCAACCGCACATAATCTGCTTACTTCCCGCATGGTGGGCATAGCCCCGTGCGGGAAGTAAGCAGATCAATGCACTCCTAGGTGTGCGGAATCCCCGCAATTCCGCATTTTTAATGAACATGTTGCTTTTTTTTCCGCGATGCGATTTTTTCACGGAAAAAAATGCAACATTTGCACAAAAAATGCGGAATACCCTGTAAATAATAGGAGGCATATGTAAGCGTTTTTTTCGCGTTTTTATCATGTTTTTATAGCGAAAAAACGCAAAAAAAACGTGAAAAATCCTGAACGTGTGCACATGGCCTAACCCCTTTGTCCCGAAGCCTGTTTTCACCTTCCTGACCAGGCTAATTTTTACAATTCTGACCAATGTCAATTTATGAGATATTAACTCTGTAACGCTTCAACGAATCTTGGTGATTCTGAAATTGTTTCTTCATGACATATTGTACTTTATGACAGTGGTAAAATTTCTTTGATATGACTTGCGTTTATTTGTGAGAAAAACAGAAATTTGGCTAAAATATTGAACATTTTCAAACTTTTATTTTTATGCCCTTAAATCAGAGTGTCAAATTGCACAAAATAGTTAATAATAAACATTTCACACATGTCTACTTTACATTTATTATTTACATCATTCCTCATGCGGTATATGTGATTAGGCAACTTTATTCTTGGGGTCATTGCGATTACAGCAATACCAGATTTATATCGGGTTTTTATGTTTGGCCGCTGTCACACACTAAAAGATGATTTTTATGGTGAAAACTCGTTTTTGCATCACCATATTTTGAAAGCTATAATTTTTCATATTTCGGCATACAAAGTCATGTGATGGCTTGCTTTTTGCGGGAAGAGTTGATGTTTTTATTGGTACCATTTTTGGACACATGACATTTTTTGATCGCTTTCTATTCTGATTTTTGGGAGATGGAATGAACAAAAACAGCAACTCATTTTATTTTATACCATTCCAAATGTGGTAAAATTGGTAAGACCGCTTTATTCTTCAGGTAAGTACGATTACAGTGATACCTCATTTATATTTTTTTAATGTTTTGGTGCTTTTACATAAAACAATTTTATACAAAAACTTATTTTTGCATCTTTTTATTTTGAGCGCTATAACTTTTTTTTTATTTTTCTGCTGATGAAGCTGTTTGGCAGCTTTTTTTTGCAGGTCAAACAGACGTTTTCAGCGGTACCATTTTTTTTACATCTATCTTTTTGATCGCATTTTATGGCACTTTTTGTTCTGCGGTATGATGCTATATAAATATATATATTTTTTACTTTCTTTACATTGTCCCAGGATGGGACATTACTTTATAACATCAGATCGCTGATGTTCCGCAGGCCTATATCCGTGTCCAGTTCTAGTATATGTGTCTGTTCCTGTCTGAACTCTGGTCTATGTCCATTTCTGTCCCTTCTTTGTTTGTTTGCCATTCCCACTCTGCTGTGTGTACCTCTGCATTCCCTCTCTGCTCTGCTTGCCACTACCAGTGCCTCTGCACCTCTCTGCTCCGCTCACCACAATCTGTGGCTCTGGGCATGCCTGCTCCACTTGCCACAACCCGTAGTTCTGTGCTTCTCTGCTCCGCTCACCACAACCCGTGGCTCCGTGCTTCTCTACTGTGCTCGCCACAACCTTCTGGCTCTTGGGTCTGCTCTTGGCTCCACCTCCAGCGGGGTCCGCTCTTGGCTCCCCCTCCAGTGGATCAGCTCTTTGCTCTGCCTCCTCCTCCTCTGCTCTTGGCTCCGGCTCTATCTTCTCTGCTCTTTGTTCTGCCTCCTCCTTCTTTGCTCTTGGTTCTGCCTCCTCCTTCTCTGCTCTTAGCTCCGCCTCCTCCTTCTCTGTTCTTGGCTCTGCCTCCTACATTTCTGCTCTTGGCTCTGCCTCCTATGGTTCTGCTTTGCATCCGCTCTTGCGGTATTGCACTACCTCCATTCTGTAACTTGCCATACAGGTCTCTACCTGTTTCCTTATATTCACCAGTCCGAATAGGTCCCTACCTGTTCCCATATACCCCCCAGTCTGAACAGCTTCTTACCTGTTTTCATACACCTTCCTGTATACCAGTTCCTACCTGTCCTACCAGAGTATCAGCCCTGTCCGCCTGTTCTGCCAGAGTGCCAGCCGTGCCTTCCTGCCTGCCAGAGTCTCAGTCGTGCCCGTCTGTCCGCCAGTGTCACTGCCGTACCCGTCTGCCTGCCAGTGTCACAACTGTGCCTGCCTGCCTGTATCCTGTCCCCCGGTGGGATCAGCAGCCACAGCCAGACATCACCCTGGAGTGGTACCTGTTAGCTACCTGCCGCACAAGTCAGACCTCACCACCAGAAGCTCCAGGGAACACCTAGGAAGCTAATTAGTTATGCCCCTTCCAGGGTAGTCTGGTCAGTGGTCCAGAGGGGCCTCTCCCCCAGTGCCCACGCCAACCAGTCTGGGCTCGATGTTAAAGAGTGTTTTTTTGTTTACTTTTTGCTACACACTGATTGTTACACTTGTACTTCTCGGGTCAGTATGGCCCGATAACATTTTATAAGTGTTCAGCAGGTCACTAATTAATTATTTCAGCATGCAAAATGTAATTGTTTCCTGTGTACTTTATCTCATTATTCAAAAGGCTGAAGGTTTCACTGTTATCAGTGAGCAAGTACTCATCCAGTCATTTATCTTTGAATTCTGTGAGAGAGGACACAAGTAGGTTCACTTTCAATCCTGAGAGAGAAGACACTGGATTCTGTGAGAGAAGACACTGAGCTGTGAATACACATCTTTACAGGTACGCAGCATATAAGCTATGCATTTCTTCTCTAATTATGAAATTCTGTTCTTTAGATTGCATATTGTAAAGCCATTTTTTTATTACTATTTCATGATGTAAGCTAATGTGTGCACATCTAAAGGTACCTTTAGGCTTGTGTAGACGGAATGTTTGTCTAGGAGGTGGTGTATTCCCACTGCTGTGATGCATTGATGAGCATTGAGTACAGATATGAACAGGGTCTCTTTTAGAGCCCCATCACACACACACAGATGCACCCTGCGATTGTGATGCTACAAAGTCAGAAACACGAGGCTCCAGCATCACAAGCGTAGCGGTCACACTGCACTTTCTTCATTGCTGGGAGAGCTATGGGGTCCTTAATGTAGTATATAAGCTCTTTTTGTTGTGAAACCGTTATATATTTTTTTCCCTTTTATAATTTATTTATATAGTTTTTTTTTATTTCATAATGTTGACTCTACCCCGTGCAAGTTGTGGCTGTGCATAACTTCCAGATTTGGATACAAAAATTTCAAAAACGTCTATTGACTAACGCTGAATTGGAAGAGCTTGTCAACACCTCTGATTCAGAAGATGCTATCCCACAGTAAAAATGGGTCTGAAGAAGAGGACCACATGAGTGACGGGGAAAACAATACTGAAAATTCTCCTTCTGAAGTGGAATATGAAGAGGAACGTGATACCCAGACAACTAGTCGGATGCAAGAAATCCATTCTAAAAACAAGGATGTAATTTGGAACTTGGAGCCTAGTCATGCTGGGAGATTGTCCTATGAAAATATCATAAAAGCTACTCCTGGTCCTACTAGCTACTCTATATCAAGAATATCTGATATAGGATCAGCATTCACACTGTTCCTAAATATGACTATCCTAAATATTATAATACAAATGACAAACATTGAGGGACATTGAGTTTATGATGCTAAATGGAACAGATTAGATGTGACAGCTCTAAATGCTTATATTGGTTTACTTTCAGCAGAAGTATGGAAATCTTATGGTGAATCCACTAAAGGTTTGTGGAATTCCAAAATCGGTCGCCACATATTTAGAGCTACAGTGTCTCTTGAAAGGTTTCATGAGATTTCTAGAGGTACTACGGTCTGATAATACAGATTGAAATGAAAGAAGAGCTAAAGATAAACTAGCCCATATTAGAAATGTTTGGAATAAATGATTTTAGACTATACATGCAGAGTAAGCTAGCAAAGTAAAGCATCAAGACATGGACACTTTGTGACAGCAAAAGTTCATATGTTGTAAATGCTCAAGTGTATACAGGAAGAAACCCTGGAGAAAGAGCTGAAAAAAATCAGGGTATGCGATTTGTTCTCAATTTGACTCATGGACTAAATTGACAAAATGTCACATGTGACAACTTTTTCACATCCTACCAACTGGGCGAGATGTTGCAAAAATGACAACTTACCATGCTGGGTACTATAAGGAAAAACAAGCCAGAACTGCTGCAAGGTATCCTTAGTAAAAGAGATGTGTATAGTTCTACTTTTTACTTTACTGGAAATACAACAGTTGTGTCTTACATTCCCCCCAAAAATAAATATGTAATTCTAATGAGTACAATGCACCATGACAATGCAATAAGCAAACGAGAAGACAGAAAGCCGAACATGATATTAGATTATAATGCCACAAAAGGGGCAGTTGATACACTAGATCAAGCAATATTATCATACACATGCAAATGCAAAACTAATCGTTGGCCAATGATAATATTTTACAACATTCTGGATGTTTCTGCATACAACAGATTTGTTTTATGGAGATAAATCGACCCCAATTGGAATGGAAATAAGCTGCATAAAATAAGAATTTTTATTGAAGAATTAGGAAAATCCCTAGTTAGGCTGTATATTGAAGCCAGAAAAGTAAACACCAGAAGTGAAGGAGCAGCAGCCATTGTGAAGAGTGTCCAGCAGCATGCTCAATAAAGAGACTCCACGGCCTCCACAGCACAACTACCAGCCAAAAAAGGAAGAGATGTAACTTCTGTCTATCTTCTTGTGACAATAAAACAAATCTGACATGTGCTGGGTGTGCAAAATATCTATGTAAAGGACATGTGTTGTATTATTGTGTTCAATGTAAAAATGCTTGAACATGTTCAATCTTTTTATAGAGAAAAAAGAAAAACTGAAGTTTTCATTATTTTTCATTTGTTTTATAAAATATGTTAACACAAAGTTATATTTAATTAGATTTCATGTTATAGTAATAGAAATCTATAGCATGTTTGTTATTTGTGTACGGAATGCTATAAAGCGAATATAAGTGCAAACAGCCCGTGTAACCTTTTTCTGAAAAAATAATTAAGTTTTAATTTAATTTTTCATTTGTTTATGATCAACCATGTTCGCATACAGCTAAATAATGAAATATGTATTCAAATAAGACACAGGAGCTAAAATCAACATTTTAATAGGTCGTGTCATATTGACCTGAAACAGTACAAGTGTATATTAGTAAATTAGTAAATGCGAACAGAACAGTAGGGTTAAAGGCTGCCGGCGCCATCTTGCACACATTGCAGCCACAAACAGCGTAGGGAGAGAGTAGTTTCAGTGTAGGGAGAGTGATAGGAGCTTAAAGTAAGCATTATTCTCTCCAAAGTGCTAAAGATTGTCAAGATTAGTTGTTTGTTATGTGGGGATTTAGTAGGGAGAGATTTAATAGCAGGCACCTGGGTATTCTCATCATTGCAAGTATACAGTATGTAGCAGATCTTTGCTATTATCCACTGTGTTGTATAGTAGTTAGTATTAGGAACAGACTGTGGGATTAGGGTGAAATAGGGTGGGTGTCATCCACTACCAAAATATAAAAATTAGCTATTTGTAGAGGGAAATAATATTAGGTAGTAAACGTATATACAAAACCATTTTTGTGAGCTACATAATATTATATTCCTGTGTAGCAACCTGTATTTTTTTTGCTGCAAAATTATTTTTCTCAGCAGCAGCTAATAGTAACATCCATTTTAAAATCTAATTGCTAAATAATATTCATTGTCTACTGCTTAAATGCCTATTGTTTGTCTAGCAGTTGTGCGATTGGCGCAAAATCTCTTTGAGCTACGGAAACTTCACTATTTACCATAAATTTCCAAGAGTCTGCTGTTGGCGTGTCTCGTAAATGCGATGTAAAAAAAATCCCTCAAAAAGTATGTTTAAAAAATAGCATATCTTTATCTAGCAGTTGTTTGTCTGGCGTAATCCGGGTATAGATCATTTTACATTACAATTTAGCAGGGGTAAAAATCTTCATTAGTCCACATTTGGAGTGTGTCAGCAAGGTGATCTAAACAAAAATTATAGTTTTCTATTGGTTTAAAAAATAGCGTATCTTTATCTAGCAGTTGTGCAACTGGCCTAAAACAGAGATACTCAAACATGACTATTTACCTGTAATTCACGAAAGTCTGCTGTTGCTGTGAATGATCAAGCTGCGATCTCTAAAAAAAGAGATACAAGGACACTGCCAACCTGAGCACCACCAGGATGCAAAAGCATATGGCAACCAAGCACCTCAGTAGATGGGCGGAGCGCCTGGGTACAAAATCTGTGTCTGAGGGTGAAACCTCTGCCCTTTCCTCTGTGTTACGGACTTCGGAATTTGCTAACAATGAAACAGATGCTGATCATCCGACCCACAACCAGCGGTTTCACACACACAACAGTCAGAAAGTCCATTTCATCGTCTCAGCTCAGCGTTCAGTTGTCCCTGCACTAAACGTTTACTAGAAAGCAGAAATATCGACCCACCCACAGGGCCAATTGCTAAACACCCACATTGACCAATTGCCAGCCTTGGAAATGTTGCCATTTCGACTTGTGGGAACTGAGTCTTTCTGCAACCTCTTGATGGTGGCAGCTCCAAAGTTCTCGATTCCCAGCCTACACTATTTTTTCACAATGGGCCATCCTGGGTTACATAATCATGTGTTACACAATATCAGCCATGCTCTGGCCAACGCAGTCACAGGGAAGGTTCACCTAACCACAGACACATGGACAAGTTCTTGTGAAAAGGGACAATACATTTCCCTGATGGCACACTGGGTTAACCTGGTGGAGTCTGGGATTGAGTCAGAGGGTGAGATATTACACATCTTACCAACACCAAGTATAGCAGGCCCAACTTCCATCAGGGTTTCAGTCTCCTTATATTCCAATTCCTGTCTTTTCTCTTCCTCATCCTCACCCTGATCCTCAGTGGAACTAGCCTCCCTCCACATCACTCCCCAGATGAGAGGTCTGAAGCACTGCTTTGGCAAAGCAGCAGCCCACTCTGCTGTAGCTCATCTGATTAGTTGATAATGATCACAACTAGAGATGAGCAAATATTTCAATGTTCTGTACGATTCGGCTCATGATTGCCAAATTTGCAATATTCGCCAATTTAATCATTGATTAAATTACCGAATATAGCCGAATATACACAGCACAAAAGCTGGTGTTTCCCTTGCTGTGTGACTAGTGACTCTGATTGGTGGCAAAATCATTCCTGCTGGTCAGAGAGCTGCGGTTCTCACGCTCTCAGAAGACAGCGTGAGCGCTCAGCTGTGATTGGAGTCATAGCTCTCGTCAAGCCAGGTTTCCATAATGCCTACCACATCATATTCAGTGACCGTCATAAGAGTCTACAGTTCATCCATTTTGTTTGCAAGACTTCTTGCATGTGCCAGCAGACATTTAACATCATTAGCACATGTGTTAATCTTTTTCAGCTCCCTGCTTTCCTGAAATATCCCAGCCCCCCCAATCCTCATTTACTTCTACTGCCTCCCTCTCTCTGTCTATCTATCTTGGCACCATCCAGGTTGAAAACTATTAATCTCTTGGACATTGATTACGGCGTGGGACAAAATGACAGACAGGTATCGTGTATTGTTGTTTTTTATTTTAGTTTTATTACAGGAGAATGAGGGCTTTGGTGGAATTAGGCATTAAGTCAGTATAACTGTTTGTTATTTTTTTAAATAAAATGGAAAACTGTGTTTAGTTTTATTTCTAATAATATATTTTATTCTGGCTGTGTCTTTATTTACCATTTAACTATAGGATTAGCAATGGATAGGTGTCTTATAGACACCTCTCAATTAGTAATTCATGGGCTAGATGTCAACTGAAAATACAATGGTGACATCCACCCCACAAGTATGAACCCCACTTGCCACCGCTACAAGACAAGTGGGAAGAGTTGGGCAAAGCACCAGAGGTGGTGCACCTAATTGATGTGCCTTTTCTGGGTGGCTGTGGCTGCTATTTTTAGGCTGGGGGGCAATATCCATTGCCCCTTACCAGCTTGGGAATACCAGCCCTCAGCTGTTTGCTTTAGCAAGGCTGGTTGTCAAAAATGGTGGGGACCTTATGCCATTTTGAAAAAAAATATTTATTTAAATAATTTAACCCCTTACTGACCTTGGACGGGATAGTAAGTCCGAGGTCAGCTCCCCTGCTTTGATGCAGGGCTCCGCGGTGAGCCCGCATCAAAGCCGGGACATGTCAGCTGTTTTGAACAGCTGACATGTGCCCGCAATAGCGGCGGGTGAAATCGCGATTCACCCGCCGCTATTAACTAGTTAAATGCCGCTGTCAAACGCAGACAGCGGCATTTAACTACCGCATCCGGCCGGGCGACCGGAAATGATGACATCACCGACCCCCGTCACATGATCGGAGGTCAGCGATGCTTCTGAATAGTAACCATAGAGGTCCTTGAGATCTCTATGGTTACTGATCGCCGGTAGCTGTGAGCGACACCCTGTGGTCGGCGCTCACAGCACACCTGCAATTCTGCTGCATAGCAGCGAACATGAGATCGCTGCTGTGTAGCAGAGGCGATCAGGATGTGCCTGCTTCTAGCCTCCTATGGAGGCTATAGAAGCATGGCAAAACTAAAAAAAAAAAGTTAAAAAATGTGAAAAAAATTAAAAAAATATAAAAGTTTAAATCACCCCCCTTTCGCCCCATTCAAAATAAATCAATAAAAAAAAAATCAAACCTACACATATTTGGTATCGCCACGTTCAGAATTGCCCAATCTATCAATAAAAAAAGCATTAACCTGATCGCTAAACGGCGTAGCGGGAAAAAAATTCGAAAAGCCAGAATTACGTTTTTTTGGTTGCCGTGACATTGCATTAAAATGCAATAACGAGCGATCAAAAGAATGTATCTGCACCAAAATGCTATCATTAAAAACGCCAGCTCAGCACACAAAAAATAAGCCCTCAACCGACCCCAGATCATGAAAAATGGAGACGCTACGAGTATCGGAATATGGCACAATTTTTTTTTTTCTTAGCAAAGTTTGGAATTTTTTTCCCGTTTTCTAGTACACGACATGGTAAAACCAATGGTGTCATTCAAAAGTACAACTCATCCCGCAAATAACAAGCCCTCACATGGCCAAGTTGACAGAAAAATTAAAAAGTTATGGCTAGAGATGTCCTCATGCCAAATTTTTAACCCCTTCATGACCTTGGGATTTTTCGTTTTTCCGTGTTCGTTTTTCACTCCCCTCCTACCCGGAGGGGAGTGAAAAACGAACCCGGAAAAATGAAAAATCCCAAGGTCATGAAGGGGTTAAAAATTCGGCATGAGGACATCTCTATTCTTGTTAAACAGCCTTGTTGAAGCTGATAGCTGAGGGTTGCAGCCCCCAGCTGTGAGATTTGCCTGGCTGGTTATCAAAAATACACGGGAACACGCACAGGATTTTTTTTATTAATTATTTATTTACAGTGCAGGAGCGGCTGATGAAGGCTAGCATCACATTACTATAGAATACAGGTGAGTGCTGTGTGAGAAAACATTGCATAACACTTGGCCCAGGGTTAGGGTAGGTTCACACTGAGCATTTTTGCTGCATTTTTTTGCTTTTTTATGCTAATTTTCAGCTGCTTTTTACAGTACCAGCAAAGCCTATACGATTTCAGACATCTCATGCACACACTGTTTTTTCTGTCATCATGATTTTGTACTTTGCAGCATTTTTTTACATAGAGCATCGTCTTTTTCAGCATTTTTGCACTCATTGACTTGAATGGTGAAAAAACATATGCACTGCAGAAAAGTCAAGGACAGCAGGATGTGACCTCACAGTTAGCTCCGCTACATCTAGATGGCAAGCTGCTTGATGCGCCCATACAGCCTGTCATCCAGCAGAGTGGACTTGAACCCCATTCACTTGAATGGGGGCACAACAGTACAGTGTTTGACATGCTGTCATATACAGGACAGCGCAGTAAACACCGCTTCTGATCGGCGGGGAAACGGTCAGCTGATGGAACAACCGCTCCCATCATCCGACACCTGCTGCCGCTAATAATAGTGAGAGCAGGAGCAGATGATGGGGGTATTCATCAGCCGCTCCTGCGCTGTAAATAAATACTTTGAAAAAAAACCTGCATGGGTTCCCTCTTATTTTTGATAACAAGCCAGGCAAAACTAACAGCTGAGGGCTGCAACCCTCGGCTGTCTGCTTTTGCAAGGTTGGTTATCAAGAATAGAGAGGTCCCCATGCTGTTTTTTAAACTATTTAAATAAATAATTTAAAAAAACGGTGTGGGGTAACCCCCATTTTTGGCAACCAGCCTTGCTAAAGCTGACAGCTGAGGGCTGGTTTTCACAGGCTGGATATTAACCACCCAGCCTAAAAAATAGCAGCAAACAGTTGTCCAGAAAAGGTACATCTTTTAGATGTGCATTTCTGGTGATTTGTCTGGCTCTTCCCACTTGCCCTGTAGCGGTGGCAAGTTGGGTTCATATTTGTAGGGTTGATGTCATCTTTGTATTCTCAGGTGACATCAAGCCCACGGCTTAGTAATGGAGAAGTTTCTATAATAAACCTATCCATTACTAATCCTATAGTTACTTGGTAAATAAAGACACAGCTGGAATAGTCCTTTAATTAGAAAAAATGACACAGACTCCTTTAATAATCTTAAGAAAATCATACATACAACCTCGCCTAATTCCACCGAAGCCCTTGTTGTCCTGTTTTAAAACTAAAATATAAAACAGCAATATACCATGCCTTTCTGTCCCATGCCGTAATCCATGTCTGGGGGAGAAATAATTTTCAACCTGAAAGGTGCCAAGATGGACCGTCCAGGCTGAGAACCACTGGTGAATGAGCTGCTGCGACCACAGCCTCAGTGACTAGTGGTGAAGTCACAGAGGCTGCATTCCCAGCCAGGCTGAACTGCAGTGACCTCGGTGATATCCCCGCTAGTACCATGAGAAACTCGCACGGTGCAGAGGCAAGTTCACTGCAGTTGAAATTCACTGCTGTGAATTTCTCACAGTTAAATCGCCTCTGCACCGTCCAACTTTCTCTTTCATCCCACTGCTCTGTCTATTAAAAGGTTCGCTGCAGAATCTGAAAGAGGAAGCATTGAATGCCGAGCAGGTGGCTTTGGAGCAAGATTGTACAGTTGCTGATATCACACAGTCTAGTGTCACACAGTATTCTCAGGCCACATTGGGTGATGACAAGGAACAGGATGAGGAGAATGAGGAGTACCAGGAGTTTTATCTCTGTGTTCCCAATCCAAGTTTCATGCCTGTCCAGCATGGATGGCCTGAAGAGGAGGAGAAGGAGGCTATGTGTTGTAAGGAGTAGAAAATGGTTAGTATTCTTCCTGGTGAGGACAGTAAATGTTTGACTGTAGTTTGCCACGCATGGTAGAGTTCATGTCCAGATGCCTTTCACAAGACTCTCATGTGAATACATTTGCCCACCAAAAATACTGGCTGGGCACCTTTCTTGACCCCCGGTACAAGGAGCATTTTGCTTTTCTAATGTCAGATACAGGCATGCCATATTCAGTGCATGCATGCCAGAGGGCCATAGTGGAAGCCTTGCTCAAAAGATTACCCTTAGACAATGCTGGTGGCAGAGGTACCAGCTCTTTTCACCCACAAGGGATGCAGGGAAGGGCCAGGCACACCACATGCAACTCAGGAAGGGAGGGAATGTCCACCAACTCATTTTCTAGTCTAGACCATCCCATCAGCAGGGGCTATCTGTGGGTGTAACTATGATGAGGAGGAAGAAGTTGACCAAGATGGTGAAGTACAACTTAAGTGACCATACCAGCATCCTTTCTGATTTTTCAGTGACCTTTATCTATTGCTTGTCCAAGCTGCACACTTTTCCCGATATCATCTTGTACTCCTTCGGCGGTGCTGCCATGGGCTGCACTTAGGACACGCACTGGCAAAGACTTTATGGGTAAGACCTGCACTTCTTTACGGGAGGTTCTTGTTGATACATTTATATTTGCTGGTACTTTAGGAATGCCTCTATTGGGAATATAGAGTCCATTATCCCCTGCTCCTGCTACTTGCACTATGCATGTTTTAAAATGGAATTTATTAGCATAGGTTTGCAGGGTGAGTCTCTTTGTATACATATCTGCAGGCCAATCCATTTTTGCTACCTGTAGTGTTGCTTGTCCTTCACACATGAGTTCTGGATGTACTTTGTCTTTTGTTGTCCGTCTACCTCTGTATTTATATATTTAGTAAATAAAATATTTTGTATATTTCTACCCACATGAGTTTTGGATTGTTTGCTCCGTGAGTTATTTGTAGGATCTACATATTAGAACATGGCCATTGCCATGCTAAGGTCTTTACCTGAACTCTGTAGCACTCTCACCTGAGTAATACACTCCACAGACCTCGTCATTCTCTGGGACATATCCTGTAATCACTCCATTGTTGATCAAAACCATGCAAGATATATATTCTGTCTGCTTGTGCAGTTTCCAGAAGAAGTGCATAGACATGTTAAGATTGGTCAATGGCACTCCAGTCTCTTTCCCTTGAGGAGGCTGCTTCCAAATAAAGTGAGACTTGTACATGTTCCTGACATGGGTTCCAGGCTTTAAAGACTGACACTAGAGGCCCACGCTTGCAAACACTGTATTCCAAATTTAATTCAAATGCTTTTGGTGTCTGGTAGAATCCAATTTCCTGACATTAACCATACAGCTCCCCAAACTCCTGTATTATATTCACCTTACAGAGTCTTCACCCACTATGAGAGTTGTTCCACTGGAATCTGGTGGCAAAGATGAACTGTTGAGCTTACAAAATGCAGGTTTCACAGCACCTGCTGGCACTCTGAAAATGTGAAGTGAGGGCCTCATAATGATATTGTGGTGGACATGGCGGTGTTGATGGTGGACGAAGCCCAAAATTCAAATGGGCATGTTTGAAATGTGATTGTAAATGGATGGGGATTATGCATTCCACTATCTTGCTAGCTATTTGGCATGATGGAGAGACCTCCTAAATGTAGGATTGAGAACCCTCACAAATGTTAAAGGAAAAAACAAGAACCAAAATGCTCTGTGTGAACATATGCTAAAGGGGAGGTATATGTATATATATATATATATATATATATATATATATATATATATATATATTTTTTTTTTTATATATATATATATATTTCACGTTATATACATGTAATTATGAAAAAAAAATGTTTCTTAGCATTTTTCCATTAAAAAAAATTTGTTTGGTATGTCTTTTTAAAAATCCATATAACTGTCACAATACTTTGACATTATTCCCAGATAGCATATGTGAGTCAGAAAGGCATGCAGGCATTTTCTCCATGCTGTTCCCATTTATTTTTAGCTATTTCCCATCAATTTCATTTTTTTTCCATTACCCCAGACTTCTTTGTTGGGTCCAGCTGAAAAATATTCAGCTTTCCCATTGACTTGAATTGGATTCATTATTCGGTACAAATACATGGATATTAGAAATTATTTGTGCCGATTTTTCCTGAATCTGAATACTTCACTATTCGCTCATCACTAATCTTGACATGTCCTTTATTGTTGTGCAACACACAACACTGAAATGTATTTAATGTCATGAAGTTTATAGACAATAAAGCTTGTTTTTCACAAATGTGACAACTTTTTCCATAACAGGCATACTATAATTAGTCATTAGCATACTCTGTATAATTCATGAATCAGTTTCTTCAAAACACCACATCATTCTTAATTTTTACTACGTTATTATTTTGTTTGGTCCTACTTGTTTTTTTTTACTTAGCATTTGTTTTAATATATTCTTTATATTTTCAGTTAGTCTAGTTTTCATTTTTTCTGTATTTTATAATAAGTTTGGAGTTGCAGTTATCTCTATTTATAGTGCTTTGGAACAAAGCACTATACTGCTATTCCATCGTGGATAACTTCTTCTTATTCTTATTATAGTGCTTTGGAACAAAGCACTATACTGTTATTCCACCGTGGTAAACTTCTTCTTATTCTTATTATTCAGTCCGCACGTAATGCGGCCCGAACCGCTAAACTCACAGACTCCAGTGAGGTGTCATTTCGAAGCCAGCGTTCCTGAGAGGTGTGCTAAGTATTTTTCGTGCCGATCGGATTTGTAGTTTTTGCGCAATTTGTGTTTGAAAAAAGTCTTTCAATGCGTTTCAATGGAGAAATTTTCCTATACGTTTATAATGGGCTGGTTTCTGAGGCAATTTCTAAAAATAACTGCCACCTGGCTGATTAGCTCATTGATATGCGCAGTCAGACACAGTTACTATGCCAACGCCTATGAAATCTACATCAGCTCACCAGGTCACAAGTTTTGTCAGATAATATCAGCTCTTAAAGTGACAGTACAGCACAATTCCAAACCACTATCTGTAGTCTTATAATTATTAGATGGTGGCCCGATTCTAACTCATCGGGTATTCTAGAATATGCATGTCCACGTAGTATATTGCACAGCCACGCAGTATACAGTGCAGAGCCGCGCAGTACACAGCGCAGAGCCGCGCAGTACACAGCGCAGAGCCGCGCAGTACACAGCGCAGAGCCGCGCAGTACACAGCGCAGAGCCGCGCAGTACACAGCGCAGAGCCATGCAGTACACAGCGCAGAGCCGCACAGTATAAAGAGCAGAGCCCCGCAGTACACAGCGCAGAGCCGCGCAGTACACAGCGCAGAGCCGCGCAGTACACAGCGCAGAGCCATGCAGTACACAGCGCAAAGCCGCGCAGTATAAAGCGCAGAGCCGCGCAGTACACAGCGCAGAGCCGCGCAGTATAAAGCGCAGAGCCGCGCAGTACACAGCGCAGAGCCGCGCAGTATAAAGCGGAGAGCCGCGCAGTACACAGCGCAGAGCCGAGCAGTACACAGCGCAGAGCCGCGCAGTAGACAGCGCAGAGCCGTGCAGTACAGAGCGCAGAGCCGCACAGTATAAAGCGCAGAGCCGCGCAGTATACCGCGCAGAGCCGCGCAGTACACAGCACAGAGCCGTGCAGTACACAGCGCAGAGCCATGCAGTACACAGCGCAAAGCCGCGCAGTATAAAGCGCAGAGCCGCGCAGTACACAGCGCAGAGCCGCGCAGTACACAGCGCAGAGCCGCGCAGTATAAAGCGGAGAGCCGCGCAGTACACAGCGCAGAGCCGAGCAGTACACAGCGCAGAGCCGCGCAGTAGACAGCGCAGAGCCGTGCAGTACACAGCGCAGAGCCGCGCAGTATAAAGCGCAGAGCCGTGCAGTACACAGCGCAGAGCCGCGCAGTACACAGCGCAGAGCCGCGCAGTACACAGTGCAAAGCCGCGCAGTATAAAGCGCAGAGCCGCGCAGTACACAGCGCAGAGCCGCGCAGTACACAGCGCAGAGCCGCGCAGTACACAGCGCAGAGCCGCGCAGTACACAGCGCAGAGCCGCGCAGTACACAGCGGAGAGCCGCGCAGTACACAGCGCAGAGCCGAGCAGTACACAGCGCAGAGCCGCGCAGTACACAGCGCAGAGCCGCGCAGTACACAGCGCAGAGCCGCGCAGTACACAGCGCAGAGCCGCGCAGTACACAGCGCAGAGCCGCGCAGTACACAGCGCAGAGCCGCACAGTATAAAGCGCAGAGCCGCGCAGTACACAGCGCAGAGCCGCGCAGTACACAGCGCAGAGCCGCGCAGTACACAGTGCAGAGCCGCACAGTACACAGCACAGAGCCGCGCAGTACACAGCGCAGAGCCACCCAGTATATAGCGCAGAGCCGCGCAGTACACAGCGTAGAGCCAAGCAGTATGCAGCGCAGAGCCGCGCAGTATACAGCGCTGAGCCGCGTAGTATACAGCGCAGAGCCCCGCAGTATACAGTGCAGAGCCCCGCAGTATACAGCGCAGAGCCGTGCAGTACACAGTGCAGAGCCGCGCAGTACACAGCGCAGAGCCGCGCAGTATACAGCGCAGACACGCGCAGTACACAGCACGGACACACGCAGTACACAGCGCAGAGCCGCGCAGTACACAGCGCAGAGCCGCGTAGTATACAGCGAAGAGCCACGCAGTATATAGCGCAGAGCCGCGCAGTACAAAGCGCAGAGCTGCGCAGTATACAGCACAGAGCCGCGCAGTATACAGCGCAGAGCCATGCAGTATACAGCACAGAGCCACGCAGTATACAGCGCAGAGCCACGTAGTTATACTGCCCAGTCACGTAGTATATTGTCCAGTCACATAGTATACTGCATATCCCTGTTAAAAAAAAAAAAGAATTAAAATAAAAAAGTTACATACTCACCTCCTGGAGCGGCCGGTATCTGATGGTTGTTGCACCTCCTAGAGCGGCCGGTACACGATGCTTGTTGCACCTGGAGTGGCCGGTACCCGATGCTTGTTGCGCGCTCCGGTCCCAAGAGTGCATTGCGGTCTCACGAGATGATGACGTAGCGGCGTTGTGAGACAGAAAGACGGAAGTGCCCTTAGACAATTAGATAGTAGATTACCCCGCTCACCAATTCGGAACCCGAGAGGCCCGGCCCACCAAATCGGACCCCGAGGGGCCCGGCCCACCAAATCGGACCCAGAGTGACCCCGCCCCCTAAATCAGACCCAGAGTGACCCCGCCCACCAAATCGGACCCAGAGTGGCTCCGCCCACCAAATCGGACCCAGAGTGACCCCTTCCACCAAATCAGACCCAGAGTGACCCCTTCCACCAAATCGGACCCAGAGTGACCCCTTCCACCAAATCGGGCCCAGAGTGACCCCGCCCACCAAATCGGACCCAGAGTGACCCCACCCACCAAATCGGACCCTGAGGTGCCCAGCCCACCAAATCAGACCCTGAGGTGCCCAGCCCACCAAATCGGACCGAGTGACCCCACCCACCAAATTGGTCCCTAAGGTGCCCCGCCCACCAAATCGGACCCAGAGTGGCTCCGCCCACCGAATCGGACCCAGAGTGGCCGCGCCCACAGAATCGGACCAAAAGTGACCCCGCCCACCGAATCAGACCTAGATTTACCCCGCCCACAAAATCAGACCCAGATTGACCCAACCCACCAAATCGGACCGCCTGAGGGGCACCCAAGTGTCAAAGTCTTGCAGGGGCAGCCCGGGCACCATTCCAAAGCACTATCTGTAGTTCCTTCAGGAAATACCCATCTAGTTCTTATTATTATTCAGTCCGCACGTAATGCGGCCCGAACCGCTTCACTCACAGACTCCAGTGAGGTGTCATTTCGAAGCCAGCGTCCCCAAGAGGTGTGCTAAGTATTTTTCGTGTCGATCGGATTTGTAGTTTTGGCGCAATTTGCGTTTGAAAATGTTTTTTCCCCTCATTGTAATGCATTTCAATAGGGAAATTTTCCCATAGGATATAATGGCCGGGTTTCTGAGGCAATTTGAAATGTACCTGCCACCTGCCACCTGGCTGATTAGCTCATTGATATGCGCAGTCAGGCCCAGTTACTATGCCAACGCCTGCGAACTGTACATGACCACACCAGCACAGTTTTGCCAGATAATATCAGCTCTTAAAGTGATAGCACAGCACAATTTCAAAGCACTATCTGTAGTGTTATTACAATTATTGCCCCGCTCACCAAATCGGACCCAGAGTGGCGCCGCCCACCAAATCGGACCCAGAATGGCGCCGCCCGCCAAATCGGACCCAGAGTGGCGCCGCCCGCCAAATCGGACCCAGAGTGGCGCCGCCCGCCAAATCGGACCCAGAGTGGCGCCGCCCGCCAAATCGGACCCAGAGTGGCGCCGCCCGCCAAATCGGACCCAGAGTGGCGCCGCCCACCAAATCGGACCCAGAGTGGCGCCGAACGCCAAATCGGACCCAGAGTGGCGCCGCCCGCCAAATGGGACCCAGAGTGGCGCCGCCCGCCAAATGGGACCCAGAGTGGCGCCGAACGCCAAATCGGACCCAGAGTGGCGCCGCCCGCCAAATCGGACCCAGAGTGGCGCCGCCCGCCAAATCGGACCCAGAGTGGCGCCGCCCGCCAAATCGGACCCAGTGTGGCGCCGCCCGCCAAATCGGACCCAGAGTGGCGCCGCCCGCAAAATCGGACCCAGAGTGGCGCCGCCCGCAAAATCGGACCCAGAGTGGCGCCGCCCGCAAAATCGGACCCAGAGTGGCGCCGCCCGCAAAATCGGACCCAGAGTGGCGCCGCCCGCCGAATCGGACCCAGAGTGGCGCCGCCCGCCGAATCGGACCCAGAGTGGCGCCGCCCGCCGAATCGGACCCAGACAGGCGCCGCACGCCAAATCGGACCCAGAGTGGCGCCGCCCGCCGAATCGGACCCAGAGTGGCGCCGCCCGCAA
The DNA here is from genome assembly GCF_051348905.1 of Ranitomeya variabilis. Taxonomy (NCBI): domain Eukaryota; kingdom Metazoa; phylum Chordata; class Amphibia; order Anura; family Dendrobatidae; genus Ranitomeya; species Ranitomeya variabilis. The sequence continues at coordinate 555,471,776 of NC_135234.1, forward strand.
AATCGGACCCAGAGTGGCGCCGCCCGCAAAATCGGACCCAGAGTGGCGCCGCCCGCAAAATCGGACCCAGAGTGGCGCCGCCCGCAAAATCGGACCCAGAGTGGCGCCGCCCGCCGAATCGGACCCAGAGTGGCGCCGCCCGCCGAATCGGACCCAGAGTGGCGCCGCCCGCCGAATCGGACCCAGACAGGCGCCGCACGCCAAATCGGACCCAGAGTGGCGCCGCCCGCCGAATCGGACCCAGAGTGGCGCCGCCCGCCGAATCGGACCCAGAGTGGCGCCGCCCGCCGAATCGGACCCAGAGTGGCGCCGCCCGCCGAATCGGACCCAGAGTGGTGCCGCCCGCCAAATCGGACCCAGAGTGGCGCCGCCCGCCAAATCGGACCCAGAGTGGCGCCGCCCGCCAAATCGGACCCAGAGTGGCGCCGCCCGCCAAATGGGACCCAGAGTGGCGCCGAACGCCAAATGGGACCCAGAGTGGCGCCGCCCGCCAAATGGGACCCAGAGTGGCGCCGCCCGCCAAATGGAACCCAGAGTGGCGCCGCCCGCCAAATCGGACCCAGAGTGGCGCCGCCCGCCAAATCGGACCCAGTGTGGCGCCGCCCACCAAATCGGACCCAGAGTGGCGCCGCCCGCCAAATCGGACCCAGAGTGACGCCGCCCGCCAAATCGGACCCAGAGTGGCGCCGCCCGCCAAATCGGACCCAGAGTGGCGCCGCCCGCCAAATCGGACCCAGAGTGGCGCCGAACGCCAAATCGGACCCAGAGTGGCGCTGCCCGCCAAATCGGACCCAGAGTGGCGCCGAACGCCAAATCGGACCCAGAGTGGCGCCGCCCGCCAAATCGGACCCAGAGTGGCGCCGCCCGCCAAATCGGACCCAGAGTGGCGCCGCCCGCCAAATCGGACCCAGTGTGGCGCCGCCCGCCAAATCGGACCCAGAGTGGCGCCGCCTGCCAAATCGGACCCAGAGTGGCGCCGCCCCCCAAATCGGACCCAGAGTGGCCCCGCCCACCAAATCGGACCCAGAGTGACACCGCCTACCAAATCGGACCCAGAGTGGTCTCAACCCTGAGGGGCTACAACTACCAAACCAGCGCCTGAGGGGCACCCAAGTGTGAAAGTCTTGCAGGGGCAGCCCGGGCACCATTCCAAAGCACTATCTGTAGTTCCTTCAGGAAATACCCATCTATTTATCTCTGTTATCAGCCATTCCCCTGTCCTGCTGTCAGTCTATTCTCTGTTATCAGCCATTCTCTTATCCTGCTGTCAGTCAGAGTGACCCGGCCCACCAAATCGGACCCAGAGTGACCCGGCCCACCAAATCGGACCCAGAGTGACCCGGCCCACCAAATCGGACCCAGAGTGACCCGGCCCACCAAATCGGACCCAGAGTGACCCGGCCCACCAAATCGGACCCAGAGTGACCCGGCCCACCAAATCGGACCCAGAGTGACCCGGGCCACCAAATCGGACCCAGAGTGACCCGGGCCACCAAATCGGACCCAGAGTGACCCGGGCCACCAAATCAGACCCAGAGTGACCCGGGCCACCAAATCGGACCAAGCGTGCCCCGGGCCACCAAATCGGACCCAGAGTGACCCGGGCCACCAAATCGGACCCAGAGTGCCCCGGGCCACCAAATCGGACCCAGGCCACCAAATTGGACCCAGAGTGACCCGGGCCGCCAAATCGGACCCAGAGTGACCCGGGCCACCAAATCGGACCCAGAGTGACCCGGACCACTAAATCGGACCCAGAGTGGCCCCGCCCACCAAATCCTCAACTACCAAACCAGCGTCTGAGGGGCACCCAAGTGTGAAAGTCTTGCAGGGGCAGCCCGGGCACCATTCCAAAGCACTATCTGTAGTTCCTTCAGGAAATACCCATCTAGTTATTTTGTTATTATCAAGTATAATCCCATGTTTTTGCCTAATATTTGCTGGCTCTTTTTTCCCATTCTGTCCTGGGCCATATATATTTGCTTGTGAGATTTTATTAATCCTGATTGATGATCATGGAAATCAGGGTGAGGGCACAGGTTCAGCAGCTGGATATAGTAAAATAACTTGGCACACACGTGATCTGATGCTTGGTGAGATTTAATAAGAGGAGAGTACATACAGACGTTTCGGTCATAGACCTTCTTCAATGTACTGGACAAAAATGATAAAATAAAATAAATAAGGTATATACAATAAATACAGTTGATTCATGGTCACATACAGAATCCAGTGAATACATAGTGCAACTGCTCAAAAATCTGCGGCATGTTAGATATGCTATTTACTTCCGTAGTGCAGTTGTTATGAAGGAACGTGCCGATATACATGCACAAGTGGTGTCCGAAGGTTTATTATCTCGTGACCCTACACGTGAAGGTAGTGATCTAATTGCATATAGGGGTAGCAGGGAAAGAAAAGACCTACCCTCTCTCAGGATAGATAGTCTGATAAGCCGTTTTTTAGGGGTAAGGTACCTGTAAATGTATATATTGTGTCTCAGAGTGGTGACTCCTATAATGGCGCACTATACCATGATGAAAAAAGGTTGACATACCCAATTCCAGGTTGTGAGTCAGTCTGGCACTATAGGGGGAGGAAGCACATGTTGCTACATAAGTCCTGGGGTGACCTCCTAAAAGGTTCTGCGTATATGTGAAGTGCTCCGCTTACCTAAAGATGATCGCATCCGGACGCGGTATCCACCGCTCGTCCTTAGTGTAAGGAGGATGTGGCGTGCGTGACGTATAAATGCGCGCTCAGAGACGCGAAACCGGAAGTGTCCAACCGGAAGTGACGCCGTGGTGTGGGCATGGTTGCAGATGCATTCCACCGCTGATGGTGTAGGTGGGGCTGTGCGTTCCACTGCGGGCATGCGCACCGTGGTAGTGCTTGAAGATCTGAGATACAGGATCCGCCCATCCTGGCTAATGTGAAGGCGTACTCGTACATAGACGGTGACAGTGTGATCATACTTTGTGACCATAGGCTGTGAGGTAACCGGAGTGATTCATAGGTTGTGAGATTTAGTTGAGGTGATGTCACAATCCCGATAAACTTAATAAAGTCGATTCTGTGAACAAAGATAATGGTGTTAGAAATGAAGGTCACAGTTGCATATTATAATATACAAGATGGTATTGTGGACATGGCATTGAAAGTCCTCGAGATGCATAACCCACTTCATGCATCTCGAGGACTTTCAATGCCATGTCCACAATACCATCTTGTATATTATAATATGCAACTGTGACCTTCATTTCTAACACCATTATCTTTGTTCACAGAATCGACTTTATTAAGTTTATCGGGATTGTGACATCACCTCAACTAAATCTCACAACCTATGAATCACTCCGGTTACCTCACAGCCTATGGTCACAAAGTATGATCACACTGTCACCGTCTATGTACGAGTACGCCTTCACATTAGCCAGGATGGGCGGATCCTGTATCTCAGATCTTCAAGCACTACCACGGTGCGCATGCCCGCAGTGGAACGCACAGCCCCACCTACACCATCAGCGGTGGAACGCATCCGCAACCATGCCCACACCACGGCGTCACTTCCGGTTGGACACTTCCGGTTTCGCGTCTCTGAGCGCGCATTTATACATCACGCACGCCACATCCTCCTTACACTAAGGACGAGCGGTGGATACCGCGTCCGGATGCGATCATCTTTAGGTAAGCGGAGCACTTCACATATACGCAGAACCTTTTAGGAGGTCACCCCAGGACTTATGTAGCAACATGTGCTTCCTCCCCCTATAGTGCCAGACTGACTCACAACCTGGAATTGGGTATGTCAACCTTTTTTCATCATGGTATAGTGCGCCATTATAGGAGTCACCACTCTGAGACACAATATATACATTTACAGGTACCTTACCCCTAAAAAACGGCTTATCAGACTATCTATCCTGAGAGAGGGTAGGTCTTTTCTTTCCCTGCTACCCCTATATGCAATTAGATCACTACCTTCACGTGTAGGGTCACGAGATAATAAACCTTCGGACACCACTTGTGCATGTATATCGGCACGTTCCTTCATAACAACTGCACTACGGAAGTAAATAGCATATCTAACATGCCGCAGATTTTTGAGCAGTTGCACTATGTATTCACTGGATTCTGTATGTGACCATGAATCAACTGTATTTATTGTATATACCTTATTTATTTTATTTTATCATTTTTGTCCAGTACATTGAAGAAGGTCTATGACCGAA